>NC_053392.1:186688337-186993084 GCF_905171765.1 Bufo bufo
TAAATAATTACCATTGTTATGGCTAATTTTCTCAGTGGTACATTCTTCACTGAAGCTCTTATCAGTGAGGCTAAAGAAATTTTTTCGGATAGGGCTGTCCCGGGCCTGGTCGCATCTACCTCATGTAAACAGGTTTTTCATGAACTTTACACCAGATACAAGGACAACATCAAATCCTGGTGGGAAATCAAAACCATCGAAAGCTACTTGGAACATAAAATAGTTCCTCGGGGCCTTCGCCACCAGGTGAAACCAGCTGACCGTATTACATCAGCGGAATTGCTAGTCAAATGGGAGGAAGAACTTACTCGGAGTTCTCTTAGCCTGATGACCATCCTTTTAGAGGAAGAGAGGTCATTATTTGAGCGTACCACCGTTAAACTACAGGAGCAGATTGAACTAGCCCTTACTTTAAAAGGGGACCCTGATTTCAGTAGACGGGAGTCTTCCTTACAGACTCTGGTGGAAAGATTCCAACATCTACTGAAGGACAGGAAACATAGACAATTTGTCCGTGATTTAACAGAATTTAGGGAGAATAGAGCGTATAAACAATCTACCTCTAACAATCCCCCCATAGTCTCCGATATCTCTTCCTCTGACATTGAGTCATCGGACACTGAACCTCAATATCGTAACTACGGTAGAGGTAGATATTCTGGTAATCGAAGGCGTGGTGGGAGGAGATGGCCACATGGAGGGGGCGGGAGACGAGGGGCACCGCGGGGGTCTCAATACCAGGCGATGCCTCCGCCTCCACCATTATCTCCCTCTTCATGTTTGCCATCTCTTTCTCAATCTGTGCCCTCTTTTTTAGAGAAGGCCCAGGCTCCGTACCAACTACGGGAGCGGACCCGCACAGACAAGGCATAGCGGATGGGCTGCAAATTATTAATCTTACCTCCCGTACCTTGACTAATGAGGAAACTGAGGTCTTGAAAAAAGGTTTGTCATTTGTGCCGACCACGAACTTCTGCCTCTTCAGTTGGACCAAGGACCTACATCTATTTGGTAGGCGCCTGAAGTGGCAGAAGTTTTTCAAACAAGCCAATAAACAGACCTGTGACAGTCTGGGACTTGATGTGTCTGATTATGCCGACTTTCAGATATTGATGGATCTTGAGGAGGAGAGTAGAAAGAACCCGGGACATGGTCCATATACGGACCTCAGACCAAAAAGCAAAAGGATGCCGCCCCCACATAACTATGAATGCATAGAGATTTTCTTGCAGATGGTAATATCGGATCTAGAAAGACTTGAGAACGTACGGCCCACAAAATATAATCTATCACGGGTGGAGATGTCTGCACTCCAGTCGTTGGAACGTGACAAGTCTATAATTATAAAGCCCTCCGACAAAGGGGGAAATCTGGTGATCCTGGATCAATCCATGTATGTACAGATGTGCATGGATCTGCTTAAAGATAGGGGGGGATATGGCACATTAACATCCAACCCTACCATCTGTTTTAGGGCCGACCTTAAAAGTATATTGGATGAGGGCATCTGCAAAAAAGTTATATCACCTGCGGAATATGACTTCCTCCTCCCGTCGTTTCCATGCACTGCCACATTTTATGGGCTTCCCAAGGTCCACAAGGGCACTAAACCACTAAAGGGCAGACCGATTATTTCAGGGGTCGACTCACTCAGTCAAAACAGTGGCATTTATATCGATCGTGTCCTGAGTCAGTTCGTCGTGTCCCTACCTGCGTATACTAGGGACACGATGGACTTTCTCAATAAAATTGATTCCATCAATCTGGACCCGGGATGTCTCCTTGCGAGCATTGACGTGGAGTCCCTTTATAGTTCCATACCGCATGATAAAGGGCTCCATGCTGTTGAATATTTTTTGGCAACCAGGGGGACATTCTGTAGGGAACACAGTGCCTTCGTACTCAGGCTTCTAAAATTCGTCTTGACCCATAATTATTTTTTATTTAATGGGCGGTTCTTCCACCAGCTCAGGGGGACGGCAATGGGGAGCCCTTGTGCCCCCTCTTATGCCAACCTCTTTCTGGGCTGGTGGGAGGACACCCATATCTGGTGGGTCGGTTGAGTTCGGCAGGTTCATCACTGAGATTAATGAAAATAATGTGGGCCTTCGGTTTACATCCGAGATTGATCCAAAAACAATTGCCTTTTTGGATGTGCGTGTCACGATTGAGGGTGACAGGCTCACTGCCAACATGTTCAGGAAGACGACCGCCACCAATTCTCTCCTGCACTGGGATAGCCACCACCCGGCTCCCCTCAAACGAGGGATACCAAGGGGGCAATATCTCCGTGCACGGAGGAATTGCTCAGATAACCATGCATTCTTTGAGGAAGCTAGGAAATTACAATCAAGGTTCAAAGAGAGAGGTTATCCGCAGACATCCCTTAACCTGGCCTTTAAGCATGCAGTGGCACAGGATCGTACTACATTACTGGTCCCGAAACCGAGAACCGAGACAGAGTGCAATCACCTCGCATTGTCTCTACGTATGATTCGGCCAATCGGGAGGTTATGAGGATACTGAATAGGTACTGGCCCATTTTGCGGATGGACTAGGACCTATCGGGTATCCTAACGGAAAAACCAAGTGTCTGTTACAGACGGGGCAAAAGCCTCAAAGACCGTTTGGTCCATAGCCATCACACTTCCCCCATTAGGGAGGGCACTTGGTTGGACCGTAAACCCCGAGGCATGTTTAAATGCGGATCCTGTAAAGCATGCAAATATGTCTCTACGGCTAAAACTATAACATGCACAGCCACCGGCCAGGTCTTTGATATCAGGGACTTCTGCAGCTGCCGTAGTAAAGGGGCTATATACATCTGCCAATGTCCTTGCCCTAAAGACTATATAGGGAAGACGATAAGGGAACTACGCAGAAGAATCTGTGAGCATGCCAATGATGTCATCAATAAAAAAGTTACTCCTGTAGCCTCTCACATAAATGATGTGCATGGGGGGGACCCTCTTTGTCTAAAATTCTCCATTTTGGAGCTCGTACCACCGTCACCCAGAGGTGGGAACTGGGACAATAAAATCCTGCAGAAAGAATGTGTGTGGATACACCGATTTCGATCCCAAGCACCCATTGGTATCAATGAAAGGCTGACATTCAGTTGCTTTTTATGAAATTCCTATGAAATGCTACTTTGTTCGTGATATCCCTATTCCGTCTCTATAAGCCCAGTCTTCAGTGACCTTGGGAATGTACTGAAGATTAGACCACATGCGTAAAGCATGGAATATAATGTTTTATCATATTGGACTCTAGTGATTGATCATCTGATCACTGTCCTGAGGTAACCATGTATCTTGGCTACTCTCTTCTAGGATGTATACATTAAAATTATTTGTGAAATATGCCGGCATGTATGTTTTGATAATACCCGCATTATGAGAACATCTTAATTATATATGCATTCTGCTGCTGTTACTGTAAGGCACTGTATAAGTGCATAGCAATTGCTCCACTCTGCCCTCCTCTATATGGCAGTAATGATGTGGATGGCTGTAATGGAGGAGAACAATATATGGAGTGTACCGCACCTTGATTGATCTGAGGGAGGCTGGATGTCGCCCTTTGGGGCGCGTTCGCGTTATAATATCGGGAAGGGCGGCGCTGGCTTACCTCATAGGACCCTGCCCCTTGGAAGTCGCTCCTTGGAACGCATTTGCGTTCCAGCACCTGGAAGGGGCGGTACTGACCTAACCATTCAGCCCTGCACCTGGGAAGTCGCTTCCTGGAACGCATTTGCGTTCCAGTATCTGTAGGGGGCGGCGCCCGTTCTCAGCACTTAGCCCTGCCTTAAGGATGCGGGACTTCCGGTTGTTGGAACGCATATGCGTTCCAACGGCAGGATATTGGATCTAGGTGGAAGGCAATCATCTCATCAGCGGCAGAATGCGGCGGTCTATTTAAATACAGCCTGCACACTTATATGTGAATCGCCTACCAGGGGGATATAGAACATAGGGGGAGACTCCAACATGTGAGTATAGCATCTTTCTTAACCGATCAGAGGCTGTATCATTGCCTATATCTGATGATATACCTTATTCACAGTTTGGGTTCTGTTGAATAATCATGACAGGGGACTGACAGAGAACTGACTAACTGGGTCCACCCCATCCACAGAACCGTAAGTCTGCAATCATTAATTGTATATACATCTAGATGTCTGGATATCGACACTCATTGCGGTTTATGATTGTCTTTTGTCTGATACAGGACGTGGATGATATTGTCTGTACTGGATGGAGTCTGAATCAGGCATAAGTATTCTCAAATATATCCCCACTTTTGATTTATCTATATATGCGTAGAGCGTTGATCTCCAGTGTGCTTGCGAACTGACATTTCAGCCGGCATATATCTTGGAGCACTGTTCCTGTGTGACCCGGTTTTGTACCGGTATTCATTGAGTCACTAATATTGTATAGATTCACTATATAACTACACCTCCTGATGATCCCACAGTATCTACGTGGGTGAAACGCGTCGAGGTGACAGAGGTGTATGACTACATCGTCATCCCTGATTAAGTGTATTTTTGTGTCTGTCTGTACTATGTTCTGTGTCTCTTTTTTGTTTCTTTTCCCATCCAGTCCACCTTTATAGCTGGTAATTTAATATCCATATCTCATACCTGGTTTGAACTGTCTGCCATCTCTGCGACACCCCTTTAGGGCACAGTTAGGGGTAGCAGTATAGGTACGCGGACAGGGGGCCTCCACCATCAGGAGCCCTCCCTGGGCTGAGGTTTATAGGATAGGGGTAGATTTAGGGATATAACTTCCCATACCCCAGGTATATTTTCTTTTCTGGATGTGGCTATTGGTCAATTTTTTCTTGTGTGTACACCTACTAGTAATTATCTAGTGGACCCTTATGGGATCCTTTTAACGCATACCAATAAAGTATTTGTATTTTTAAGGGGTTTTTGTTTCAACGCTGGATATTCTGTTATATACCTACCCCCATTACATCAATGTCTATTGATTTTGCTGGATTTAAATGTACAGGAGATACTGTTTCTAGGGCATGTTTTGACTCCTCACGCCTTTAAGATGGATCCTGAAATTAATCCTTCAGATCCTGGTAAGGTTTTAGCAATTAACGAATGGGTAAGGCCTTCATCCTTAAAGGCTTTACAACGGTTTTTGGGTTTCACTAATTACTATCGTAAATTTATCATGAATTTTTCTGTAATTGCTAAGCCATTGACCGACCTTACTAATAAAGGGGCAGATTTGGAGAATTGGTCTACCAAGGCCATCTCTTCATTTGAAACCTTAAAAAAGGCATTTAGTAGCGCCCCCATTCTGATCCAGCCTGATCAGGAGAGACCCTTTATTGTGGAGGTGGATGCGTCCGAGGACGGCGCAGGAGCAGTCCTTTCACAAGGTCCTGCTAGCCTCACTAACCTGAGACCGTGTGCCTTCTTCTCCAGGAAATTCTCTCCCACGGAGAGAAACTACGACATAGGGAATAGGGAGCTGCTGGCTATTAAATGGGCATTTGAGGAGTGGAGGCATTTTTTGGAGGGGGAAAGGCATCGAGTAACTGTTGTCACTGATCATAAAAACCTAATGTTTCTCGAGTCGGCTAAGAGGTTAAATCCCCGACAAGCCCGATGGGCTCTGTTTTTTACCCGTTTTGATTTCTCCATTACATTCAGGCCGGGAAGTAAAAATGTGAAGGCAGATGCATTATCTCGGAGCTTCCATGCTTTTCAACCCACTGAGACGCCGCCTGAATCCATCCTACCAGCAAATATCTTTTTAGCGGCTCTAAATCAGGATATCTCGGCCCGCATTAAGGCTGAACAACATCTGGCATCGGCATCGACCCCAACAGATAAGTTGTTTGTTCTCGTACAATTTCGTCTCCAGCTGTTGGGGGAGTGTCACGATTCTGCCTTTTGTGGACATCCGGGTTTTGAGGGCACTAAGGATCTGATTTCTAGATCTTATTTGTGGCCCACTCTGACCAGGGATGTCAAGTCCTACGTGTCAGCCTGTGAGGTTTTTGCCAGGTCTAAGACACATAGGACTCACCCTGCTGGTAACCTACGACCCCTACCCATTCCCAGTAGACCCTGGTCCCATATCTCGATGGACTTTATAACTGACCTACCGCTTGCGGAGGGTAAGACTGTGGTTTGGGTAGTAGTCGATAGGTTTAGCAAGATGGTTCATTTCATTCCCCTGTCTAAACTTCCGAATGCTAAAACCCTGGCGTCTATTTTTGTGAGAGAGATTGTTTGTTTACATGGCATCCCGGAAAATATTGTTTCTGACAGGGGTGTGCAGTTTGTGTCCAAATTCTGGAGGGCCTTCTGTCAAAGATGTAAAATTTCATTGTCTTTTTCTTCCGCCTACCATCCTGAGAGTAATGGGCAGACTGAACGCCTTAATCAGTCTGTGGAACAATTCTTGAGGTTGTATGTTGCTGATGACCAGCAATTATGGGTCAAATTCCTTCCGTTGGCTGAATTCGCTTTGAATAACCGTGTCAATTCTTCTGCTGGGGTCTCTCCTTTCTTTTGTAACCATGGTTTTCATCCCCGTTTTCATTCTGGGTCGTCCGTCTCCTCCTCTAACCCTGAAGAGGATAAACTCTCCTCCAAACTGTGCACAGTTTGGGCCCGGGTTCAATCAAACCTAGAAAAGGCTCAAAATTCTCAAAAACTTAAGGCCGATAGGAGACGTTCAAGGGGGGTGAACTTTCAGGTAGGGGAAAAAGTATGGTTGTCCTCCAAGAATCTATCTCTCAAGGTAGCTTCTAAAAAAATTGCTCCTCGTTTTATTGGACCATATAAGATCACGGAACTGATTAACCCAGTATCTTTTAGGTTGGAGCTGCCCGAGTCATTCCACATTCATAATGTGTTCCATAAATCTCTGCTTAAAAAATATTTTGAACCGGTAGTACCATCAAAAGCCTCGCCTCCGCCGGTTCTTGTTAATGATGCTGTCGAGTATGTGGTGTCTAAAATAGTGGATTCTAGAAAGGTGCGTAATTTCTTGCAGTACCTCATTCACTGGAAGGGGTATGGACCTGAAGAGAGATCTTGGGTACCTGCCAGGGAGGTTCATGCTCCTAGACTTGTTCGTAAATTTCATTTAGAACACCCTGAAAAGCCATCGCCTGAAGTCTTGGGTCCGGTGGCCCCTCGTAAAGGGGGGGGTACTGTCACGGGGTTCCGAAGGTGCACTCGGTCCCCCATTGCCCGCAGACCTGTTACTTAGCTTTGGGAATGAGGATCTGTGTTTGACCTCATTCCCAGGGCGGCTTTACTAGCTGGGTGGCTCCCTGCTCCTAGTCTGCCTTGAGCGCCGAGCTGATCACTTGGTGCTCGACTTGTTGGTCTGTCGGTCATGTGACGCTGGCCACGTCACATGACCCTCACTCCCCACTATAAATACAGGCAGCCTGCTGACTACAGGTTGCCTGTTATATTCTAGGTTCCTGGCTATTTGTTGGACTACTGAATACTTACCTGATCCTGTTCCCTGACGATCCTTTGCCTGCTCCTCCTGTACTGCGCATCCGTCCTGGTATTGTGACCTCGGCTCCCACCTGACTACTCTCTTGGTATTTGACCCCGGCTTCTCCTGACCATTCGTTGCTTTATCCTTTGTACTGCGTAGCTCTCTTGGTTCTGACCCGGTCCGTTCATGTTCTGTATTTTGTCTTGTCTGTCTTTCCTGCACATATCCTAAGTTAGGGACTGTCGTCCAGTTGTCCCCTGTCATCAGGAATCGTGAGGCAAGTAGGCAGGGCCAGGGGTGAGGGTGGAGCGCAGTGGTCACTATCCTTCCCCCTGTGTGTGTGTGGACGTGACCGTTACACATATATTGGGATATAGTGAAAATCTGCACACAGTTTTCTTGTCTGCGCTAGAAACCGTTTATCGCAGCGCATTGCATTTCTATACCGTCTGAGTGCTTCAATCCCATATATTGGGAAAAAGTGAAAATCAATATACACTGCTCAAAAAAATAAAGGGAACACAAAAATAACACATCCTAGATCTGAATTAATTTAATATTCTTCTGAAATACTTTGTTCTTTACATAGTTGAATGTGCTGACAACAAAATCACACAAAAATAAATAAATGGAAATCAAATTTTTTAACCCATTAGTCACACTCAAAATTAAAGTGGAAAAACACACTACAGGCTGATCCAACTTTGATGTAATGTCCTTAAAAGAAGTCAAAATGAGGCTCAGTAGTGTGTGTGGCCTCCACGTGCCTGTATGACCTCCCTACAACGCCTGTGCATGCTCCTGATGAGGTGGCGGACGGTCTCCTGAGGGATCTCCTCCCAGACCTTGACTAAAGCATCTGCCAACTCCTGGACAGTCTGTGGTACATCGTGACGTTGGTGGATAGAGCGAGACATGATGTCCCAGATGTGCTTAATTGGATTCTGGTCTGGGGAATGAACTGCTGACACACTCCAGCCACATGAGGTCTAGCATTGTCTTGCATTAGGAGGAACCCAGGGCCAACCGCACGAGCATATGGTCTCACAAGGGGTCTGAGGATCTCATCTCGGTACCTAATGGCAGTCAGGCTACCTCTGGCGAGCACATGGAGGGCTGTGCGGCCCTCCAAAGAAATGCCACCCCACACCATTACTGACCCAATGCCAAACGGTCATGCTGGAGGATGTTGCAGGCAGCAGAACGTTCTCCACGGCGTCTCCAGACTCTGTCACGTCTGTCACATGTGCTCAGTGTGAACCTGCTTTCATCTGGGAAGAGCACAGGGCGCCAGTGGTGAATTTGCCAATCTTGGTGTTCTCTGGCAAATGCCAAACGTCCTGTACGGTGTTGGGCTGTAAGCACAACCCCCACCTGTGGACGTCGGGCCCTCATATCACCCTCATGGAGTCTGTTTCTGACCGTTTGAGCAGACACATGCACATTTGTGGCCTGCTGGAGGTCATTTTGCAGGGCTCTGGCAGTGCTCCTCCTGTTCCTCCTTGCACAAAGGCGGAGGTAGCGGTCCTGCTGCTGGGTTGTTGCCCTCCTACGGCCTCCTCCACATCTCCTGATGTACTGGCCTGTCTCCTGGTAGCGCCTCCATGCTCTGGACACTACGCTGACAGACACAGCAAAACTTATTGCCACAGCTCGCATTGATGTGCCATCCTGGATAAGCTGCACTACCTGAGCCACTTGTGTGGGTAGTAGACTCTGTCTCATGCTGCCACTAGAGTGAAAGCACTGCCAGCATTTAAAAGTGACCAAAACATCAGCCAGGAAGCATAGGAACTGAGAAGAGGTCTGTGGTCACCACCTGCAGAACCACTCCTTTATTGGGGGTGTCTTGCTAATTGCCTATAATTTTCACCTGTTGTCTATCCCATTTGCACAACAGCATGTGAAATTGATTGTCACTCAGTGTTGCTTCCTAAGTGGACAGTTTGATTTCACAGAAGTGTGATTGACTCTGAGTTACATTGTGTTGTTTAAGTGTTCCCTTTATTTTTTTGAGCAGTGTATATACAAATTTCACTGAATCTTTACACAGTTTTCTTGTCTGCGCTAGAAACCGATTCAGTTAATTGAAATATAGCCATTTTGGGCATAAATCTTTAATTGCGGCCTAGTGTGGGGCAGGGAGTGTGAGATAGACCCTTCAAATACAGGGGTTATATTAATTTATTTGAAATACAGCCATTTTGGGCACAAATCTTTAATTGCGGCCTAGTGTGAGTCAAGGCGTGTGAGAAACACTCTTTATATACAGGGGTTATATTCAGTTATTTGAAATACAGCCATTTTGGGCACAAATCTTTAATTGCGGCCTAGTGTGGGTCAGGGCGTGTGAGATACACCGTTTATATAAGGGGTTATATTCAGTTATTTCTAATACAGCCATTTTGGGTACAAATCTTTAATTGCGGCCTAGTGTGGGTCAGGGCGTGTGAGATACACCCTTTAAATACAGGGGTTCTATTCAGTTATTTGAAATACAGCCATTTTGGGCACAAATCTTTAATTGCGGCCAAGTGTGGGTCAGGGCGTGTGAGATACACCCTTCAAATACAGGGGTTATCTTTCAGTTATTTGAAATACAGCCATTTTGGGCTTAAATCTTTAATTGTGTCCTGGTGTGGGTCAGGGTGTGTGAGATACACCCTTTATATAAAGGGGTTATATTCAGGTATTTGAAATACAGCCATTTTGGGCAAACAAATTTAATTGAGACCTAGTCTGGTTCAGGGCGTGTGAGATACACCCTGTACATACTGTCGTTCTATTCTACTATTAATTAAACACCCATTTAGGGCAAGATCCTAAATTCGAGAAATATAAGGGGAGCGTCAAATAAGGGATGTGGCCCAGGTCGTGGTGCTTCTGGTGGAGCTCCTATTGCAGGGAGAGTACGTCGTCAATCTGTGCCAGCTACACGCACAGGTGAAACCCCTTCCTCAGGTGCGAGTAGGCGACAGAACCTGCAGCGGTATTTGGTTGGTCCTAATGCGGCTCTACGAATGGTGAGGCCTGAACAAGTACAGGCGATAGTAGATTGGGTTGCTGACAGTGCCTCCAGTTCCTTCACATTGTCTCTCAACCAGTCTCCTGCTAAAAGATCAGAGTTGGCACCTTCAGCCC
This sequence comes from Bufo bufo, assembly GCF_905171765.1. NCBI lineage: Eukaryota > Metazoa > Chordata > Amphibia > Anura > Bufonidae > Bufo > Bufo bufo. The sequence goes on from NC_053392.1 coordinate 186,698,975, forward strand.
ATGTCCATCAGTCTTTCACCTCACCCCCTTGCAAATCAGCCAAGCAGTCTGAGCCCCAAGTCATGCAGCAGTCTGTTCTGCTTTTTGATGACTCTGTTAGCAGGGTTTCCCAGGGACATCCACCTAGCCCTGCCCCAGAAGTTGAAGAGATTGAGAGCACCGATGCCCAACCACTTATCTTTCAAGATGACTACATAACAGCACGTCTCGGATGATGACGAAACACAGGTGCCAACTGCTGTGGCTTTCGAAAGTGTGCAGACTGACAAGGAGGGCAGGGTTGAAGACTGGGTGGAAGATGATTTGGAGGACGATGAGGTCCTCGACCCCACATGGAATCAAGGTCATGCTAGTGACCTATGTAGTTCGGAGGAAGAGGCGGTGGTCGCACAGAGCCACCAGTACAGCAGAAGAGGGAGCAGGGTGCAAAAGCGGAGCAGTCGTCCTCTAGATAGTACGCCTGCTACTGCCCACTGCAGCAAGGGACCGAGCACACCAAAGCCAGCTCCAAGGAGTTCCCTGGCGAGGCAGTTCTTCAGACAATGTGCTGACGACAAGACACGAGTGGTTTGCACGCTGTGCAATCAGAGCCTGAAGCGAGGCATAAACGTTCTCAACCTGAGCACAACCTGAATGACCAGTCATTTAAGTGCTAAGCACGAGCTGCAGTGGAGTAGACACTTCAAAAACCAAGAAAGGTCTCTGGCTCCTCCTGCTTCCTCTTCTGCTGCAGTCACGGCCTCTTCAGCCACAATGACAGTGACAGTGCCACCTACCATCCCGCAAACAGAGGATCTGCCAGCAACACCACCACCTGGGTCACCAAGCATCTCCACAATGTCCCACGGAAGCGTTCAGCTCTTCATCTCCCAAACACTGGGGAGGAAGAGGAAGTTTGGCGCATGTCCTTCCACCACCGCAGATTGCAGGGCTCTTCAGTTTGCCTCCTGTTGCTTCCTGCTCCTACTCTGCTTCCTCATCCTCTACCAGCTCCTCATCCGGTCAGTGTAACACCTTCACCACCAACTTCAGCACAGCCAGGGGTAAACGACAGCAGGCAGTTTTAAAACGTATCTGTTTGGGGGACAAACCCCACACCGCGCAGGAGCTGTGGACGGGCCTTGAACAACAGACCGATGTTTGGTTGGTGCCAGTGAGCCTCAAGCCCGGCCTGGTGGTGTGCGATAATAGGTGAAATCTCGTAACAGCTCTGGGACTAGCCGGTTTGATGCACATCCCTTGCCTGGCGCATGTGCTGAATTTGGTGGTGCAGAGATTCCTTAAAAATTAACCCGATATGTCAGAGCTGCTGCATAAAGTGCTGGCCGTCTGTCCGCGCTTTCGGCGTTTTCACCCTGCTGCTGCTCGCCTTTCAGCGCTGCAGCGTAACTTCGGCCTTCCCGCTCACCGCCTCATATGCGACGTGCCCACAAGGTGGAATTTCACCTTGCACATGCTGGCCAGACTGTGCGAGCAGCAGCAGGCGATAGTGGAGTTTCAGCTGCAGCACGCACGGGTGAGTCGCTCTGTGGAACAGCACCACTTCACCACCAATGACTGGGCCTCCATGCGAGACCTGTGTTTCTTGTTGCGTTGTTTTGAATACTCCACCAACATGGCCAGTGGTGATAACGCCATTCTCAGCGTAACTATCCCACTTCTATGCCTCCTTGAAAAAATGCTGCTGGCGATGATGAAAGAGGATGTGGCACAGGAGGAGGAAGAGGGATAATTTTGTAGGGTTTCCGGCTAGTCATTCACAAGTGGCTCCGAGGGTGGGTTCCTGCACCCAAAAACGCCAGGTGCACAATTGTCCAGCCAGGGAACAGTTCTGGAGGATGACGAGGTGGAGGATTAGTAGGAGGAGATGGAGGAGGAGGAACCATGTTCACATCAGGGTGGCACCCAGACCAGCTCATGGCCATCACTGGTGTGTGGCTGGGGGGATACAGAGGACACAGACGATACACCTCCCACAGAGGACAGCTTTTCGTTGCCTCTGGGCAGCCTGGCACACATGAGCGATTACATGCTGCAGTGTCTTCGCAACGACCGCCGAGTTGCCCACATTCTGACTTGTGCTGATTGCTGGGTGGCCACGCTGCTGGATCCCCGTTACAAGGACAACGTACCGTTCTTAATTCCTTCACTGGAGCGTGATCGTAAGATGCGTGAGTACAAGTGCACTCTGGTAGACGTGCTGCTGGTAGCATTCCCACCTGACAGCGGGGGCACACGTGGAAGCACAAGGCGAAGGCAGAGGACGAGAAAGAGGTCGCCAATGCAGCTGGAGCACCGCCAGCACCTCAGAAGGCAGGGTTAGCATGGCCGAAATGTGGAAAAGCACTCCACAACAACCATCACCACCACAAAAATTTGTCAGTCACATTTTTGGGTGAAATTCACCAATTTTTGGGTGTGATGTACCACTGCTATACCGAGTAGACAGGTAAAAAAAATACAAAATTGTCTGTTACATTTTTGGGTGAAATTTAAAAATTGTTGGGTGTAATATACCACTCCTCTACCTTGTTGACAGCTTAATAAATTTCAATAATTTTTCTTTTATGTTTTCGGGTGACAATAAAAAAAAAAATTCTGTCATAGACTCCTGCTATACCAAGTAGACAAGTTAATACATTTCTGTAAATTTTCTATTACATACTTGGGTTGACATTTTACAATTTTAGACATGAATAAACCCCTGCTCTGCATAGGTGACAGGGAATAAAATTTCAGAAATCCTTTTTTAATTGATGCACGCCACTTTCTTTCATTCAATGCTTAAACTTTAACAAGTTGTACCACATTTGCACTTCAATAATTTGTACCACATTTCCGCTTTACTCATTTGGCCAACATTTGTGCTTCAATAATTCTCTCTCCGGCTTGGAACCCTAATTCGCAGATAACCGTGATCAACATGGTAGGCTCAGAAAAGAACATCGAAAGTTGATAGAGAAGATATCCAAATGGATGGTGGGTGTCACTGAGGCACCTCTGAATAGGTGACAGGAACATATATTTAAAAAAATCGTCAATTACATTGTCAGGTGACATTTTTCACATTTTGCCGGATAGAAACCCCTGCTCTGCATAGTTGACAGGGAATAAAATTTAAGAAATTCTTCATTAATTGATGCGCAACACATCCTTTCATTTAATGCTTAAACTTTAAAAAATTGTCCCACTTTTACGCTTTAATACTTTGTCCCATATTTCCGCCTTATAATTTTAAATTAGAAAAAATGAATCCTCCCTTGGATGTGGTCTCTCTTTCTGACGCTCCCTCTACGGCCTGGAACCCTGATTCCCTGCCTCCCGTGATCACCATGGTAGGCGCATAAAAGAACATCGAAAGTTCGGGTCCCCATTGACTTCAATAGGGTTCAGGTTTGGGGCTAAGTTCGGGTCCCGAACTCTAACTTTTTTCTGAAGTTCGGCCGAACCCGTGGAACCCGAACATCCAGGTGTCCGCTCAACTCTAGTGAAAATCAATATACAGTACAGACCAAAAGTTTGGACACACCTTCTCATTCAAAGGGTTTTCTTTATTTTCATGACTATAAAGGCATCAAAACTATGAATTAACACATGTGGAATTATATACATAACAAACAAGTGTGAAACAACTGAAAATATGTCATATTCTAGGTTCTTCAAAGTAGCCACCTTTTGCTTTGATTACTGCTTTGCACACTCTTGGCATTCTCTTGATGAGCTTCAAGAGGTAGTCCCCTGAAATGGTCTTCCAACAGTCTTGAAGGAGTTCCCAGAGATGCTTAGCACTTGTTGGCCCTTTTGCCTTCACTCTGCGGTCCAGCTCACCCCAAACCATCTCGATTGGGTTCAGGTCTGGTGACTGTGGAGGCCAGGTCATCTGGCGCAGCACCCCATCACTCTCCTTCATGGTCAAATAGCCCTCACTTTCAAAGTTTTCCCAATTTTTCTGCTGACTGACTGACCTTCATTTCTTAAAGTAATGATGGCCACTCGTTTTTCTTTACTTAGCTGCTTTTTTCTTGCCATAATACAAATTCTAACAGTCTATTCAGTAGGACTATCAGCTGTGTATCCACCTGACTTCTCCTCAACGCAACTGATGGTCCCAACCCCATTTATAAGGCAAGAAATCCCACTTATTAAACCTGACAGGGCACACCTATGAAGTGAAAACCATTTCAGGGGACTACCTCTTGAAGCTCATCAAGAGAATGCCAAGAGTGTGCAAAGCAGTAATCAAAGCAAAAGGTGGCTACTTTGAAGAACCTAGAATATGACATATTTTCAGTTGTTTCACACTTGTTTGTTATGTATATAATTTCACATGTGTTAATTCATAGTTTTGATGCCTTCATAGTCATGAAAATAAAGAAAACTCTTTGAATGAGAAGGTGTGTCCAAACTTTTGGTCTGTACTGTATATATACAAGATATAGATGTGGGAGGCACTCAGTATCCAGGTTAATTATGTGTGGTTTGTGGAAATATTGAGATGTTGGTGGTAAAGTTGTGGGTTGTGTTCTTGAAGTGGTATATAACAGTATATAATGATCACACCATAATTGTTGCTATTAAAAAAATGTTAATTTATTCATAAAATTATTGTAACGGTCGCGTACACACACACATAGGGGGAAGGGAAGTGACCACTGCGCTCCACCCTTACCCCTGTCCCTGCCTACTTGCCTCGCGAGTCCTAATGACAGGGGACAACTGGACGGCAATCCCTAACTTGGAGTAAGTGCAGGGATGACAGACAGACAAACAACAGGACGTGAACGGACCGAGTCAATACCAGGAAAGCTGCAAAGTACAAATGGAGCAAGCAGAGAATTGTCAGGAGAAGCCGGGGTCATAAATACCAGGAGAGCAGAGAAGTACAAGAGAAGTCCTAAGAGAGTAGTCAGGAGGGAGCCGAGGTCACAATACCAGGACGGAAGCGCAGTACAAGAGGAGCAGGCAAAAGGATGGTCAGGAACAAGATCAGGTAAGTATTCAGCAGTCCAACAAATAGCCAGGAACCTAGAAATTAACAGGCAACCTGTAGCCAGCAGGCTGCCTGTATTTATAGTGGGGAGTGAGGGTCATGTGACGTGGCCAGCGTCACATGACCGACAGACCAACCAGTCGAGCACCGAGTGATCAGCTCGGCGCTCAAGACAGACTAGGAGCAGGGAGCCACCCAGCTAGTAAAGCCGCCCTGGGAATGAGGTCAAACACAGAACCTCATTCCAAAAGCTAAGCAACAGTTCTGCGGGCAATGGGGGACCGAGTGCACCTTCGGAACCCCGTGACAGTACCCACCCTTTTACGAGGGGCCACCGGACCCAAGACTTCAGGCGATGGCTTTTCGGGGTGTTCTAAATGAAATTTACGAACAAGTCTAGGAGCATGAACCTCCCTGGCAGGTACCCAAGATCTCTCTTCAGGTCCATACCCCTTCCAGTGAATCAGGTACTGCAAGGAATTACGCACCTTCCTGACATCCACTATTTTAGACACCACATACTCGACAGCATCATTAACAAGAACCGGCAGAGGCGAGGCTTTTGATGGTACTACCGGTTCAAAATATTTTTTAAGCAGAGATTTATGGAACACATTATGAATGTGGAATGACTCAGGCAGCTCCAACCTAAAAGATACTGGGTTAATCACTTCCGTGATCTTATATGGTCCAATAAAACGAGGAGCAAATTTTTTAGAAGTTACCTTGAGAGATAGATTCTTGGAGGACAACCATACTTTATCCCCAACCTGAAAGTTTACCCCCCTTGAACGTCTCCTATCGGCCTTGAGTTTTTGAGAACATTGAGCCTTTTCTAGGTTCGATTGAACCCGGGCCCAAACTGTGCACAGTTCGGAGGAGAGTTTATCCGCTTCAGGGTTAGAGGAGGAGACGGACGACCCAGAATGAAAACGGGGATGAAAACCATGGTTACAAAAGAAAGGGGAGACCCCAGCAGAAGAATTGACACGGTTATTCAAAGCAAATTCAGCCAACGGAAGGAATTTGACCCATAATTGCTGGTCATCAGCAACATACAACCTCAAGAATTGTTCCACAGACTGATTAAGGCGTTCAGTCTGCCCATTACTCTCAGGATGGTAGGCGGAAGAAAAAGACAATGAAATTTTACATCTTTGACAGAAGGCCCTCCAGAATTTGGACACAAACTGCACACCCCTGTCAGAAACAATATTTTCCGGGATGCCATGTAAACGAACAATCTCTCTCACAAAAATAGATGCCAGGGTTTTAGCATTCGGAAGTTTAGACAGGGGAATGAAATGAACCATCTTGCTAAACCTATCGACCACTACCCAAACCACAGTCTTACACTCCGCCAGCGGTAGGTCAGTTATAAAGTCCATCGAGATATGGGACCAGGGTCTACTGGGAATGGGTAGGGGTCGTAGGTTACCAGCAGGGCGAGTCCTAGGTGTCTTGGACCTGGCAAAAACCTCACAGGCTGACACGTAGGACTTGACATCCCTAGTTAGAGTGGGCCACCAATAAGATCTAGAAACCAGATCCTTAGTGCCCTCAAAACCCGGATGTCCACAAAAGGCAGAATCGTGACACTCACCCAACAGCTGGAGACGAAATTGTACGGGAACAAACAACTTATCTGTTGGGGTGGATACCGGTGCCAGATGTTGTTCAGACCTAATGCGAGCCGAGATATCCTGGGTAAGAGCTGCTAAGAAGATTTTTGCTGGTAGGATGGATTCAGGTGGTACCTCAGTAGGTTGAAAAGCCTGGAAGCTCCGAGATAATGCGTCCGCCTTCACATTTTTACTTCCCGGCCTGAACGTGATGGAAAAATCAAAACGAGTAAAAAACAGAGCCCATCTGGCTTGACGGGGATTCAACCTCTTAGCAGACTCGAGAAACATAAGGTTTTTATGGTCAGTGACAACAGTTACACAATGTCTTGCCCCCTCCAGGAAATGCCTCCACTCCTCAAATGCCCATTTAATGGCCAGCAGCTCCCTATTCCCTATGTCGTAGTTTCTCTCCGTGGGAGAGAATTTCCTGGAAAAGAAGGCACATGGTCTCAGATTAGTGAGGCTAGCAGGACCTTGTGAAAGGACTGTTCCTACGCCGTCCTCGGACGCATCCACCTCCACAATAAAAGGTCTCTCCTGATCAGGCTGGATCAGAATGGGAGCGCTACTAAATGCCTCTTTTAATTTTTCAAATGAAGAAATGGCCTCAGTAAACCAATTCTCCAAATCCGCCCCTTTCTTAGTAAGGTCGGTCAACGGTTTAGCAATTACGGAAAAATTCATAATAAATTTACGATAGTAATTGGCGAAACCTAAGAACCGTTGTAAGGCCTTTAAGGATGAAGGTCTTACCCATTCCTTAATTGCTAGTACCTTACCAGGATCCATCTTGAAGGCGTGAGGAGTCAGAACATGCCCTAGAAACAGAATCTCCTGTACACCAAAGACACATTTCTCTTGTTTAGCGGATAGCTGATTCTCCCTCAACACCTTTAATACTTGTTTAACATGAGACACATGGGATTCGAAGTCAGGAGAGAATATCAAAATGTCGTCAAGATAGACAATAACAAATTTACCTAAGTACTCCCTAAGAATGTCATTCATGAAGTTTTGGAACACAGCTGGGGCATTGCTGAGTCCAAAAGGCATCACTTGATATTCAAAGTGTCCTACCGGAGTATTGAACGCCGTCTTCCATTCGTCTCCCTCCTTGATTCGGATTAGATTGTATGCCCCTTTCAGGTCAATTTTGGAAAACCAGGTTGCCCCCAGAACCTGGTTAAATAAATCCGGAATCAATGGGAGGGAGTATCTATTCTGGACAGTGATTTTATTTAATCTCCGGTAATCGATACATGGCCTAAGACCACAATCTTTTTTCTTAACGAAGAAAAACCCCGCCCCCATAGGAGAGACAGAAGGTCTAATATGCCCTTTACCAAGGCTCTCCTTAATATAATCTTCCATGGCCTTGCGTTCGGGCATAGAAAGATTATAAATTCGTCCTTTAGGAAACTTGGCCCCCTCTACTAACTCTATGGTACAATCATAAGGTCTATGGGGGGGTAGAACCTCCGGGGTTGGTGATGAGAATACATCAGAATATTCTTTAACAACAGAGGGTAAAGTATCAGACTTTACTGAGACCCCAGCCTGTACCACGGACAAGCACGAGTCACACTTAGGCCCCCATCTCACCAACTCCCCATTGGACCAATCTATAGTGGGGTTATGTAGTCGGAGCCAAGGCAACCCTAGTACCACCTCAGCAGGTAGGTTCTCCAGGACTAGAAGCGAACATCTTTCTGAGTGGCACACACCCACAGTTAGAGAAATCTCCGAGGTACATAATCTCACCGTACCACCAATAAGAGGAGTAGCATCAATAGCCATGACATGGATAGGAGTTGGTAAGGCAAACATAGGAATACCCAATCTTACAGCATACTCAGAGTCAATAAAGCTAGCCGCTGAGCCAGAATCAATAAAGGCCTTACCCGGCCATTTATCTACTCCCAGAGAAATCGTAATGGGTACCGAAAGCTTACATTTAGAAAATTCAGGGTGTACCTGGTCTTTAGGTTGCCTTGTCTTAGGAGACTTGACAGAGAGGACCTTCTTAGGACACTGGTTGATCCAATGGTCAGGATCTCCACAGTAAAAGCATTCTCCACGTCTGCGGCGAAGATTCCCTCGGGTCATGCCAACCTGTATGGGTTCCTCGGTGGAGACCTCAGCATTGTCTCTGGGATAGGCCATCTGGGAAGAGAACTGTTGTTCCTGTCGTCTCTCTCTAACCCGTCGGTCAAGTCGGACAACACGGGTCATCATCTCCTCTAAGGTCTCTGGAAGTTGATAACTGACCAGAAGATCCTTTAATTTATCAGACAGACCTGACCTGAACTGACTCTTCAGGGCTGGTTCGTTCCATCCTGAGGGGACACACCACCTTCTGAATTGGGTGCAATAATCCTCCGCTGGTAAATTGCCCTGAACCAGTGCCTTTAGAGCCGTCTCGGCTACTAGAGCCCTGTCTGGTTCATCATAGAGGGTCCCCAAGGCCTGAAAGAACCCCTCCACAGAATATAAACAACTGGTGCCAGCAGGTAAAGAGAACGCCCAGTCCTGGGGATCACCCTGTAGTCGGGAAATGATAATGCCCACGCGTTGACTCTCGGGGCCAGAGGACACGGGGCGCAAACGGAAGTAAAGTTTGCAACTCTCCTTAAAAGAGAGAAACTTCCTCCGGTCTCCAGAAAAGGGTTCTGGGAGCTTAGTCTGGGGCTCAAAATGCGGACTGGAGGCCTGAGGAGTGGAAGAACCTTGCCCTAACTCAAAAGAACTGAGTTTTTCCCCTAAATCCTGCACCCTCTGCGTCAGATTAGAGACATGGTCAGTCAGGGTCACCAGAGGATTCATAATACAGTGGTTATTGGGCCTGTTAATCTGTAACGGTCGCGTACACACACACACAGGGGGAAGGGAAGTGACCACTGCGCTCCACCCTTACCCCTGGCCCTGCCTACTTGCCTCGCGAGTCCTAATGACAGGGGACAACTGGACGGCAATCCCTAACTCGGAGTAAGTGCAGGGATGACAGACAGACAAACAACAGGACGTAAACGGATCGAGTCAATACCAGGAAAGCTGCAAAGTACAAATGGAGCAAGCAGAGAATTGTCAGGAGAAGCCGGGGTCATAAATACCAGGAGAGCAGAGAAGTACAAGAGGAGTCCTAAGAGAGTAGTCAGGTGGGAGCCGAGGTCACAATACCAGGACGGAAGCGCAGTACAAGAGGAGCAGGCAAAAGGATGGTCAGGAACAGGATCAGGTAAGTATTCAGCAGTCCAACAAATAGCCAGGAACCTAGAAATTAACAGGCAACCTGTAGCCAGCAGGCTGCCTGTATTTATAGTGGGGAGTGAGGGTCATGTGACGTGGCCAGCGTCACATGACCGACAGACCAACCAGTCGAGCACTGAGTGATCAGCTCGGCGCTCAAGGCAGACTAGGAGCAGGGAGCCACCCAGCTAGTAAAGCCGCCCTGGGAATGAGGTCAAACACAGAACCTCATTCCAAAAGCTAAGCAACAGTTCTGCGGGCAATGGGGGACCGAGTGCACCTTCGGAACCCCGTGACAATTATAAAGATATATATTAAAAAATGAGAAAAATGAAATAATGAAAAATTCGAACAATATAGAAATTCGAAGAATATATAAAAATCGAAGAATATATAAAAATATATAAAAAATATATAAAAAAATATAATGGAGAAAAATATCTTCGCTCCACTTAATGTGTTAGGACAGAGTTGCATATAATGTTCCTTAAAACCCTTTATTTGTCATTTGTGTCCTGTAGGGGAAGCTAAAGATGGTTACAGCTGAAAGTGAAAGTGGCTGGTTCGCTGGGAGAAAAATGTAAGTGCACATGTAGCAGGATCGACATATAAATAGCCTCTAAATTCATAGCTTTATATCTATACGGGTTAGGTATGTCGATATAATAAAATACGTTGCAAATATGCGGCTAAAAAAGGGGAGGAACATAAACAGGTGCTCGATGTAGAGGCACTTTATTAGTGTTACGTTACCCGTTCTGCTGCTGTGTTATTTGCCGGGCTTGCTCTACCTGCCCGTGACATGGCGCCCCACGTGGGCGGGAGCGGCGGATTGGAGTTTGAAAAAAAGCGCGGGTATCGATGCAAGTCTTCCAATTGATGCAAATCTTTGAATTGATGCGTTCTTTGAAAAGATCGATAAGTGTCTTTTAATCCTATTTCCAAATACTGTGTTTGCGATCTGAAGGGTGGAGATGCTGCAGGGTACCAGACGCGTTTCAAAGCACAATGCTTCTTCCTCAGTGGCCTGCAGCAGAGTGATATGTCCTGGCTTTTAAAGGGAGAGGTGATTTACCCCATGGGGGAGGGGGAGGGGCATTTTCCAATTAGTGGATGCTGCTGTTGTTTGCAGGGTGTGGTTGCCCATGTTTTTGTACATTAATTTGTAGATGTGTTACTGGTTTGTCGGTTTCTCAGTGTGTGGTATGTGCCAATATGGCAGGGCGTGAGCAATTGTGAAGAATTGTCATATCCATCATAAATGGTTTGAGACACGTGCGTTATTGGTGCGTTATCTGGTGAATGTGTGATTTTTTGGTGAGTGTGCGATCTTTTTGGTGCGATTTTTGGGTGTGATTTTTGGTGCAATTTTTGTTGCAATTATATTTTTTTGGTGCAATTTTTGGGAATGTGCGATTTCTTCTTCTTTTCTTCTTGATAAGTGGGGGTTCGGGATGGATGGTGGTATTTTCCAGGTGCTAAATGAGAAATATGATAAGAGTTTTTGGAAGAATTCCTTGGGATAAAAAACTTCTTGAAAAATATTCTCAAAAAAATATTTTTTTATATAAAATTCTTGGGTAAAGATGGTGGTGTTGGGGGACTGTTGCTTTCCTTATATCTGTCAAGTTAGTATGATCTGTATATATGTTATATGATATGTGTGGAGCAGTGTTGATGATCCTATTGTTCATATATTTTCTCTATTTTGTTACAATAGTTTCTGAAGGGATGTCTTCATGAGAAATGTAAGGAGATGGCTATGTGAGATAAGGGGGCCTGCCCGGGAGAGGAGATCGAGGTGCTGGTATGCAGCTGGACCTCGATTTCCAGTCCTAGACCTGCCACCGCCCCATGATGGTAAATCATAGGAAGCCGAAGAGCTCTATTTCTGTATTCAAACCGGCCGGGATGAGGGTGTCGAATAAAAAAATTCTTTTGGATTCTGTTTTGGACATGTTAATGATGTGGTTACCCCCTCTCCAATGTCTTCTAATCTTCTCAATGGCCACAAATTTGAGGGTGGATGGGTCTCTGTTGTGGTGGTCTTTGTAGTGTTTGGAAACTGTATGTAATTCAAACCCTTTTCTGATGTTAGCCATGTGTTCTGAAACTCTTTTCCTTAGGGTACGTTTAGTGCGTCCGACATACTGCTTGTGGCATGGGCATTCCAGAATGTAGATGACGTCTGTTGAGTTGCAGGTAAGGCCATCTTTTATTTGAAATGTATATGAGGTCTGTGAGGATATGATTTCTGTTATTTTTTTGGGGAAAGAGGTGCTTTTGCAATTGTTGCCACTGCCACACCTATGGAACACTTTAAATGACAACCAATTGGATCGATTGGATGTGGTTTTGGTCTTGATGGTTGGCGCTACGTTTAATCCTTGATTTGCTGCTTTGGTGTATGTGATTTCTGGTCTCTCCTTGAGAGTGGGTCCTATGACTTTGTCTTTCAAAAGGTGTGGCCAGTGTCTATTTATGATGTGTTCTACTTTCTTGTGTTGTACATGAAAGGGTAAAATAATGCGGGGATTGTCTTCCTGTTTGTATGTTTTTTTCTGTAAGTACGAAGAAGTCTGTTCTGCTCATAGTCCTAACTTTTTCGAGGGAGTTATCTATTGAGTATGTCGGGTATGCTTTTGTAACAAATTCTTGATTTAGTTTGGTTGCTTTTAGTTCAAATTGGACATTGTTAGTGCAGTTGCGTTTCATTCTCCTGAATTGACTCGTGGGGATGTTAAGTAGCCATCTAGGTAGGTGGCAGCTGGTGTAAGGGATATAGCTGTTTTTCATCACTGGCTTGTGATATGTTTGCCATACTATTATGTTTTTCTCTATATTGATAGATAGATCTAGGAATTCTACATGGGTTTTGCTTGTGGTTGTAACGAATCAGAGATTTTTGTCATTTGTATTTATTTCTTGTATGAAATTATTGAGATTTTCCTCTGTATCTCGCCAAATGAAGATGATATCATCTATAAATCTTCTCCATAGCACCAGACTAGTCCCCAGCCTAGGACAGATGACATTCCTCTCCCATTGTGCCATGAAGATGTTGGCATAGTATAGTACGCCTTCTAATATGAAGTCTATCTGTTCTTTTTTCAATGTGTTGCTTAACCCCTTAGGGACCGGGCTCATTTTTTCAAATCTGACCAGTGTCACTTTATGTGGTGATAACTATAAAACGCTTTGACTTATCCAGGCCATTCTGAGATAGTTTTTTCGTCACATATTGTACTTCATGACACTGGTAAAATGGAGTCAAAAAAATTCATTTTTCTTTTTTAAAAAATACCAAATTTGCCAAAAAATTTGAAAAATTTGCAAATTTTCAAGTTTCAATTTCTTTACATCTATAATACATACAGTCGTGGCCAAAAGTTTTGAGAATTACATAAATATTGGAAATTGGAAAAGTTGCTGCTTAAGTTTTTATAATAGCAATTTGCATATACTCCAGAATATTATGAAGAGTGATCAGATGAATTGCATAGTCCTTCTTTGCCATGGAAATTAACTTAATCCCCAAAAAAACTTTCCACTGCATTTCATTGCTGTCATTAAAGGACCTGCTGAGATAATTTCAGTAATCGTCTTGTTAACTCAGGTGAGAATGTTGACGAGCACAAGGCAAGAGATCATTATGTCAGGCTGATTGGGTTAAAATGGCAGACTTGACATGTTAAAAGGAGGGTGATGCTTGAAATCATTGTTCTTCCATTGTTAACCATGGTGACCTGCAAAGAAATGCGTGCAGCCATCATTGCGTTGCATAAAAATTTCTTCACAGGCAAGGATATTGTGGCTACTAAGATTGCACCTCAATCAACAATTTATAGGATCATCAAGAACTTCAAGGAAAGAGGTTAAATTCGTGTTAAGAAGGCTTCAGGGCGTCCTAGAAAGTCCAGCAAGCGCCAGGATCGTCTCCTAAAGAGGATTCAGCTGCGGGATCGGAGTGCCACCAGTGCAGAGCTTGCTCAGGAATGGCAGCAGGCAGGTGTGAGCACATCTGCACGCACAGTGAGGCGAAGACTTTTGGAAGATGGCCTGGTGTCAAGAAGGGCAGCAAAGAAGCCACTTCTCTCCAAAACAAAACATCAGGGACAGATTGATCTTCTGCAGAAAGTATGGTGAATGGACTGCTGAGGACTGGGGCAAAGTCATATTTTCCGATGAAGCCTCTTTCAGATTGTTTGGGGCATCTGGAAAAAGGCTTGTCCAGAGAAGAAAAGGTGAGCGCTACCATCAGTCCTGTGTCATGCCAACAGTAAAGCATCCTGAGACCATTCATGTGTGGGGTTGCTTCTCATCCAAGGGAGTGGGCTCACTCACAATTTTGCCAAAAAACACAGCCATGAATAAAGAATGGTACCAAAACACCCTCCAACAGCAATTTCTTCCAACAAACCAACAACAGTTTGGTGAAGAACAATGCATTTTCCAGCACGATGGAGCACCGTGCCATAAGGCAAAAGTGATAACTAAGTGGCTCGGGGACCAAAACGTTGACATTTTGGGTCCATGGCCTGGAAACTCCCCAGATCTTAATCCCATTGAGAACTTGTGGTCAATCCTCAAGAGGCGGGTGGACAAACAAAAACCCACTAATTCTGACAAACTCCAAGAAGTGATTATGAAAGAATGGGTTGCTATCAGTCAGGAATTGGCCCAGACGTTGATTGAGAGCATGCCCAGTCGAATTGCAGAGGTCCTGAAAAAGAAGGGCCAACACTGCAAATACTGACTCTTTGCATAAATGTCATGTAATTGTCGATAAAAGCCTTTGAAACATATGAAGTGCGTGTAATTATATTTCACTACATCACAGAAACAACTGAAACAAAGATCTAAAAGCAGTTTAGCAGCAAACTTTGTGAAAACTAATATTTGTGTCATTCTCAAAACTTTTGGCCACGACTGTAGTAATACATACAAAAATAGTTATTACTTTACATTCCCCATATGTCTACTTCATGTTTGGATCATTTTGGGAATGCAATTTTATTTTTTGGGGATGTTACAAGGCTTAGAAGTTTAGAAGCAAATTTTGAAATATTTCAGAAATTTTCAAAAACCCACTTTTCAAGGACCAGTTCAGGTCTGAAGTCACTTTATGGGGCTTACATAATAGAAACCACCCAAAAATGACCCCATTCTAGGAACTACACCCCTCAAGGAAATTAAAATTGATTTTACAAACTTTGTTAACCCTTTAGGTGTTACACAAGAATTAATGGAAAATAGAGATACAATTTAAAAATTTCACTTTTTTGGCAGATTTTCCATTTTAATAATTTTTTTCCAGTTACAAAGCAAGGGTTAACAGCGAAACAAAACTCTATATTTATGGCTCTGATTCTGTAGTTTACAGAAACACCCCATTTGTGGTCGTAAACCGCTGTACGGGCACACGGCAGGGCGCAGAAGGATTGGAATGCCATACGGTTTTTGGAAGGCCGATTTTGC
Organism: Bufo bufo; assembly: GCF_905171765.1. Classification (NCBI taxonomy): domain Eukaryota; kingdom Metazoa; phylum Chordata; class Amphibia; order Anura; family Bufonidae; genus Bufo; species Bufo bufo. The sequence continues at coordinate 186,714,314 of NC_053392.1, forward strand.
TGGACTGGTTTTTTGACACCATGTCCCATTTGAAGCCTCCCTGATGCACCCCTACAGTAGAAACTCCAAAAAAGTGACCCCATTTTAGAAACTACAGGATAGGGTGGCAGTTTTGTTGGTACTATTTTAGGGTACATATGATTTTTGGTTGCTCTATACACTTTTTGTGAGGCAAGGTAACAAGAAATAGCTGTTTTGGCACCGTTTTTATTTATTGTTATTTACAACATTCATCTGACAGGTTAGATCATGTGGTATTTTTATAGAGCAGGTTGTCACAAACGCGACAATACCAAATATGAGTACTTTTTTTAGTTGTTAGTTTTGTTTCCACATTTTGAAAGCCATTGTTATAATTATTTTTGGGGTGAATGTCTTATGTAGGGGTTCATTACTTTTGGGATAGGATGACAGTTTGGCACTATTTTGGGGTGCGTATGACTTTTTGATCGCTTGCTATTGCACTTTTTGTGATGTAAGGTGACAAAAAATGTTTTTGTTTACACTGTTTTTATTTTTATTTTTGTATGCTATTCACCTGAGGGGTTAGGTCATGTGATATTTTTTTAAAGCATGTTATTACGGACGCAGCGATACCTAATATGTATACTTTTTATTTATTTATGTAAGTTTTACACAATGATATCATGTTTGAAACAAAAAAAAATCATGTTTTAGTGTCTCCATAGTCTGAGAGCCATAGTTTTCTCCGTTTTTGGGTGATTATCTTGGGTAGGGTATGATTTTTGCGGGATGAGATGACGGTTTGATTGGCACTATTTTGGGGTGCGTATGACTATTTGATCGCTTGCTATTACACTTTTTGTGATGTAAGGTGACAAAAAATAGCTTTTTTTACACAGTTTATATTTTTTTACGGTGTTCATCTGAGGGGTTAGGTAATGTGATATTTTTATAAAGAAGGTTATTATGGACACGGCGATACCTAATATGTATATTTTTTTTATTTACTTAAGTTTTACAAATAACAGCTTTTTTAAAACAAAAAACATGTTTTAGTGTCTCCATATTCTGAGCCATAGTTTTTTTATTTTTGGGCGATTGTCTTAGGTAGGGGCTCATTTTTTGTGGGATGAGGTTACGGTTAGATTGGTTCTATTTTAGTGGGCATTCGCCTTTTTGATCGCTTGCTGTTGTACTTTTTGTGATGTAAGGTGCCAAAAAATTGTTTATTTAGCACTTTATGATTGGCACTATTTTGAGGTGCGTATGACTATTTGATCGCTTGCTATTACACTTTTTATGATGTAAGGTGACAAAAAAAGCTTTTTTTACACAGTTTTAATTTTTTTTACGGCATTTACCTGAGGAGTTAGGTCATGTGATATTTTTATATAGCAGGTTATTACGGATGTGGCGATACCTAATATGTATACTTTTTTATTTATGTAAGTTTTACATGATGATTTCATTTTTGAAACAAAAAAAAATCATGTTTCAGTGTCTCCATAGACTGAGAGCCATAGTTTTTTCAGCTTTTGGGTGATTATCTTGGGTAGGGTATGGTTTTTGCGGGATGAGATGATGGTTTGATTGGCACTATTTTGGGGTGACTTTTTCATCGCTTGCTATTACACTTTTTGTGATGTAAGGTGACAATAAATGGCTTTTTTATACCGTTTTTATTTTAATTTTTTACGGTGTTCACCTGAGGGGTTAGGTCATGTGATATTTTTATATAGCAGGTTATTACGGATGCGGCGATACCCTTTTTAAAACAAAAAAAAATGTTGTTTTAGTGTCTCCATATTCTGAGACATAGTTTTTTTTTTTTTTTGGGCGATTGTCTTCGGTAGGGGATCATTTTTTGTGGGATGAGGTGACGGTTAGATTGGTACTATTTTGGTGGGCATACGCCTTTTTGATCACTTGCTGTTGTACTTTTAGTGATGTAAGGTGACAAAAAAATGGTTTATTTTGCACAGTTTCTATATTTTTTTTTTTACGGTGTTCATCTGAGGGGTTAGGTCATGTGATATGTTTATAGAGCCGGTCGATACGGACGCGGCGATACCTAATATGTCTACAGGTATGTCATATGTCCTTAAGAGGTTAAATATCCCTCCCCTCCTATACACTGCACACTGGTATTGACTATTTATTTTTGGAATAATATAGTGTTTGCAATGAAATGTACTGTATGCTTTTACTATCACACTGGTTCAACAATTATATTTTTGTACTAAAATGTCTATGAAACATACGGTCTGATGAGGTAATGCCTCCGCTTACACAAATACAACAATGCAGTGTTTGTGATAAATAGTCTTTCTGCTAGGCATGTAAAATCACTGGTTCAACAATTAAATTATTGTACTAAATATGTCTATATAAAAAATGATCTGCTGCAATAATGTGTCCGCCAACACATACAGAACAATGCAGTGTTTGAGGCTAATTGTCTTCCAACTAGGCGTGTAATATCATTGGTCCAACAATTCAATTATTGTACTAAAAATGTCAATGAAAGACACAGTCTGCCGCAAAAAGGTGTCTTTTAACATGGATAGAACAATGCAGTTTTTTAGCCAATTGTCTTTCAACTAGACATGTAATATTATTGGTTCAGCAATTAAAATTTTGCACTAAAAATGTCTATGAAAAGCAGACTGATATCTGATGCACCGGCTAACAGGGATAGAACAATGTGTGGAACCATTGTGCTAACTAACAGGGTGATATTCCAGCACTCCCCTGGTATCCCCCTCTTTAAAGGGATTCTGTCAGCAAGATTTTCGATATGGAGCTGTTCATATCATCCTCTCAGTCTCCATTATCTAATTAAAAATATACTAGTTTTACCCCACCTGTTCTTTCATTTTTGATAAAAATCGGTTTTATTAATATGCTAATTACCTTACTAGCGTGCCCAAGGGGCTGTCCCTCCAGCCGTTTGTGCCCAGCCGTGCCCCTTATCTCGTAGCCCAGCGCTGCCCCACTGCTAATTATGCACTGCTCTCATCGCCGATGGTGCGCTGTAATCTCGTGCATGCGCCCTAAATCCACTGGTCAGCGCCCGCGAGCGAAGTGCGCAGACAGCTGGTGCATTTCGTTCGCTGAGGCTGCTGCCAGGACACCGCGCGGTCGCTGACCAGTTGATTTAGGGTGCATGCACGAGATTACGGTGCACCATCGGCGATGAGAGTAATGCATAATTAGCAGTGGGGCGGCGCTGGGCTACGAGATAAGGGGTGCGGCTGGGCACAAACGGCCGGAGGGACAGCCCCTTGGGCACGTTAGTAAGGTAGTTAGCATATTAATAAAACCGATTTTTATCAAAAATGAGAGGACAGGTGGGGGTAAAACTAGTATATTTTTAATAAGATAATGGAGACTGAGAGGATGATATGAACAGCTCCATATCGAAAATCTTGCTGACAGAATTCCTTTAATACCCGTACAGGGATCTGTCAGGAGAGAGTGTCTTAAGTACCCAGGTAGTTTCGGACTAGGGTACCTAGGGCCCACCAGTTAAACTGATCCGGGGGTCCACCTTAGGGCTCCTGCACACAAACTTTTTTTTTTTCCGTGTCCGTACCATTTTTTTTTTTTTGTGGCCTGTATGTGTAACCATTCACTTCAATGGGATGGCAAAAAGGAAATGACTCCATGTGCATTCCATGTCTGTATGTCCGCATGGCTGTTATGCAAAATTATAGAACATGTCCTATTATTGTTGGCATTACAGACAAGGATAGGACTGCTCTATTAGAGGCCAGCTGTTCTGTTCCGCATGATGTGGAATGCACACACCCAGTATCTATGTTTTGCAGATCCGCAATTTGCAGACTGCAAAACATCCAACAATCGTGTTCATGAGCCCTTACAGTGATAACAGAAATTTTAAAGATGAAGTATGATAGTAGACACTCACAGCAAAATGCACAAACATACATGTGTCAGAATTTATGCTACTTTCACAATTACAGTAGCAGGGTCCGGCAGGATGTTCCACCGGGAGAACAGCCTGCCGCATCCCTGCTAACGCTTGCCCACCGTGCCGCCAGAAGTCCGCTGTCGAGTTTGCCCGGCCGCCTCTCGGCATGTTTGCGGTGCACTGGAATAGCCTGCCGGACCCTGCTGCCTCAAGTGTAAGGCTGGGTTCACACCTGAGCGTATTTGATAAGCGCTTTTTACAGGCGTTTTTATCGGGCGTTTTTGAGGCGTATTTTGGGGCGTTTTTGTATTTTGGAAACGCGCGTAATACGCGCGTTTGTGTGATTAAGCAATCCAGCAGTGGTGGCCGTGCTTGCACATTATAGGTAAAGGTGTTAGCCTATGCGCACTTCCAGCCTTTCCCTATAGTGTGTAAGCACGGCCACCGGCGCTGGATTGCAGGGTGGTCGTAACCATGGATACGTGCTGTGTATAATGTGATGGATATTGCGCCTATGATGGATATTGCGCCTATATATTATCCATATTGCTTCCTTTGCTGGCTGGATTAAATTTTCCATCACATTATACACCGCTCATTTCCATGGTTACAGACCACCCTGCAATCCAGCAGTGGTGGTCATGCTTTCACACTATAGGCAAAAGCATCAGCCTCTGTGGTGGTCGGGACCATGGGAGCACACATAGGCTAGTGCTTTTTCCTATAGTGTGCAAGCATGACCACCACTGATGGATTGCAGGCTGTTTGTAACCATGGAAACGAGCAGTGTATAAGGTAATGAAAAAAATTAATCCAGCCAGCAAAGGAAGCAATATGGATAATAACAATATATTAGTAAGTGGCTTGTATTAACTTTCTCTACATGATAAATCCGACTTTCTTAAATGAGACAACCCCTTTAAGACCACGTTCCCTTGATCATGGGGGTCCCAGCAGTCATACCCCTCCAATCAGACACTTATCACCTGTCGTGTCATAGTCACCTTTTCACATTCCCTATTCTTAAACTTTTTCTTTGGGTGTAAAAAAATAAAAATAAAAAATATGGCTCAAAATAAGTGTCAAACTGAGAGGCAGAGCTTGCGCCTGTGAGAGATGGCTGCTTAATCTCGCTTCTCCGTACTACACATCACCCTAATAGCGTGTTATTACAGCGTAGAAACACCAAAATGGTCAAGATAGGTGGCTCAAAAGCTGGGGAAGCCGCTGGTCAACATAGATCAGCTACAAATGGTAGCGACATGGAGAAATTCATTGAAAAGCAGCCGCTATTGCCGCTTCCTGAGAATTCAAGTAGGCGCCGGCCATTCCAGGCGCTTCAAGCCGCAGAAAAGCGGAACAACCAGGACAGGAATGGGAAAGCGGAGATGACACAGACAACATGCCTATATCCCGCTGCTACCTGAAAGAAGCCTTATCTTCATCACTAGCCTCTGCACTAGAACCGATCAGCACAGACTTATCGGCCATCAAACAAGATGTGAGGCAGATAGGGAGAAGAGTCGAGTCCCTGGAGGACTCCCAGGCCAGTATTATACAGCACCAACATGCGACGACACAAAGCATCTCCTCTATACAAAAAAAATCTGAACACCCTTTTCAGTGCTATTGAAGATCAGGAGAATAGAGGTAGGCACAATAATCTTCGCTTTCGTGGCATACCTGAGATAGTAGCAGCATGCGATCTTTCTAACACAGTGGTGCAAATTTGCTTGTCTCTCCTGGTTCCTGATACAGCCCATGAGATTATCCTAGAGAGGGCTCATAGAGCCTTAAAGCCTAAACCACCTCCTTCACAACCTCCCAGGGACGTGATTTGTAAATTCCTAGCATTCCCAGTTAAAGAGGCGATTATGTCTAAAGCACGCACCTCTGCCCCAATACACTGGGATGGCAACAACATTCTAATTTTCCAAGATTTGTCCCAGTCTACCCTGAGGAAAAGAAGATCTATCAAGCCGCTGACTGGCTCAGAGCCAACAAAATAATTTATAGATGGTCATTCACATTTGGCATCTCATTCATGTTTGAGGGACGTAGACTCTCCATAACATCATTCCAGGACTTAGAACCTGCATATGACCTTCTAGGATGTGGTCCTTTAGACATCCAAAACTGGGACCCGGTTCAAGATCTATCCTCTCTGCCAGACTTACCTCATGTGGAGCCGTGGGAAAGACAACGCACATCAACGCTTCAGAGATCAGAAGAAATACCTCTGGTCCAACACCAAGACGTCTTTAAGTGGAGAAATGATGACCCTGGAGGACATTTCCTGATCTATATATGAAGAGAGTATAACGTATTCCACCATTTTATATCTCTCTCTTTCCATGTCTTCCTTTCCCACTCAAATTCTTCCATATCTTACTCTCCATGAGTGCTCTTACTCTCAGCTATCTATTTTCACTAACCTCCCTTTTCTAATTGGTTACTAAGTCCTACTAAGGGTGTCCTAATCAAGAACTCAGTTCTTCCTACCACCCCTACCTATTTCATCCGGTACCTCCGGAATCTGCGATTTTCTACATTTATCTACATGCATAATGTTATTACTGTTCTTTTGGTTAGAAATTGCAGGGTCATTATTCTTTGCTAATTGCTCTTTTCCTGTTTTTGTTAATTTTTGTAAATTTTTTGTTCAAAAGGGTACTGCTGTGAACAACGGGTTTTTGGACACACAGGGTGGTCTCTTCCTGTAGGAGGGATTGATGCGCTCATGGAGGCTGAATATTCGGGGTCATCACCCCTCCTAACCATTGCGTCATTGTCACTCACATTTACAAGAAATTATGACCGACCTTCATATTTCCTCATATAATGTTAAAGGCTTTAGAACACCCTCCAAAAGATCTCAAATTCTCTCCCAACTAAAAAAAAAGGTAGTTTGGTCATTTTCCTAAAAGAAACACACTTTAAATTTGACCAATACCCCAATTTATCATACTCGAGCTTCCCAATATGGTACCCTTGTGGGTCCGACTCCTCAGCCTCCAGGGGCGTTAGTATTGGTTTAGGAGGGGATATCCATTTCAATACTGTTCCCATGTCCAAGATCCTGAGGGTCACTATTTAATGTTGAAAAGAACCATTGCGAATCAGATATATACATTCATTAACATTTACGCCCCAAATACACACCAATATCAATGGTTTAAAGCCTTTTCTCCAATTATGGAGAGATTTAAAGAGGTCATTATGGGTGGAGATTTCAACATTTCATTGGAGCCAATGTTAGACTCCTCTTCCCAAAAAATCTACTCTTTCCCCAAAAAAATCTCAGGGCTATACGCAAACAATTCCACAACTCCCATTTGGTGGATGCATGGAGACTCCTAAACCCACAAAATATGGGATTATACCTTTTATTGCAATTTACATAGAACCTACCACAGATTAGACTACCTTTTTATATCTAAAGAGCACCTCCAATACTGCACTAAAACTGAAATAGGTTCCATACACCTTTCAGACCACTCCCCAATTTACTTATCTCTTTCTACCCCCAACAAGCCCCCAAAGCATTCAAATGGAGGCTGAATGAACAATTAATCACAATCCCAGAACTTAAAACCCAGGTACAAAATCTTCTGGACGAGTATTTCCATCTGAACGCCATCCCTGAAACATCCCCACATATAGTGTGGGATGCTCATAAAGCATTTATAAGAGGCCAATTTATTAAATTGGGAACTTATTTAAAAAAGAAAAGCATGGATGGATATGCTCCTTTCAGAAATCCAAAGAATTGAAGGCCTACACAAAAAAATCCCTGCTGGAAGCACATCTTTCCCAGCTTAATGATCTTAGATCAGAACTAAAAAGCCTTCTCAACACCAAATCAGCTAAATATTATTTACACTCCCAATTTAAGTATTTTGCACATGGGAATAAAGCCTCCAAATTGATGATGAGCTTAATTAAAAAGAGGAAAGCACAAAACTTAATAAATAAAATTAATAAACAGAACGGAGATATAGCCATGACAACTAAGGAAATTGCTTTTCAATTCCAAACTTACTATCAAACACTTTACAATATCCACAACATATTCCCCAGAATACTAACCAAACCCTCTCTGAATCTATCGATTCTTTCCTCAGCTCTGTATCTCTCCCTAATTTAGATGATGCCAAAAAATTAGACCTAAGTTCTCCCTTCAGTTCTGAAGAGCGAGAAAAAACTATAAAAAAAATTGCCAAATGGTAAGGCTCCAGGTCCTGATGGTCTCCCAGCTTTATATTACCGCACATTCAATAAATCCCTAATCCCTCATCTGCTGCAAATTTGTAATCAATCCCTTTAAGGTTCCCCCTTAACATTAGACATGACCAGGGCTCATATCACCATCCTTACCAAAGAAGACAAGGACCCTGCCCATTGCCTCGAACTACCGCCCTATCTTCCTGTTAAATCTGGACTTAAAACTACTAGCAAAAATGCTTGCCAATCGCCTCTCATCTCACCTCCCATCTTTGATTCATAGAGATCAGATGGGCTTTATCAAGGACGAGAGGGAAAGAATAACTCTACCAGGAATCCTAAATGCCCTCTATCACGCAAAAAAAAAATCCACCCCCTTTGCCCTGTTAAGTACTGATGCAGAAAATGGCATTCGATAGGGTTAACTGGTAATTTACGCGTCATATCTTGACCAAATTTGATTATCCCTACACCCTTCATAAATGCCACATTTGCCATGTACTCGAATGCCTCTGCAGCAGTGATAGTAAACGATATTATATCCCCTACATTCAAGATCCGTAATGGTACGAGACAGGGTGCCCTTTGTCCCCCCTCCTGTTTGTAATGACAATGGAACCACTCTCCAGGCCATCAGGCAAGAACCCTAATATAGAAGGGATCAAGATGGGCAAACAAGAACACAAACTGCTGGCCTTTGCCGATGACTTATTGATATTAACAACTAACCCCCAATCCTCAATGTCCCACATATAAATCTATTAGAAAAGTTTAGTCCACTATCCAACTTTAAAATAAATATGAACAAGTCCCGGGTTATGAATATTGGCCTACGCCCCTCCACGATTAAATCCCTAAAAAAAAAAACTCACCCTTTAACTGGGATGCCCCATATATTACATACTTGGGGACTAAAATTGGTCCAGATCAAATAATCTCTTCAAACTTTACTATATCCCACTACTCCAAGCTATAATTGACCAAATGACCCAAACAGACTTTGTCTTGGTTTTGGTCTCAAAAACGTAATCTCCTCCTTAGTCATGCCCAGATTCAATTATTTACAAGTACTTCCTATTCCAATACAAAAAGAATTATTTACTACTGTAACTAAACAGGTGCAAAGATTTATATGGAAACAGAAAAGCCCAAGATTGGCTATAACAACTCTTCAGAGACCAAGACACAGGGGTGGGATGGGTCTACCCAATACCTTGCTCTATAATAGGGCCATACACTTAACCAGAGCATTGGACTGGTTCTGTAGACAGGCACATAAATCTTGGGTCGAAATGGAATCTTCGATATTCCAATCCTCCTTCAGAACATTTTCTGAATTAGAGACATAAGTCACTCTACCCACACCCAAAAACCAATCCTATAATAAAATCTACACTTTCAAGTATGGAATTGGTTCCAAAACTCTGACTGGGGCTTTCCACTCCCTTCCCCTTTGATCCAGGTGAGAGGACTAATAGACTTAGCCCCAACGGAGTTAAAACAAAGTCTCCCACCAACTCTTAAAATATCCTAGGTCCCCATCCTGACATTCTTTGATGGAAGGAAGGAAGTCTGATAAATAGACAGGATATGACCACTTTGCTTTCTCCCTCCGACGCTTTTCCCTCCCTGACCTCCTTCCTTCATTCCTATATATCTAAAAACATACCTTTTCAAAGCCCTTACAAGACCATTACGTGGTTTGAGGGATGGATCTGCAGCCAATTTCTGCAAAAATGATCTCGCTAATATACAAAACTAAATAACCCTTTCCTGATGCCGAACCTGCTTTTATAGGTCTTTGGGAGAGGGATTTAAAAACCTCCATCTTGGCACAAGACTTAACTAAACTTTTTATTTCTCCACATACATTATCACGATGTGTTCTTATACAGGAAAACGGCTATAAAATACTCACAAGGTGGTACAAAACACCAGATGTTACTTCCAGATTGACAACTCAAATTTAGATGGGTGTTGGAGGTGTGGGACGGATAAAGGCACTTAGTTTTCACATCTGGGTGGTTATGCCCTCTTATCTTACATTGGTGGGTGGATTTATTTAACTGTGCAAACAAAATATGTAAAACCACTAACCTTCTCCATTTCTAGCCTTATTGAGCTTACCACCCTCAGATACACCTCATAATGTCCCTCCCCTATTCCACACCCTTCTCATGGCGGCTCGCCTTCTCATTCCACGTTTCTGGCTAAAAACAGAACTTCCTACACGGGAACTTTGGAGGGAGAAGGTGGATGCCATATATAGATTGAGGAAATTGCTGGCAACTGAAGCTCGCACGATACCCTCCTTTCAGGGCCAGATGAGGAATTGGGTAACTCACAGAAACATCAACTTATACAATTTACTTCCACTTGGATAGCTGATATACTAAACTATATATATATACCAAATTATCAAGGGTTGACCACAAGGTACTTTATGCCTAACCTTAACATAAATAATTGCTCTTTCTTCATACCCATCTACAGTGGTCGCAATAACGCCTGTACAAGCTTCATAGACACCTGTTCAGGCCATTTTACTCCTGGAAAAAGTCTAAGGCGTACCGATACGCCTTAGACTTTTCCTTGCCATTCAACAGCGCAGTGAATGCTCGTGAACGGCGCAGGCAGCGCAGCGATGTGGCTGCTGCCTGAAACAACCAATAACAAGGCTCCTTACAGTGAGGAGCATTGTGATTGGTCAGTTTGAGTGGCTGCCGGAGCTTATGGCACACCGCTCTGAAGGGATTTAGGACTGTGCGCGATCCTCACTGGCGGGGTAAGTGGGGATCTGTGAGATTTTGTGGGGATCTGAGGCGGCTTGTTTTTTCCCCTAGAATGATGAGTCTGAAGCGCTCAGCTGAGCGCCGTCTCTCCTCCCTGCTGAGTGCGGTACTGAAGACAGCCTCAATAGAAGGTCTATGGGGACCGTCTTCACTACCGCGCTCAGCAGTGAGGACAAGTGGCTGAGCGCTTCAGACTCCTGCTCATAGAAGTCAGCGGGGGTCCTAGCGCTGGACACGTCAACAAGAGACCTCCATTACAACAGACCTGTCAACTTTCTTATGAATCTATCAAGGATTTATTGCAGCATGTTCCACCAGACGCTGCTATAAGGATTCCTTCTGTAATGCGGGCGCCGCATGCTGGCACATGGTGCATACAAGGACTGCATTTGGCCATTTGCAGCCTCCAGACATGCCAAGCGCATGAAGTCTTTGCTGTAAGACTGTATAATGCAATAACCACAGCGGTGGTGGCACTTTTGTGGCATGAGATAGGGCAACCTGGCCATGGAAGACAAACTCCCCTTTATAGTGAGATCAAGCATAAGACAAAATGACAGCCTCTAGATCAGGGCATCAGCAAACCTCTGGCACTCCAGCTTTCGAAACTACAACTCCCCAGTATCCTCCTTTCACTTCTTTGGGAGTTACAAGAACAGCTGAGTAAGTGTGCATGCAGGGAGTTGTAGTTTCACAGCAGTGCTGGAGTGCCAAAGGTTGCTGCACCCTAGATCAGTGGTTATCACTGCGTGATGACATCATCCAGATCCACATGTGACTGTGGCGGTGCAATGTATGTGCCCGGGTCTTTCGCTTGTGTCCTTGGCACCAGCATGCACCACCATCTATTGTGCCTGTGTCCTGCTCTGCCAGTGCCTCAGTCTCTTCAGAGTCTACCAACAGCCCCGTGGCACCAACATACCCACCTGAGAGCTCATCTACAAGGACGTAACTTGGTGGGCAGCAATGGCCACGTGACCAGCAGCACAGAAACAGCAGCAAAAATTAAAAGAGATTGTCCCAAGATCAACACTATTTACCTATACATACTTGAACCAGAGAACACTAGAACATGGTAAGACCCGATGGTGAGACTCCCAGCGAGCATGTACTTGAAGGGGACATGTCTGTTTTAGTACGACTTGCATTTCCCATGCAATAACAATTCTGGGAATCAATTCTTGTGACTCTATATTGTACCATTCCTTTATTATTCCTACTAGAACTTATGAACGAGTTGCTAGTAGTCTGCAATAAGGGTCCAGCTGGATGTTACCAGTTGACAGCACTGATTGAATAATGTCAAGCTATACAGGGACACCCCCATCTGGACATTCACTGCAAACTGCCAGCAAGTCATTCATAACTAATAACAGGAATAACAGAGGAATCATCAGGTCATAAGAATAGATCCTCCAGGATTGTTATTACATGGAGTGGTGCAAGTTGTTACCAAAACAGACAAGTCAGGAGAGGTGAGGGATCCTCCTTTAACGACATGTGATAAATAGCGATCTTAGGACAAACCCATTAAACCTCATAAAATCACTGCAACAGTGACCTCAATGGTGCTGACCCTTCAGCGCAACAGTGTCCTCAGTGGTACCGACCCCTCAGAGCAACAGTGTCCTCAGTGGTACCGACCCTCCAGAGCAACAGTGACCTCAGCTAAATTAAAAATTGTCTAAATTTGCTATTTATGCATGGAAGACAGTTCTAGAGTACTAGTAATGGTTTACCTGCATAAATAGAAACCCCTTAATGTTATACAGGCCTTCGTATTAACTATCTGAATTACTGTAACTTTCGTACTCCTCATTGGCTGAAAATACTCCTCAAAAATGGTAAGAGGAGTATTTTTACTCTTCCAGAAAAAATGTAGCGCGACCTCTGCCCATCTAGATGTTTTGATGTACACCCACTTCATTGTATGTACCCGCATTATGTACAGTTCTATGTTATTGACTTTGTTCACTGAACTTATTCTTATGAATGTCTTTACATTTATTATCAATAAAGCCTTTTTAAACCAAAAAATAAAATAAAATAAAAAAAGAAGGATGTTAAAAATATCAGATCTTTGCTTGCTCATTTGGAAAATCTCCTCTGTTATGTGTATTAGTAAATTACCTAACGTCATTCCATCTAATTTCTGTATACCAAATCATTAAAAAATATACAGTAGAAAAAAGTGCTAATAAATATAAAAATTCTAAAAGTAAAAAAAAAAAAATATATATATATATATATATATATATGTGTCAAACTAGAATAGAAATGCTCTCCTGTTAAAGGGCCTGTGTCCACTTTTCCAGTTGTCCTCTATCCACAGGATCGGGGATAACTAAGTGATCCGTGGGGGTCTGAACGCTGGAGCTCCCACTGATCCCCCTTCTTGACTGAGTGGCAGGTCGAGCAAATGCCCTGCCTCTCCATCCATTCTCTATGGGGTCTCTGTAGATGGCGGAGTACAGCGCTGGCTAGTTCCAGTGGTCCCAAAGAGAATGAATGGAGCAGCAGGACATATGCGTAGCCTGTCACACCATAAAAAGGGAGAACAGGACCCGTTCCTGGGATTAGTGGGGGTTGCTGAATCGGACCCCACTATTCATATAGTTATGCCCTATGGTGTGGAGAGGATAAATTGAAAATCTGCACAACCCATTTAAATCCTCCACCACTCCACCACCAGTATATCTTTACATGGCAGCAGTGATGCCTGTAAATAAGGAATATCATCACTGCCGTCATGTACACCATACGTGTCAATACTGGAGAATATGACGCATTATGCATATTTTTTGGCCATAAGTCCAACCCCCTTTGCAGGTCACAATTTTTAACAAAGCCCAAGCAAAGGTGCTAGAGGAGCAATGTGAGCAAAGGGCACAAATGGAGGGTCATAACTGAAGCAAAGACATTAGGGTCACCTGAGGCAGGGTAATAGTGGGGATCCTGGAGAAGGGGTAACTGGAGAAGAGGCAATATTAGTGGTGCATTTAGAGTGTGGGCATCTAGAGCTGGAGCACTTATGGGGGTGCACCTAAAGCAGAGGCATTAGGGTCACCTGAGGCAGGGTAATAGTGGGGATCCTGGAGCAGCTACAGGGGTATTAAGGGGGCAACTGGAGAAGATTTATTATTAGGGGTGCTTTTAGAGTGGGGACTTTGGGGGGGCATCTGGAGCTGGGGCACTTATGGGGGTGCACCTAAATCAGAGGCATTAGGGGGACCTAGGGCAGAGTCCCCCCAATGCCACTCTGAACTCTGCAGAGAGCAGCACACATTCATAGATCTGTGTCTGCTATAAACAAATCCCCTATTTCCCCCTTACAGTCTCCTACAGCTCACTACTGTCACACACCTGAGAAATCAGCCCATCACCGCAGATGAGTCCTTCTCTCCAGTAGCCACAGTTTCATGACAGAAGGGAGGGCAGGAAGAGGCAGACACCTTCTCTCCTCCTTCACAGCCAGCAGCCCCAGAAGTCTAGAAGATACTGCGGCGCCTCTTGTACAATGTACACCAGTAGGAGGCTGCATCACTGTACGATACTGCCACATAGTGGTTACAATAATTATCTCTCCTGAGAAAGGAGAAATAATTACTTCTCCATCTTATCTCGGGCGCAGGAGACTGGGGGTTCACCAAGGAATCTCCCGCCTCACTGGTGGGCCAGTCTGAGCCTGTACCCAGGGACCCACAGCCATTGGTTAGGGAAGGATTTGGAATTGTGCACACTGGCCCTTGAAGAAACCAGAGGTGACTGCACGTGCACCCTAAGGGAATATATGCCAGTATTGTAGAGGCAGCATCTTGACAGAATGCCAGATAGCATGGTGAGTAATATATCATCCACGAAACACAGACATAACAGTGTTTGTGGCTAACTGTCTTTCAACTAGGCGTGAATATCGCTGATTCAACTATTGAATTATTATACTAAAAATGTCTATGAAAAACACGGGCTACTACAATAATCCTTTCACTTTAATAAATATAATGATGCAGTGTTGGAGGAAATATGAAATATGCATTTAATATCATTGGTATAAACACTTGGCTATTGCCTTAAAAATGCTTTTTCTATAATGCAACATGTTTAATAACACAGATATAATGCACTGATTTTTTTTTTTCAATTGTTCAGCATTTGCAGCAGAATGCTATAGGGGTGCTGTGTTGGCAATAAGCCTATGTAAAAACATAAGGTTTTAAATAAAGAAAACTGTCACGCTGTTCATACATAGAAAGAAAAAAAGCATGTTGAGGTATTCTTGCTGATTTGCGCTGCTCTGTATACCCCCAATCATGTCCTGTGGTATGTATTGTACATAATATTGTGGCAACTTGTGGCAAATTTTGGTCACACTGTTATTGGCTTTCCTGACTAGGTTGTGGGTGGTGGCTGCTGGAGGGTTTCTCTTCTTTTTTACTTTTCTTTTTTCTGTTTTTCATTTTTCTTACCCCATTTTCTCCGTTCCATTGCTTATTTCTGGGCTCATGCTGTACCATTGTTTTGGGCAATATTTATTAGGGAGTGTTATTATACACTTCCTAGAAGTGAACTTGATATAGGTATCTACCTGTACTGAGGGATATACCCATGCATGGAGTAACAGGTAGGCAGTTTTGTGATATTCATGTTTTATACTGTATATTTTTTGGATATGGTGACACTTGACATGTGGAAGATCTTTTTGGGGGTAGTAGCAGCATAGGTCAGGTGATTCTGGCACCTTTATACAGTACATCTGTCGTTTCCTTTTATTATTACTATTATATTGTTATATATTGTGTACAGGGATTTTTATGCAATAAAGTGGATATATTTTTTACTATATTGGGTACGTATTTGTTGTTTGTGAGTGAGCAACATTATAGGTATATGTTCTGGTAAATATACATACCCTGATTTGTTGTGGTATTGAGGCCTGTTTTGGTTTTGTAAATTAGATTTAAATACACTGGGGTGTCCCCAAGCACTGACTCCATATATGGACATAGCTATATATGGAGTCAGATCAGGGACTCCTAAGCCGAACTAGAGTCCCGACACCCTCCCCTCTTCAGAGCAGGGGGTGCCTGGGGTTCTTCTATTGACTTCCATTGTGCTCGGGTGCTCGGTAGAACACCCAAGCCTCGTGAAGTGTTCTAATCGAGCACACAAGCACTTTGGTGTTCGCTCAACACTAATCAGGGGCAATAGAAAACATTGAAGTCAATGTTAAGGAATGACAGCTTCCTTCTGCTGACAGTGACGAGCCCTAACTGTGGGTGGTAGATGCTGCATCAGGCGGTAACACAAAATAATTTGATAGCATATATAGTTTATAGTGCTGACCATCAGATTTACAGCGTTTTTTTTTACATAACTCGGACAACCCATTTAAGCACAGTGTGACCAGCCCCTCACTCCCTCTAAGCTTTCCCAGATCAAATTCCCTAAAGCCTATGCAATTATATATTTCTTTGTTTTTCCCTATAGTGCCCCTATCATACTATAATAGTTACTTGTGAATCTTTATACTGTGAAATCGTTTTTGGCACACACTTCAGACATACGCCTTCGTAGTCAGAAGCTGAATACACAGTGATCCTTTTGTTAGTTCAGCATAGGCAGCTTCCCGCTTACTGCTCCCCTGATTGACTGATGAGGCTGTCTTCCAGCCTCTGTGCCAATTCCTCCCAGTGTCATGTGATCCTCTGTCTTCTTCCTCCTTCATGGTTTTCCCAACCATTATTAATAGTAAAATGGTGCTGAGCGCTGTTTTTACCCAATTCATATGAAAAAAATTGCAAAAGCTTCAGAACAAATTTTTGTGAAGTTCATAATAAATCCAATTCAAAATTAGAATCGATTCATAAATCCTTAATGCATTAATAGCCACTGGATTATGATTTTGAATGTATCCTCTTCATCCATGGTAAGAATGAAGACTTACACCTGGAGAAAGCTATGATGTTTTCTGTTCCTTTCATTTTATCGATGAATAAGAAACGGTTAATTTCATTGTTTCTAAATGTTTTATGTATATTTATAAAGTAACCATGTTGGTTGTATCAAGTTCAACCATTACTCTTTTATTGGATTACATTGCTTGTTTTAGCCGCCTTACTGTACTTTAATATAGAAGCCCATTCTCTGCAATTGTTTGAAGACAGTCCTTAAATTCTCCCATTCATAATCAGTTTAATGTTTATTGCATCAATTTGCTAGCTTGTCAGAGGAAATAGAGATTTTATGTCATCTAGATTAGCAATATTTGTTTTCACCACTGAAACCACTGCCAACTCATGATGACTTTTTGAAAACTTTGTCTTGTAAAGTCAAACAACAAAGGCATCCACCTTTATGTGACTGTAAAGACTTTATACTAGCATTTTAATGTGGCAGTATGAAATGTTTTATTTAAAGTCCCAATAATACCCTTAATTGTTTTAACCAATAGAAAGAAAAGTTGAAGTAATTGTTGATGAAGGTGAAACAGAGATCACTGCATTCTCCGATCAATTTTACACACGCATATAAAATGCATGAGTTTAAGATAGCTAGAGTGTAGATGACGTACCAAAAGCAGAGCAATCCAGCGCTTTATTCAAAAAGCCAACAGCGAGTCGAGTAGTGAATGTAGTAGGGTGGTCACATATGTGTTGTATATTTCCATTTATATCCTATTCTGTTATATACTGGGTTGTAACAGAAGTATAACAGAATTTAATGACGGAATGCAAAACGGAACCCTTTAGAGGCATACCTGTTTTGATCTGTCCTAATCGCGTTCTATGGGCACAAATAAGAAGTTACATCTTGTTCCGTTATGTAAGACGGAAAAAAAAGTCCTGTCGACAAACACTCGAAGTGGAATTCAGTCCGAAGTTTAGGAAAACTTTAATGTGCAACAAGGCCGAATTTCCTTTGTGGTAACGAATCAGGTTTTCCTAAAATGTGGCTACATCTGTTACAAAGTGAAAATAAGAAGCCCAGGGAACACAAGATCATCCATAATGCCGTGCAGCCAGCCAATCAACAGATAGCCATCCTCTGTGATGTCACAGCGCTGTAAAACCCTTATCCCGCGTGGTCGCCCTTACTTCACTGTGAGCTGACCATAGTGAGAGACATGGCAAGTGCTCATGCACTAGGGACAGTGTTGCTGAAAACTCTTCTAAAAAGGAATACTGGAGAGGGAGAGTGCAGTGAGAGTGCAGGGAGATCATAGGGAGAGTTTTTTAAGACTGTGGGGAGAGCGTAGGGAGACTGCTGGTTAAGTGTAATCGCTTTGTGCATCACGTTCTAGTGCATCCACATTCAGAGTTAATTCCTTATTTTTATGATAAAGCTAGTGTGCCTGAGTATATAAGGCAGGTGTAATCACTGTGTGCATCACATTCTAGTTGCCTGGGCCCTCCAAAGGATCGGGCAGAGGCAAAAATTATGCTATAGCTAGCACAAGTAGCAGCATAAGAAGGGGTGGTGGTAGCAACAGCTGCAGCAACAGGTCAGAGGCACCACTGTCATCCAGCGATCATGTTTTGACCAACAATCCAGCTGTACTTGAATGGTTGAATTGCTCTTCACAATCATCTCAAGTTACAACAGATACACACAGCCATCAATCAGTGGGTTCCTCTGACACCACACTTAGTTGGCATGGCCCAGGAACTGCTTTTATGGACTCAACGTATCCTGAACCTGCCTCTTGCTTTTGATTAGTGATGGACGAACATCGGCCGGGACAGTTCGCAAATGCGATAGCACGAACGCGATCAAATGTTCTCGAACCGCAAGTTCGCGGCTGGCCCCATTCACTTTGATCAGGGGCCATGTTTATGCGTCTTAAAGGCAAATTCTAAAAAATGGGCCCTGCTGGAGCCTGGACAATTTTTATTTTAGGCCATGGGAGTACGCGCCCTAAAAATTTGGCATTCACCTGACATAAAAGAACAAGTGATTATATGGCTCGAGGTACATTAGGCAGTCAATGGATAACATTTTACTGTAGCCCACTGGAGTACAGGCCCCAAACATTAGGCATTCACCGTACAGAAAAGATCAAGTGATTATGTGGCTGGAGGTATATTAAATGGTCATTGTAGGCCAGTACAAGTAAATGTCAAATACATATACAGTACAGACCAAAAGTTTGGACACACCTTCTTATTCAAAGAGTTTTCTTTATTTTCATAACTATGAAGGCATCAAAACTATGAATTAACACATGTGGAATTATATACATAACAAACAAGTGTGAAACAACTAAAAATATGTCATATTCTAGGTTCTTCAAAGTAGCCACCTTTTGCTTTGATTACTGCTTTGCACACTCTTGGCATTCTCTTGATGAGCTTCAAGAGGTAGTCCCCTGAAATAGTCTTCCAACAGTCTTGAAGGAGTTCCCAGAGATGCTTAGCACTTGTTGGCCCTTTTGCCTTCACTCTGTGGTCCAGCTCACCCCAAACCATCTCGATTGGGTTCAGGTCCGGTGACTGTGGAGGCCAGGTCATCTGGCGCAGCACCCCATCACTCTCCTTCATGGTCAAATAGCCCTTACTTTCAAAGTTTTCCCAATTTTTCGGCTGACTGACTGACCTTCATTTCTTAACCGCCTCCGGACCACCTAACGCAGGATCGCGTTCCGGAGGCTGCAGCTGCAGGCAGAGTCACGCATATACGCGTCATCTCGCGAGACGCGAGATTTCACTCAAAGCCGGCCCGCGCATGCGCATAGCGGGCCGGCAAAAGTTCAAGGAGTATTTCGTCAGCAACCTGCCAGCCAATGATCGTTGCTGGCAGGTTGCTGATTTTTAAAAAATCGAATCAGAAGCCATCTAACACCTTATATTTATAAATATAAGGTGTTAAATGGCTTCTCTGCTCCTCTGCTGGTCCTTTTGGTCGGTTGGTTCCAGCAGAGGAGCAGACATCACAGTGAGTACCCACCAAACACCACACTTAGCCCCAGATCACCCCCCATCACCCCAATTAACCCCTTGATCACCCCTTGATCGCCCCTGTCAATCACTAGTGAAAGGGAAAAAAGTGATCAGTGTAAACTGTCACTTTTTTTTTTCACTAGTATTGACTGTTAGGTTTTAGGATAGTTTAGGTCCCTTGGTTAGGTAGTTAGCGTCAGTTAGCGCCCAGCCCACCGCACCGCAGTCACTTATTTGCTGATTAGCGTATTGCTAATCAGCATTTGTACTTCTATAGTATCTGTAAGTGATCAAAACTGATCACAGTCAGATCTATAATAGTATTAGTGTAATCTTAGTTCACCCTCCACACAAAACGCAGTGTTTGCCCGATCAGGCCTGATCGGTCGCCCACATGTGCGTTCAACCACCCCGCCACAGTGACAAAAAATAAAAAAATTTTTTTTGATCACTGCACAATCACTTTACAAGCGCTGCAGCGATAAAAAAAATCAGTTTTGATATTTTTTATCAATCGCAGCGGCCTCCGGTACTTCGCTAGCCTCCCATTTGTAAGAAAGGCTTGCTTTTTTTCTTGGGTAGTCTCAGGGAATACCCCTAAATTTAGTAGTCCAAATGTCAAACAGGGGGTATTCTTCTGAAGAGGCCTACAGGATTCTGACCCAGTCGAATGAGGAATGGGAACCCTCATCTGACGAATCTAGCGGGTCAGAATATGAACCTGTAGAAAGCAGTGGCAGTCTGACCCAAAGTTCGGACGAGGAGGTTGAGGTCCCTGATAGCAACAGGCGTATCCGGCCCCTTGTTGCTAGACCACAGGTTGCGCAGGATACGCTTCAAGAGCAGCAGAGTGGGGCTGGCGCTGTCAGATTACGTGGTGAGGCATACACCAGCAGTGCAGCCCATCCTGGACCTAGTACCAGCACTGCCGTACAACATGGTGAAGTGGCGAGCACCAGAAGGGCAGTTGAAGCTGGTACGGTGGCACATGCAATAGTTACCCCGTCGCAGCCACCGCACAGACAGGCCCGTAGAGTCCCTAGAGTCCCTGAGGTGCTGGCAAACCCTGAGTGGCAGTCCCCCAACTTCAGCCGCACCTGTAGTTCCCCCTTTCACCGCCCAGTCTGGAGTTCGGGTTGAGACAGCTCAGATCGGTTCGGCACTGGGATTTTTTGAGCTGTTCTTGACTGCGGAGCTCTTGGGCTTAGTCGTGGCAGAAACAAATCAGTATGTCACTCAATTTATAGCCGCCAACCCGGGAAGCTATTATGCCAGCCTTTCGTGGAAACCAGTCCAAGTTTCCGAATAATTTTTTTTCTGGGCCTTCTCCTCAACATAGGTCTAACCAAAAAGCATGAATTGCGGTCATATTGGTCCACGAACCCAATTCATCACATGCCCATGTTCTCTGCTGCTATGTCCAGGGCACGATTTGAGGCCATCCTGCGTTACCTGCACTTTAGCGACAACACCACCTTCCGTCCCAGATGCCACCCAGCTTTTGACCGGCTCACAAAAATTCGGCCCCTCATAGACCACTTCAACAACAAATTTGCAGATTTGTATCCCTGAGCAAAACATCTGCGTAGACAAGTCCCTTATGCATTTTACCGGGCGCCTTGGCTTCAAACAATACATCCCAAGCAAGCGTGCCCGGTTATGGGTCAAATTGTATAAGTTCTGTGAAAGGGCCACAGGCTATACCCACAAATTTAGGATCTATGAGGGAAAAGATCAGACCCTGGAGCCGGTCGGTTGCCCGACTACTGGGGAGCAGTGGGAAGACAGTCTGGGACTTGGTGTCACCCTTTTTGGCAAGGGGTACCATCTTTATGTGGACAATTTTTTTACACAAGTGTGCCCCTCTTCAGGCATTTGTTCCTAGAACAGATTGGCTGCTGTGGCACCGTGCTACATAGTCGCCGGGGCTTCCCCCAACGGCTCGTTACCACCCGTCTTGCAAGGGGGGAGAGGGCTGCCTTGTGTAACGAAGAACTGCTCGCGGTGAAATGGAGAGACAAGCGTGACGTTTACATGCTCTCCTCCATTCACGCAGACACGACAATACAAATTGAACGGGCAACCAGTGTCATTGAAAAGCCCCTCTCAGTCCACGACTATAATGCGCTCATGGGAGGGGTGAATTCAATGACCAGATGTTGGCTCCCTATTTAGTTTCCGACGCACCAGACGCTGGTATAAGAAGGTGTCTGTTTATTTGATTCAATTGGCGATGTACAATAGTTTGTTCTCTACAGTAAGGCTGGGAGAACGCGATCCTTCCTCAAATTTCAGGAAGAGATCATCGCGAACCTCCTGTATCCAGGAGGTTCCGTGGCCCCAACCACCAGTGTGTAGTGAGCCGTCTACATGAGCGACATTTCCCCAATGTCGTTGCTGGTACCTCAACCCAACCGTCACCCCGAAAAAGATGTCGTGTCTGTAGCAGGAGTGGAATAAGGCGTGACACCCGCTATTTCTGTCCTGACTGCCCTGACCACCCTGCCCTATGCTTAGGGGAGTGTTTCCGGAAGTACCACACACAGGTACACTTAGCATAGGGATTGCATCTCAAGGACAGGCACACAGGGCTATTAGGGCCCTTTCACTCACAGCTGCTGCAAACCTCTCCTTTCGCCTGGGATAAAGTGCATAATGTACTTCGCCACATCTTTGGGCGATTTGCGCTTTGCACATTGTCCCATGGGGAAGGAGAGGTTTGTTCTATAAAGGTAAAAAAAAAAAAAAACACCGGTAAGCAAAAAAGTTAACGTTCAGTTCAAAAAGTTAAATAAAGTTTTATATGTTACGTTCAAATGTTATTATAAAGTTAATAAATTTATTGCGTTGCGGCCTGGTTTTTTCTTTTTTGTTTTGTTTTTTTTACCTTCCAGGTGGATTAACCGATCGGCTAGCTGCAGCACTGATGTGCATTCTGACAGAAGCATTGCGCTGCTGTCAGATTGCACAAAAGTCATTGTATGCGGCGCTGCAAGACGAGATTTCTCCTCTGCAGTAAAAGATACGTTTGCCGAGGCATATGAGCTGAGGAGGCGGCGGTGTTCATATACTTTGGCAAACACTTTGTATAAAAAATAAAAAAATCCCGGCAAAGATTTTTCATCCACATCGATTGATGTGATGGAGAAATCGGGTTTGCCAGGGCATACGAGCTAAGTGGGTATGGATGTTGGGCAGAGCTCCTATGTCCTGTAGACGCCTTTTCCCCTCCTTTTTTTTTTTGGCAGAGATTTTTTCATCCACATTGATCGATGCAAATGAAGATATCTGTGCCGTTCTTTTTTTCTTTCAGCCCAGAGGCTGAACGGAAAAAAATATATCTCATTAGCCATATGCTCTCAATATAAGGAGAATAGCAGAAACTCCTAAAGCTGGCCATACATGTAATGATTGCAGACACCCTCTAATGCCAGGGCAGTACAAACACCCCACAAATGACCCCATTTTGGAAATAAGACACCCCAAGGTATTCACTGAGGGGCATATTGAGTCCATGAAAGATTGAAATTTTTGTCCCAAGTTAGCGGAAAGGGAGACTTTGTGAGAAAAAAAAACAAAAAACAATTTCCGCTAACTTGTGGCAAAAAAAAATATTTCTTGAACTCGCCATGCCCCTCATTGTATACTTTGGGGTGTCTTCTTCCAAAATGGGGTCACATGTGGGGAATTTATATGCCCTGGCATTTTTAGGGCCCTAAAGCGTGAGAAGAAGTCTGGGATCCAAATGTCTAAAAATGCCCTCCTAAAAGGAATGTGGGCCCCTTTGCGCATCTAGGCTGCAAAAAGTGTCACACATCTGGTATCGTCGTACTCAGGAGAAGTTGGGGAATGTGTTTTGGGTGTCATTTTACATATACCCATGCTGGGTGAGATAAATATCTTGGTCAAATGCCAACTTTGTATAAAAAAAAAGGGAAAAGTTGTCTTTTGCCGAGATATTTCTCTCACCCAGCCCGCATGGGTAATGTAAAATGACACCCCAAAACACATTGCCCAACTTCTCCTGAGTACGGCGATACCAGATGTGTGACACTTTTTTGCAGCCTAGGTGGGCAAAGGGGCCCACATTCCAAAGAGCACCTTTAGGATTTCACAGGTCATTTTTTACACATTTTGATTTCAAATTACTTACCACACATTAGGGCCCCTAGAATGCCAGGGCAGTATAACTACCCCACAAGTGACCCCATTTGGAAAGAAGACATCCCAAGGTATTTCGCGATTGGCATAGTGAGTTCATGGAAGTTTTTATTTTTTGTCACAAGTTAGTGGAATATGAGACTTTGTAAGAAAAATAAATAAAATCATCATTTTATCGCTAACTTGTGACAAAAAAGAAAAAATTCTAGGAACTCGCCATGCCCCTCACGGAATACCTTGGGGTGTCTTCTTTCCAAAATGGGTCATTTGTGGGTGTTATACTGCCCTGGCATTCTAGGGGCCTAATGTGTGGTAAGTAGTTTGAAATCAAATGTGTAAAAAATGACCTGTGAAATCCTAAAGGTGCTTTTGGAATGTGGGCCCCTTTGCCCACCTAGGCTGCAAAAAAGTGTCACACATCTGGTATCGCCGTACTCAGGAGAAGTTGGGCAATGTGTTTTGGGGTGTCATTTTACATATACCCTTGCTGGGTGAGAGAAATCTCTCGGTCAAATGCCAACTTTGTATATAAAAAAATGGGAAAAGTTGTCTTTTGCCGAAATATTTATCTCACCCAGCATGGGTATACTGTAAATTGACACCCCAAAACACATTGCCCAACTTCTCCTAAGTACGGCGATACCAGATGTGTGACACTTTTTTGCAGCCTAGGTTGGCAAAGGGGCCCACATTCCAAAGAGCACCTTTAGGATTTCACAGGTCATTTTTTACATTTTGATTTCAAACTACTTACCACACATTAGGGCCCCTAGAATGCCAGGGCAGTATAACTACCCCACAAGTGACCCCATTTGGAAAGAAGACACCCCAAGGTATTTCGTTATGGGCATAGTGAGTTCATGAAGTTTTTATTTTTTGTCACAAGTTAGTGGAATATGAGACTTTGTAAGGAAAAATATAAATAAAAAAACATAATTTCCGCTAACTTGTGACAAAAAATATAAAGTTCTATGAACTCACTATGCCCATCAGCGAATACCTTAGGGTGTTACTTTCCGAAATGAGGTCATTTGTGGGTTTTTCTACTGTCTGGGCATTGTTAGAACCTCAGGAAACATGAAGGTGCTCAGAAAGTCAGAGCTGCTTCAAAAAGCGGAAATTCACATTTTGTACCATAGTTTGTAAACGCTATAACTTTTACCCAAACCATTTTTTTTTTACCCAAACATTTTTTTTATCAAAGACATGTAGAACAATAAATTTAGAGAAAAATTTATATATGGATGTCGTTTTTTTAAAAAAAATTTACAACTGAAAGTGAAAATCGTCATTTTTTTGAAAAAATTTCGGTAAATTTTGATTAATAACAAAAAAAGTAAAAATGTCAGCAGCAATGAAATACCACCAAATGAAAGCTCTATTAGTGAGAGGAAAAGGAGGTAAAATTAATTTGGGTGGTAAGTTGCATGACCGAGAGTATAAACGGTGAAATTAGTGTAGTGCAGAAGTGTAAAAAGTGGCCTGGTCATTAAGGGTTTTTTAAGCTAGGGGTGCTGAGGTGGATAAAGTAATGATGGCCACTCGTTTTTCTTTACTTGCTTTTTTCTTTCCATAATACAAATTCTAACAGTCTATTCAGTAGGACTATCAGCTGTGTATCCACCTGACTTCTCCTCAACGCCACTGATGGTCCCAACCCCATTTATAAGGCAAGAAATCCCACTTATTAAAACTGACAGGGCACACCTGTGAAGTGAAAACCATTTCAGGGGACTACCTCTTGAAGCTCATCAAGAGAATGCCAAGAGTGTGCAAAGCAGTAATCAAAGCAAAAGGTGGCTACTTTGAAGAACCTAGAATATGACATATTTTCAGTTGTTTCACACTTGTTTGTTATGTGTATAATTCCACAAGAGTTAATTCATAGTTTTGATGCCTTCAGTGTGAATCTACAATTTTCATAGTCATGAAAATAAAGAAAACTTTTTGAATGAGAAGGTGTGTCCAAACTTTTGGTCTGTACTGTATATATATAAAAGAACTAAAAATATAAAATTGGATTAAAAACATGGCTAATTAAATCCCACCTCTTGAATAAACCCCAAATTGTAATAGGTGAAATTCGAATCAGAGTTGTTGAATTCCTCCGAGGCCCCAACTTTTAGGCATTCACCGTACAGAAAAGATCAAGTGATTATGTCGCTGGAGGTATATTAGACGGTCATTGGATAACAATTTTACTTCAGGCCAGTGGAGTTCAGTCCCCAAACATTAGGCATTCACCAGACAGAAAAGACCACTGTATTTACATAAGACAGGAACCATTCTTTTTTCTGTGTTTGTGGCGGATATGTGTGGGCTGGCATGAGGAAATTCAACTAAACGTGGTCATCATAGGTGTTGAATTCCTCTGCGATATATGCCTCATTCATTTTCAGAAATGTGAGGTAGTCCACACTGTCGTGAGCTTATGGGTCACGATCCCCCTGCTTCGCTGAACGTCCTTTTGGACAGGACACTCGACGAGGGGCAAGTCAAGAGTTCCATGGCAAATTGTGCCAGCTCTGGCCACAGGTCAAGCCTGCACACCCAGTAGTCCAGGGGTTCCTCGCTTCTCAGAGCGTCCACATCAGCCGTCAACCCGATATAGTCAGACACCTGTCAGTCTAGGCGTTCCCTGATGCTGGATCCGGAGGAAGGCTGTTGATGGGTTGGCTGCAAGAATGATCTCATATATGAAGTGACCAACACATCTTCAAACCGCCCTCTTCTTGCATGCGCGGTAGGATTGGTACCTGCACCTATTTCTCTGTGGGTGGAAATTCCTCTGCCAGCCCCGCAACAGCAGAATGAAGCATCTCTTGCAGCAAGGCCTAGAAATGCTGCATTCTGACAGCGCTCTGTGATGCTGGTGACATGTCCGTCATTTTGTGTTTGTACCGAAGGTCTAAGTACGTTGCCACCCAGTACTGGTTCTTGCCCTTTATGCTTTTTATACGGGGGTCCCTCTTCAAACACTTGAGAATTAAGGCACACATTTGGGCTAAATTGGAAGCGGAGGAGCGCCCTGACTCCTGCTCATCGCCAGGAGAATGTCATCCTCGGTTTCCTCCCCCCAGCCACGGACAACACCAGGGATCCCAGAAAAGTTTAAAGCCTGCTCTTCTTTCTCCTCCTTCTCCTCCTTCCAGGTACCATCCTCCTGTGACTCCTCTTCAGACTCCTGCTGACTTGTCTCAGATGGAGAAGCCCCCCTGGGAATAAATTCAGCATTGCGGCTTCCTCATCTTCCAGCTCCTGCTCCTCGATGGCTTGATCAATTACACCAAGCAATGCACGCTCCAGAAATAAGGTATAAGGTATGATGTCACTGATGGTGCCCTGGCTGCGACTGACCAGTTTATTAAATGGCCGCAGAAGACTGCATGCATCGTGCATGAGCAACCACTGGCGCAGTGAAAATAAACCAAGCTCCCACAACCTGTACTGCTGCAGAGATCGTACGGTTAGTCGTTTACGGCTAGAGCAGCTTATCAAGCATAAACAAGGTGGAGTTTCAGCGCGTTGGGCTGTCACAAATCAGACACCTGACGGGCAGGTGGTGTCGCCGCTGAATGTTAGCAAGGCGAGCAATGGCCGTGCACGGCATGTGTGGCATTTTGCCCTGTTTCAGGTCGCTCAGCAGATTGGCATCGTTGTCGCACACCACTTTACCAACTGTCAAAATGAGCAGGGTTAGCCACTGATCGGCATGTGGCCGCAGAGCTAAAAGCAGTGCAGGACCGGTGTGGATCTTGGCTTCCAGGCACACAGCCAGCCAGCACAGCATGGCAATGTCTCACCTGGCACGTCGAATAGGTTCTGGGGAGCTTGGGGGGTGCAGCGGAAGAGGCGTGGGTAGCAGTTGAAAAGGAGGAGTCAGCCGAGGAGGAGATGGAGGATAGAGTAGGAAGAGGAGAAGAAGAGGCAGGCCTGCATGCAATCAGTAGCAGTAACACCAAATCCACACAGGTGCCAGGGCACGGTTGCATGCTTGAGAGCCGTCAGAAGGTTCACTCAGTGGGCAGCAAAAGTATGTACCTTCCCTGCCCAAGTTTTCTAGACCACGTGTCTGCGGTAATATGTATCTTGGCACTGACACTGTGTGCCAGAGATATATTAAATTGCCGCTGAACATGGCCATATAGGTCTGGAATGCCCTTCTGCAAGAAATATTTTCTTTCCAGGGACCTTCCTTTGCCGTGTGCCAATGGCCACAAATTTTCTAAAGGCCTCCGAGTCCACCAGTTTATATGGCAGTAGTTGGCGGGCTAGCAGTTCCGACAAGCCAGCGGTCAGCCGTTGGGCAAGAGGGTTATCCGGCGTCATCAACTGTTTACATTCGAACATTTGGGCCACAGAAGCCTGCCTTTTGCCAGATGAGCGCGACGACGGCACAGTGGAAGATGGAGTGGAGGACAATAGGAAGGAGAGAGGAGAAGGAGAGAGGCAGGACGTGGAGCGCCAGGAGTGTGGCTTTGTGGGTTCTGACGGTATTGCTCCAACTGGGCTTAGGGATGGGAGGCCAGGTAATTTTTTAAGGCGGTCGTCCCTAGGTGAGTGTTGGGCTTACTGCGACTTATGCGTTGACAGCACAGGCTGCAGATGGCAACACTATTGTCAGCAGTTGACACGTTAAAAAAAGCCCACACTGCAGCCATGTGCCGGCCTCCTGGGAGCACCAGATGTGACTGTGCATGGTGGATGGCTCGCTCCAGATACATTTGCAGTCTGCTTTTTGCCTCCTGTGTACTGCGAGTTCGGGCCTGCTTCTCCTCCTTCTCCTCCCTATCTGCTGCTTTGTCTCTCCCTCTGAACTACCCTCCTCTTTCTCTCTTGTGGGCACCAACATGACATCCATCAACACGTCATCATCGTCCCCTTCACCGCCACTGAAAATATAGATCGCAGAATAGGCAGACCAACAGCGGGGACCTCCGTCCTTTGTATGATCTTGGTACTGTCGTCAGACCGCTGGGTGGGGGCCGTTGCCCTCCTTTTTCCTGATACGATGCTAAGAATGGCTGCACATTGGTAAGGTCTGGGAATGGATGGGAAAATAATTCCTCTGACTCGAGTGGAGGGGCTATGGTTGTGGTGGTGGTGGTGTCTTTGGTGGTGCACACAGCAGAGATTGAGGGGGTGCAGAAGTGGAAGGCTGAGTGAGCCACTCAACCAACTCTGGTGCGTCATTTAACGTAATTGCACACACCTTCTCCAACTTCCCACTTAGGCAACGGCCTGGTGCACCTGCCCGACGCTAACACCCCTGCGGATTGGGCTGCCTCTTCCTCTGCCTGTCATTTTCAAAATGACCCTGTGACAAAGTCCCTATAGAAGAGCAGTATTTGTTGAAGCAGGTATATCGCAGGCCTCAATCATTATTTGGTGGAATCTGATATATCAAACCCCTTAATCAATATTTGGTGGAAGCCGGTGTTTAGCAGGCCTCTATCTATAATTGGTGGAAGCCGATATATCAATCCCCTCTATCAGTATTTTGTGGAACCAGGTATATAGAACTCCTCAATGAGTATTTTGTGGAACCCGGTATATAAAACCCCTTAATCAATATTTGGTGGAAGCCGGTGTATCGCAGGCCTCATTCATTATTTGGCAGCAGCCAGTATATCAATCCCCTCTATCAGGATTTTGTGGAAACAGGTATATAGAACCCTTAATAAGTATTTGCTGGGAGCAGGTATATCAAACCCCTTAATCAATATTTGGTGGAAGCCTCTGTATCGCAGGCCTCAATCTATATTTGGTGGAAGCTGGTATATCAATCCCCTCTATCAGTATTTTGTGGAAACAGATATATAGAACCACTTAATTAGTATTTTCTGGAAGTTGGCATATCAAACCTCTTAATCATTATTTGGTGGAAGCTGTTGTATCGTAGGCCTCAATCAATATTTGGTGGAAGCCGATATATCAATCATCTCTATCAGTATTTTGTGGAAACAGGTGTATAGAACCCCTTAATGAGTATTTGGTGGAGGTGGAATATCAAACCCCTTAATCAATATTTGGTGGAAGCTCGTGTATCGCAGGCTTTAATCAATATTTAGTGGAAGCTGGTATATCAATCCCCTCTATCAGTATTTTGTGGAAACAGGTATATATAGAACCCCTTTATGAGTATTTGGTGGAAGTTGGTATATCAAACCCCTTAATCTATATTTGGTGGAAGCCGGTGTATAGCAGTCCTCAATAAGTATTTTGTGGAAGACGGTGTATCACACCCCTCAATCAATATTTTGTGGAAACTTGTGTATCACACCCCTCAATCAGTATTATTGGGGGCAACAGGTAAATAACACCCGTTGCAATTAGTTATTCCAATAGCGTTTGTCCCTCTATCTAGCTGCAGTATCTCAGCAGAACCACACACAACTGCACAATACAAATGCACTATAATATACTTTCTATGTTAGAAGGTATATTATAAGTATATTACCCCCTCAGTATGTCACGAATCGATAGCACACCTATACCAGTCCTTAAAAGGACTTTTGTTGCTCTATTAGCTAGCGATTTGGTGCTGTCCCTGCTCCACACAGCAACCTCCCCTCGGGTTTATTTATAAGGTGGGGGTGTGTCCAAGTGCTGAAACATCTCAATTGGCTGTCCTGTCCCACCTGATGGATGTATAGAAGAATCCCAGCAACGATGTCACTTTAAAATATATTCATTTTTTCAAATTATTGCAATATACTGTATATCAATAATTGACGCGGTTCGTCAAACTGCCTTTCTCAGTCAACTACACAATGCAACTAATACACGTACCTATATAGTGCACATGGATCGGACACAGGTAACATAATTCCTGCCCAAAACAGGGCGGTAGTCAACACAGCGCGAATCAGCAACCTGGTTTCATTATCCCATTATTACAAACAAATCAATACTATATACAAATCAATATACTTCGCATTTCATAGTTACGTGAACAAGGGATATCATGATTCCCCAAGGAAGCGTGACGTTTGAGTCTATGGAAAAAATCTAATTATCAATACTATAATAAGCAGAGTGGGACCACAATTACAAGCGTGCAATCTCATAATCACGGTTCAGTCCCCTAGGGTGTAATGTATTCAGGGTATGTATCCAATACGCTTGGAAGGAGTTTCTTAATATCACCACCCCTCCTTGGTCTTCTCACCTGTTCCAAAATTTGGAACCGTAGTTGTGACACTGTATGTCTGTGTTTATCAAAATGGTAGGGCAATGGCAACAAAAGATTCTTGGTCCTTATTGTAAATTTGTATTTACAAATTCTATCACGCACTGTCTGCATTGTCTCCCCGATATATAATAATCCACAAGGACATTTTATTAGGTAGATTACATTCGTGGACTCACATGTGAAAAAAACTTTTATTTTAAAGGCCTGTCCTGTAAGGGGAGCCTTGATGATATGCGAGCACTGAAGACAGTAGAGACAAGGAAATGTACCCTTCTTCACCGTCCTCAATGTGCACTGTCTAAGGCCTCTTTCACACTACCGTATGGCTATTTCAGTGTTTTGCGGTCCGTTTTTCACGGATCCGTTGTTTCATTTTTTGGTTTCCATTGTGTTTCCGTTCCGTTTTTCCGTATGCCATATACAGTAATTACATAGAAAAAATTGGGCTGGGAATAACATTTTCAATAGATGGTTCCGCAAAAACGAACGGATACGGAAGACCTATGGATGCATTTCCGCATGTGTTTACGTTTTTTTTACAGACCCATTGACTTGAATGAAGCCACGGAACGTGATTTGAGGGCAATAATAGGACATGTTCTATCTTTCAACGGAACGGAAATACGGAAACGGAATACATACGGAGTACATTCCATTTTTTTTGCGGAACCATTGAAATGAATGGTTCCATATACGGACCATATATGCAAAAAAAAAAACGGTAGTGTGAAAGAGGCCTAAGTGTTTCTCCTTTACCATCCAAATTGCCACGTACCAATTTGTCCCTAAAATTGGGACTCTTCTTGTTACAGATCAGGGGGGGATTTTTGAACTCCTCCACTCCAGGATAGGCCTTAGTCAATATATGCCAATGTCTCCTAACCACATTGTCAATGCCCGCATTGAAAGGGTGGAATTTATGTCATCAATTAATCTTTTCCATATTAGGACATTCTGTTGATATAACTCCGTGTTGTAAATATATGATTCTTCTATGAATGTCCTAATATGGAAAAGATTCATTGATGGCATTTTTTGCATATGGGCGGGGCCACAGGAGACCCTTTCCTTTTTTGAATATTTGAACAATATGTGTGATGAAAACAGAAATGAAACAGACATAAAAAGCACTAGTGACCATCCCTCTCACTAAAGAGAGCCATACTTAAATCTCAATTTCAGAGGGTCAAGCGTGTGGCATGTTACCCCCTGGAGGAAGCAAGAGCGAAACGTACTTAGGAGAAGCGGAGGTGGTACACCAGCATTGCTGTCTGTCTTCTTGTTACTTTATTTTCATGTTGCTGACTCATGTTCTATTGTGAATTTCTTACTCAACTGTGCTGCACATGCCAGAGATTTATGTACTTGTTTATTTTATGGATGAACGTTAGTCTGCCTAGATTTATGCTTGGAGGTGGTTGGGTCCCAGTTTGTTTATGGGTCTCAGCCACTCTATTGTCTGTGACATGTGCAGCTATGATGACGAGGATCTAATGAATAGGATTACAGCTCAGAATATTTGAGTATTTTGTTATTTGTTGAGGATGACCGGCGTTGCTGGTGACTACCTCCTGGTTGCCACATATGGGATCCATTTTCAATTACACTTACATTGTGAATTTTTGTTATATACACTCACCTAAAGAATTATTAGGAACACCTGTTCTATTTCTCATTAATGCAATTATCTAGTCAACCATTCACATGGCAGTTCCTTCAATGCATTTAGGGTTGTGGTCCTGGTCAAGACAATCTCCTGAACTCCAAACTGAATGTCAGAATGGGAAAGAAAGGTGATTTAAGCAATTTTGAGCGTGGCATGGTTGTTGGTGCCAGACAGGCCGGTCTGAGTATTTCACAATCTGCTCAGTTACTGGGATTTTCACGCACAACCATTTCTAGGGTTTACAAAGAATGGTGTGAAAAGGGAAAAAACATCCAGTATGCGGCAGTCCTGTGGGCAAAAATGCCTTGTGGATGCTAGAGGTCAGAGGAGAATGGGCCGACTGATTCAAGCTGATAGAAGAGCAACGTCGACTGAAATAACCACTCGTTACAACCGAGGTATGCAGCAAAGCATTTGTGAAGTGACAACATGCACAACCTTGAGGCGGATGGGCTTCAACAGAAGAAGACCCCACCGGGTACCACTCATCTCCACTAAAAATAGGAAAAAGAGGCTACAATTTGCACGAGCTCACCAAAATTGGACTGTTGAAGACTGGAAAAATGTTGCCTGGTCTGATGAGTCTCGATTTCTGTTGAGACATTCAAATGGTAGAGTCCGAATTTGGCGTAAACAGAATGAGAACATGTATCCATCCTCTGATGGCTACTTCCAGCAGGATAATGCACCATGTCACAAAGCTCGAATCATTTCAAATTGGTTTCTTGAACATGACAATGAGTTCACTGTACTAAAATGGCCTCCACAGTCACCAGATCTCAACCCAATAGAGCATCTTTGGGATGTGGTGGAACAGGAGCTTCGTGCCCTGGATGTGCATCCCTCAAATCTCCAACTGCAAGATGCTATCCTATCAATATGGGCCAACATTTCTAAAGAATGCTATCAGCACCTTGTTGAATCAATGCCATGTAGAATTAAGGCAGTTCTGAAGGCAAAAGGGGGTCCAACACCGTATTAGTATGGTGTTCCTAATAATTCTTTAGGTGAGTGTATGTTTTAATGAGAATTTCATAAAGATATTTATTATTAACATTGAGTGGAGGTGTGGCTTAATGGTGTTGAATATTTGATTAGGACCACACTCTAAGTATATGGTACTTGGTATACCGATTAGTGGTGGAGCATGAGATATAGACGCCACGTGTCCAGTCTCCTGACCAGCCAGATTTACCAGCATCTGTTCCAGGACATAATGCAGTGGAATGACATTGTTCATCCCATAGTCCTGGCGACTGACGTGGCCTCCACAAAGGGCATAAGCAAACGGCAGGTGTCATGCATGAGCTGCCATTGGCTGACATCGAAGTTACACAGGGAAGTACTCCTGTCCGCTTGGATCATCAAGAAATCGTTTATGGCCTTTCTCTGTTCGTATAGTCGGTCCAACATATGGAGGGTAGAATTTCAATGGGTGGAAACGTCGCATATCAGCCTATGTTGGGGGATGCCGTTCTACCGCTGCATCTCAAGGAGGGTGTGCTTTGCAATGTACGAGTGGCTGAAGTGCCTGCAAAGTTTCCTGGCCATTTTTAAGATGTCTTGAAGATGGGTGGAAGACTTCAGGAACCGCTTGACAACCGGATTGAACACATGTGCCATGCAGGGCGCATGGCTCAGCCCTCCTTGATGCAGCGCCAACACCATGTTCTTCCGATTGTCGGTCACCATGGTTCCAATTTTGAGTTGTCACAGAGAAAGCCAGGTTTTGATTTCTTGATGAAGGACACGGACCAGTTCCTCCCCTGTGTGACTCCATTCGCCGAGGCAAACGAGGTGCAGAACAGCGTGACATGTGGTATGCTGGAGGGGCACTGTGCATTGTCCCTGCAGTGGAGGCTGAGGACACGGTGAAGGATAAGAAGGCAGAGGCGGACATTGTCGCAGGATTAACGGCGTGAGAATGTGAAGGCAGAAGTGGCGTCACCTGGCCAAGTTGCTGGTGTGGCTGTGCAGGAACCACATTCACCCAGTGGGCCGTAAAGGACATGTATTGTCCCTGACCGTAGTTACAGCTCCACAAGTCGGCGCTGATGTGCACTTTGGCAGACACCGACAGGCTCAAGGAGGGACTGGCCTGCCTTCTGTTCTAGATACTAATGTTGAGTGCGAATATTCGAATAGCGAATATTAATCGAGAATATCGCAACTTCGCTAATTCGCGAATATTTCAAATATATTGCTATATATTTGCTATATCAAATATTCGTAATTTTTTAACATCTGAAAACATGATTCCTCCCTGCTTCTTTCTTGTGGGTCAATGAGTCATTGGCCCACAAGCAACTTAAGCAGGAAGGAATCATGTTTTCATATGGGAAAAAAAATTACGAATATTCTAAAAAACGGATATATAGCAATATAGTGAATATATTCATTATTTTGAATATTCACATTTTTTCCCAATCTGTACAGTTGTTCGCATATTCCTCACAGACAAGCGTCCCCGTCACCATGGGAACACCTGCGGGTTAGAAAATACCATTGGATCAGAGTTTTCCCTGAGAGTATTCAGTATTCAGTATATTGGGCAGACTAGATGGGCCAAATGGTTCTTATCTGTGGACACATTCTATGTTTCTATTGTGAAAACTCAGATCCGATGGTATATTATAACCCACAGGCGTTCCCATGGTGACGGGGACGCTTGTTGGGGAGGAGTAAGTGGAATAACAGTACAGATTGAAAAAATATATATTCTAAATAACGAATATATTCTCTATATTCGTCATATTCTAAAAAACGTAGTTATAGCAATATAGCGAATATTCGTAAATTACACATATAGACTGTAATTTAGCAAATATAGTGTTATAATATTTTTTTATAGTCTAATTTTGTTTATCTCTTCTGAACTTCAGATTTGGAAAAAATTTACACTATTAAAAAAAAATAGCACTATATTAGCTAAATTACAGTCTATATGTGTATTTTACGAATATTCGCTATATTGCTATAACTTCGTTTTTTAGAATATTCGTAATATTCTAAAAATCAAAGTTATAGCAATATAGCGAATATTCGTATAATACACATTTAGGCCTCATGCACACGACCGTTTTTTTTGCGGTCCGCAAAACGGATTTCCTTTGTTCCGTGATCCGTGACCGTTTTTTCCGTGGGTCTTCCTTGATTTTTGGAGGATCCACGGACATGAAAAAAAAGTCGTTTTGGTGTCCGCCTGGCCGTGCGGAGCCAAACGGATCCGTCCTGACTTACTATGCAAGTCAATGGGGACGGATCCGTTTGACGTTGACACAATATGGTGCAATTGCAAACGGATCCGTCCCCCATTGACTTTCAATGTAAAGTCAGGAGTCCCTTTTATACCATCGGATCAGAGTTTTCTCCAATCCGATGGTATATTTTAACTTGAAGCGTCCCCATCACCATGGGAACGCCTCTATGTTAGAATATACCATCGGATTTGAGTTAGATCGTGAAACTCAGATCTGACAGTATATTCTAACACAGAGGCGTTCCCATGGTGATGGGGACGCTTCATGTTAGAATATACTAAAAAAACTGTGTACACTGACTGCCCTCTCCCTCCCCCTCGTATTTAATCCATTGGTGGCCAGTGCGGCCGGCCCCCCCCTCCCTCCCTCCCTTTGTATTAACACATTGGTGGCCAGTGCGGCGGCCCCCCCTCCCCGCCCTTGTATTTAACACTTGGTGGCACATTGGTGGCCAACATTGGGTGGCCAGTAATATAGAAAGTATATTATAGTGTATTTGTATTGTGCAGCAGTTGTGTGCGGTTCTGCTGAGATACAGCAGCTAGATAGAGGGACAAACGCTATTGGAATAACTAATTGCAACTGGTGTGATATACCTGTTGCAAAAAAATAAAAATAAATGATTGATGGGTGTGATATACCTATAATATACCTTCTAACATAGAAAGTATATTATAGTGTAATTGTATTGTGCAGCAGTTATGTGCGGTTCTGCTGAGATACCGCAGCTAGATAGAGGGACAAATGGTATTGGAATAACTAATTGCAACTGGTGTGATATAGCTGTTCCCCCCAAAAAAACTGATTAAGCGGTGCGATATACCTGCTTCCACAAAATACTGATTAAGGGGTTTGATATATCTGCTTCCACAAAATATTGATTGAGGGGTGTGATACACCGGCTTCCACAAAATATTTATTGAGGCCTGCGATACACGGGCTTCCACCAAATATTGATTAAGGGGTTTGATATACTGGCTTCCAGCAAATACTCATTAAGAGGTTCTATATACCTGTTTCTACAACATACTGATAGAGGAGAAAGATATACCGGCTTCCACCAAATATTGATTGAGGCCTGCGATACACCGGTTTCCACCAAATATTGATTAAGGGGTTTTATATACCAACTTCCAGCAAATTCTCAATAAGGGGTTCTACAGTCAGGTCCATAAATATTGGGACATCGACACAATTGTAACATTTTTGGCTCTATACACCACCACAATGGATTTGAAATGAAACTAACAAGATGTGCTTTAACTGCAGACTGTCAGCTTTAATTTGAGGGTATTTACATCCAAATCAGGTGAACGGTGTAGGAATTACAACAGTTTGCATATGTGCTTCCCACTTGTTAAGGAACCAATAGTAATGGGACAATTGGCTTCTCAGCTGTTCCATTGCCAGGTGTGTGTTATTCCCTCATTATCTCAATTACAATGAGCAAATAAAAGGTCCAGAGTTCATTTCAAGTGTGCTATTTGCATTTGGAATCTGTTGCTGTCAACTCTCAAGATGAGATCCAAAGAGCTATCACTATCAGTGAAGCAAGCCATATTAGGCTGAAAAAACAAAACAAACCCATCAGAAAGATAGCAAAAACATTAGGCGTGGCCAAAACAACTGTTTGGAACATTCTTAAAAAGAAGGAACACACTGGTGAGCTCAGCAACACCAAAAGACCCGGAAGACCACGGAAAACAACTGTGGTGGATGACCGAAGAATTCTTTCCCTGGTGAAGAAAACACCCTTCACAACAGTTAGCCAGATCAAGAACACTCTCCAGGAGGTAGGTGTATGTGTGTCAAAGTCAAGAGAAGACTTCACCAAAGTGAATACAGATGGTTCACCACAAGATGTCAACCATTGGTGAGCCTCAAAAACAGGAAGGCCAGATTAGAGTTTGCCAAACGACATCTAAAAAAGCCTTCACAGTTCTGGAACAACATCCTATGGACAGATGAGACCAATATCAACTTGTACCAGAGTAATGGGAAGAAAAGAGTATGGAGAAGGAAAGGAACTGCTCATGATCCTAAGCATACCACCTAATCAGTGAAGCATGGTGGTGGTAGTGTCATGGCGTGGGCATGTATGGCTGCCAATGGAACTGGTTCTCTTGTATTTATTGATGATGTGACTGCTGACAAAAGCAGCGGGATGAATTCTGAAGTGTTTCGGGCAATATTATCTGCTCATATTCAGCCAAATGCTTCAGAACTCATTGGATGGCGCTTCACAGTGCAGATGGACAAAGACCCAAAGCATACTGCAAAAGCAACCAAAGAGTTTTTTAAGGGAAAGAAGAATGTTATGCAATGGCCAAGTCAATCACCTGACCTGAATCCGATTGAGCATGCATTTCACTTGCTGAAGACAAAACTGAAGGGAAAATGCCCCAAGAATAAGCAGGAACTGAAGACAGTTGCAGTAGAGGCCTGGCAGAGCATCACCAGGGATGAAATCCAGCGTCTGGTGATGTCTATGCGTTCCAGACTTCAGGCTATAATTTACTGCAACCAAGTATTAAAAAGTGAAAGTTGGATTTATGATTATTATTCTGTCCTATTACTTTTGGTTCCTTAACAAGTGGGAGGCACATATGCAAACTGTTGTAATTCCTACACCGTTCACCTGATTTGGATGTAAATACCCTCAAATTAAAGCTGACAGTCTGCAGTTAAAGCACATCTTGTTCGTTTCATTTAAAATTCATTGTGGTGGTGTATAGAGCCAAAAATGCTAGAATTGTGTTGATGTCCCAATATTTATGGACCTGACTGTATATTCCTGTTTCCACAAAATACTGATAGAGGGGATTTATATACCGGCTTCCACCAAATATTGATTGAGGCATGCGATACACTGGCTTCCACCAAATATTGATTAAGGGGTTTGATTTACTGGCTTTCAGCAAATACTCTTTAAGGGATTTCTATATACCTGTTTCCACAAAATACTGATAGAGGGGATTATATACCAGCTTCCACCAAATATTGATTGAGGCATGCGATACACCGGCCTCCATCAAATATTGATTAATGGGTTTGATATACCAGTTTCCCCCAAATACTCATTAAGGTGTTCTATATACCTGTTTCCACAAAATACTGATAGATAGAGATGGCCTTGCGGTTCGCCGGGTGGTCGTTTCACGGCAAACTTTGCGTGTTCGCGATTCGCCGAACATATGGAGATATTCGCGCCCGCCATATTCTTTTTACATTGTGAAGAACTTTGACCCATAATACATCCATCAGGTGGTACAGGACAGCCAATTGAGACGTTTCAATATACCTGATCTGGCTGCCATTTTACATTCAGTTTTTTGCCAGTGTAGGGAGAGGTTGCTGTGTGGAGCAGGGACAGGCTGTTAGGGACACCAAACGCTAGCTAATAGAGCCACAAAAGTCTTTTTAAGGACTGGTATAGGTGTGCTATCAATAGGTGTGATACACAGAGGGGTGCAATATACTTATAATATACTTTTATAATGAGTCAAAAACACATAGATCTATATAGTGATCACATGGAAGCTAGGGGCTTACTAGGGCCATTTTTATATAGGGTAAGGTTCCGGACGGGGTCGCTCTTATCAGGGCGGGTGGTCTGTGGTTAGGCTATCAGGGCCAGAATAGCACCCCCCTGTAGGGCAATATCAGGGACAGTTCTTTGCCCTCCCTGTCCTTCAATACCACATCATCATCTAGCCCAGGGATAGATGGTGGTTGCATTCCCTCTGGGATTCATGGATGTGCACTGGAACCCCCGGATTGTGGTAGGACATATGGTTTCTGATTTGGTGCAGCCGCGCACCTGATTTAGTGCCGCCGAGCACTTTTTATTGCCTACCACATCTATGCTTTTTGCATAACTTTAATAATTTAATTTATTTTCATTTTGAGGGATATCTTTTCCATTCACACGTCCGCAAAATGGGTCCGCATCCGTTCTGCAATTTTGCGGAAACGGTGCAGATCCATACATTTTCAATGGGGCCGGAATGTGCTGTCCGCATCCGCATTTGCGGATCCACATCCGCATTTGCGCATCCGCACTTCTGCATCCGTGCTTCAGTTTCCGCAAAAAAATTGAACATGTCCTATTCACAATCCAGCAGTAACCCACAAGACTGTTGGTAACCATACCCAACCACGGTATTACAATCGAGCAATCATCCAATTCCTTGGAACGGTTACATCAATTTTAGTAATTTACTACTCTATACCTATAGTGGTATTTTATTGTTATTTTATAGAAGTATTGTCAATTTTGATATTTTATGTTCATAAGCAATAAATAATAGTAGCAATATTAATGATCAGCTTTATTCATTTTGTATTCCTTATAAGATTGGGGTAAATCTTTTTTAGGGGGAGCACCCATTCCTTGTTGGTCGGAGGGAGAGCCATCCCAACCCACTATAACATTTTAACCTTTACCCCCCTTTTTTGGGATTGAGCTCCCCACAAACTAGCAATGGACATCTGGAATCACATAGAACAAAAACGTTTGTTAGTGGAATCATTTCTATTTGATCATACAAACGAAATGTATATGACACAATTAGGGGAAAAACCGATGGCTGATACATTTAAAGAGCTGGAACTCTTGGTACAAAAGCAATTGAAACAACGATGGGAAATTAAAATGCTAAGTCAATATATAAAACAAGGAAAAATACCAAAAGGATTGCTTCTGTCCAAGACGCCAGCTAATGATTTATGTAATGAAGAGTTTGAGCAGGAATGGGATGCCTTTTTGCGGTCACAATCCATTGTATTAATGGAAATGATCATAAAGAGGAGAGTACAGATCCTTGAACAAATCACATTACAGATTGAACAAATGAAAGTTATTATTGATAAACTACCAAAGAATGATGAATATATGCTCCTACAAGAACGTTTATGTAAAAATCTGGGTAAAATGGAATGTGATATAATAACGAAAAAAACAAGAAAAATACACAATACACAATCTTCCAAAAAATTTCAGAAATAAACAAATAGAGGAGAATCGCACTAAAACAGTCAAAAACACCGGAATCTGTGGCGTTAAGAGACACACATGTAGATACACAAAATAGTTATACAATACCCACAACCAATAGATATGAAGTCTTTACTGAGAATCATTTTTTAGACCAAACCCCCCCCATCACAGAGCACGACCACGACAACGAACACCACCACCATACACACGGGCAAAGACGAAATCCCCAATCAGACATCAATACAACCTAAGATATCGACACAACAGTCAGGAACAGAACCACAGACCACAACATCACTAGAGATGTCCCGAAATATTCGCCGGCGAACATCGCTTGTTCGCTGCGGCGGGCGAACATATGTTATGTTCGGTCTGCCCCCTATACGTCATCATTGAGCAGACTTTGACCCTGTACCTCAGTCAGCAGACACATTCCAGCAATCAGCAGCATACCTCCCTCCCAGACCCTCCCACGTCCTATCAAAAGAAAAGGACAGCATCCATCTTAGAATCATTCGGAAGCTGCAGTGTTAGTGAGAGGAGGGAGAGTGCAGCTGCTGCTGATTTAATAGGAAAATCGATAGCTAGGCCTGTGTTCTGTGTCCACTACAGTCCTCAAAGACTCATCTGATCTGCTGTAAGGACAGCGTCCTGACCAGCACCCCAAAAAGCCCTTTTTAGGGCTAGTAATTCAGTCTGCTTTTTTTTTTTTCTCTGTAATATAATATCAGTTGCCTGCAAGCAATGTGTGTCAGGTACAGCGTGTACTGTGCCCTCTACTGCCAGTGCCCAGTTGCACCACTCATATCTGGTGTCACAGTAGCTTGCATTTAAAAAAATAAATAAAATTTCACTGTAATATAATTGCAGTTGCCTGCAAGCATGTGTGTCAGGCCTACAGCGTGTACTGTACCCACTACTGCCAGTGCCCAGTTGCACCACTCATATCTGGAGTCACAGTAGCTTGCATTAAAAAAAATATATATATTTCTTCACTGTAATATATTTGCAGTTGCCTGCAAGCATGTGTGTCAGGCCTACAGAGTGTACTGTGCCAACTACTGCCAGTGCCCAGTTGCACCACTCATATCTAGTGTCACAGTAGCTTGCATTTAAAAATAAAAAACTATTTTTTCACTGTAATATAATTGCAGTTGCCTGCAAGCGTGTGTGTCAGGCCTACAGCGTGTATTGTGCCCACTTCTGCCAGTGCCCAGTTGCACCACTCATATATGGTGTCACAGTAGCTTGCACGCATAGTACAACTAATCGGAAAAAAAATGACAGGCAGAGGCAGGCCACCCGCAGGGCCGTCGTGGTCGTGGTACTGTAATTTCCTTTGGCCCTAGAATAATGACCAAGTGTTTAGAGGCCACATACCCTGAACTCGAAAAAGTTCTGAGGACGTAGTTGCCTGGCTTACACAGGACACCCAATCTTCTACAGCTTCCGCTCTGAACCTTGACGCACCTTCCTTCTCCAGCTCAGCTTTGCGCACCTCTCAAGTTACCACTCGCCCGCGCGCTGCCACCACCAACACTAGCACCAACAGCCGCTTCACTTGATCTGTCAGAGGAGTTATTTACACATCAGTTGGAAGAAATGAGTGATACGCAACCATTATTGCCAGAGGATGTAGATAACAGGGATATGTCTCAGTCAGGCAGCATTACACACATGGACGTACGTTGTGATGATGATGAAGATGTTGTACCCGCTGAAGCTTCCTTTGCTGAGTTGTCAGATACAAGTGAAGCGGTTGATGATGACGATGTGGTCCGTGGATGTCACGTGGGTGCCCGCTCGAAGAGAAGAAGAACAGGGGGAAAGTTCAGATGGGAGACAGAGAGGAGGAGATGAGTTGGAAGCAGGGAGGTGGTCGTCGCAAGGAGCTAGTGGCACAGTCAGATAGCATGTATCGCCACCCGGGGTCAGCCAGACAGCATGCC
This sequence comes from Bufo bufo, assembly GCF_905171765.1. NCBI lineage: Eukaryota > Metazoa > Chordata > Amphibia > Anura > Bufonidae > Bufo > Bufo bufo. The sequence goes on from NC_053392.1 coordinate 186,757,394, forward strand.
AATCAACGCATGCTGTTGCCACCACCAGAATGCCGTCATTCCAAAGCTCAGCAGTGTGGCATTTTTTTTTGTGTGTCTGCCTCTGATAACATTGATGCCATTTGCAACTGTGCCAAAAGAAACTGAGTCGTGGGAAGTCCAACACCCAGCTAGCTACAAACTGCTTTGCGAAGGCACATGATCTCACATCACAAATGCCTATGGGATCAACACATGATGAGTACAAGCAGCACACAAACTCAAAGCCACCATCCTCCTCCTGGTCCAGCATCTTCAGCCACGTCAACCACTGCTGTCCTCCTTGCCCCCTCTCAGAACATCTGCCACTCCGCCTCTCCCCTTCAGCAGTTCTGCTCATCTGCCCACAGTCAGGTGTCTGTCAAGGAAATGTTTGAGCGTAAGAAGGCCAATGTCAGACGTCACCCCCTTGCCCGGCGTCTGACAGCTGGCTTGTCGGAACTCTTAGCCCGCCAGCTTTTACATACAAGCTGGTGGAGTCTGAGTCCTTCAAAAAATTTGTAGCTATTGGGACACCGCAGTGGAAGGTACCCGGCCGAATTTTTTTTTCACAAAGGCAATCCCAACCTGTACTCTATTGTGGAAAAGGAAGTCATGGCATGTCTGGCCCACAGTGTTGGGGCAAGGGTCCATCTGACCACTGATACCTGTTCTGCAAAGCACGGTCAGGGCAGGTATATCTCGTACACTGCGCATTGGGTAAACCTGCTGACGGCTGCCAAGCATGGAATGCGTGGCTCTGCAGAGGAGTTGGTGACACCGCCACGACTTGAAGGAAGGCCTGCAGCCACCTCCTCTACTCCTCCTACTCCATCCTCTTCGCTAACCTCCTCGGCTGAGTCCTCTTCTGCTGCTGCGTCTTGCTCCACATAAAACTGCACCCCCCCCAGCTCCCCAGGGCCTCTTCCACATCCCGAATACGACAGTGTCACGCCGTCTTGGGGTTGACTTGCCTGAAAGCAGAGAGTCACACCGGACCAGCACTCCTGTCCGCCCTGAACGCACAGGTGGATCAGTGGCTGACTCCCGCACCAACTGGAGATCGGCCAAAGTGGTGTGTGACAACGGAAGCAATTTGTTGGCGGCATTGAATTTGGGCAAGTTGACACATGTGCTGCGCATGGCACATGTGTTGAATCTGATCGTACAACGCTTTGTGCATAAGTTCCAGGCTTACAGGACATCCTCAAGCAGGCCAGGAAAGTGTTTGGCCATTTCAGGCGTTCCTACACGGCCATGGCGCACTTTTCAGCGGCGAAACATGCCAGTGAGGCGCTTGATTTGCGACAGCCCGACACGTTGGATTTCAACACTCCTAATGTTCGACCGCCTGCTCCAACAAGAAAAAGCCGTTCACGAGTATTTGTATGACCGGGGTGCTAGGACAGCCTCTGCGGATTTTTTTATTTTTATTTTTGCCACGTACTGGACGCTCATGCGCAATGCCTGTAGGCTCATGGTCCTTTTGAGGAGGTGACAAACCTAGTCAGTCGCACCAAAGCCACATCAGCGACATCATCCCATTTGTTTTCTTCCTGGAGCGTGCCCTGCAAAGAGTGCTGGATCAGGCCGTAGATGAGCGTGAAGAGGAAGAGTTGTGGTCACCATCACCACCAGAAACAGCCTTATCAGCATCGCTTGCTAGACCTGCGGCAACGCTGGAAGAGGAGTCTGAGGAAGAGGAGTCAGAGGAGGAATGTGGCATTGAGGAGGAGGAAGACCAACCACAGCAGGCTCTCCAGGGTGCTCGTTGTCACCTATCTGGTACCCGTGGTGTTGTACGTGGCTGGGGGGAAGAACAGACCTTCAATGACATCAGTGAGGACGAGGACGGGACATAAGTAGCTCGGCATCCAACCTTGTGCAAATGGGGTCTTTCATGCTGTCATGCCTGTTGAGGGGACCCTCGTATAAAAGGCTGAAGGAGAACGACCTGTACTGGGTGGCCATGCTACTAGACCCCCGGTATAAGAAAGTGCGGAGCAATCGTCATTTAGAGGCGGACAATTACAACAAGGAATGTAAAAGACAACTGGCTGATGTCAACACATACAAGAAATTAAAATCAGATCCAACACAAGAATGCCATATAGAATTAGTTGAACTATGCAACAGAGGTTTGGAAAAAGAAATTCTATCAAAAGAGGAACATAAATATAATTGAACACTCAACAAAGTACCAGTCTTTTATTGCATCCCTAAATTACACAAGAATCAAACCAATCCACCTGGACGACCCATTATCTCGGGCATAAATTCACTTACGGCTAATCTGTCACAATATATCGACAGATTATTACAACCCGTGGTGAAAAAAACTAGATCGTACACTAAGGATACAATCCAGATAATACAAACTGTAGAAAAAATACAATGGGATCCAAACTGGACTATAGGTACATTAGACGTACAGTCTCTGTACATGGTGATTCATCATGACCAAGGTATCCAAGCCATGAAAAAGCAACTATTACAAGACGGGCAATTACCTGTCCAACAAAATAGAATATATAATGGAGGCAGTACGATTCATATTGAATCATAATTATTTTGATTTTGACACAGATTTCTATGTGCAAACACAGGGTACAGCCATGGGCACCAGGTTTGCCCCAGCTATGCCAACTTATATATGGCCCAATGGGAGCAGGACACCATTGCTCCCAAACTGGGGGCAGACCTGGTGCTCTGGAACCAATATATAGATGATGTGTTGTTTATTTGGCCACAACGATCAGGCATCACTTGATCTTTTTCTGGAAGATATAAACAATAATTTATTAAACCATACGCTTTTCAGCATGACAAGTATGTCCTCCGTTGAATTTTTTGATCTACAAATCAGCATAGAAAACAATAGCCTAGTGTGTAGCACTTACCAAAAGCCCACATCAAAAAACAGCTACATATTTTATAATAGTTGCCATCTACCACAATGGCTGGTAATATACCTTCAGGTCAATTTAGAGGCATTAAAAGGAATTGTTCCAAACAAGAAAAATTCGAGTAAGAAGCAATAGAACTAAGGGATCAATTTTTACAGAAAAAATATTTATTAGAAATACTAAAATCCTCATTAGAAACAGTCCGCACATTAGATCGAAAAAACTTTTTTTTTGCGGATAACTCGGAAACACCAAAATCTAGCACAAATGACAATGTAATACTACCATTCAATTCACAACATAAAAAGATCAGATATATAATTAACAAACATTGGCATCATATTGTCAAAGACAAAACATAGGGACATATATTGCCCAACAAACCTCAAATCACTTTCACTAAGGCTCCAAATTTAGGTTTGTTGGTAGCCCCCACTATTGCGAATAAAGCCTTAAAAACACAATCAATCCAAAATGGTTGGGACTTTCAGGCTTTTACAGATGTGGATCGTGTATGGGCTGTAAATCCATTTCATTCCCCAAAAAAAAACATTGAGGTCAAATCCACTAGCATTACCCATATACATAAAATCTGAGAATTTCTGACATGCAATACGGAAAGTGTTATATACATCATACAATGCTCATGTAAAAAAACAATATGTGGGCAGAACTAAAAGAACTTTGAAAAAATCCATTGCAGAACACATTGCAAACATAAAAAAAGGATATGACAAACATACTTTGTCACTTCACTTTAAGACCTCACATAATCAGGATCCAAAAGGAATGATGTTTGCAGCCTTGGAAAAAGGTGAACACACACTGGAGAGGGGAGCTCATATAAGCAAAATGTCACAGATGGAATCTAGGAAAATATTTGAATTTAACTCTATCCTTCCACAGGGATTAAACGCAGAATTGGAGTTTTTGTTTTTTTGTAATATGTAGATGGGAATATGGATGTATGCTTACTTCAGCGCATTCTGGCTGAAAGATCTCCCTCTCCCCTTACACGACACCATTAGTTGGCAATATGTCAAGTAATATATGTCCATAGAAAAAGACTTATCTTAATTAGACGAGCTACCGTCTTTTCGCAAGTGCAACTATCCCTACATAAGAAATCAAATAAGAAATCAAGGGATAACAGACTGACCATGCATAAATATACATAATTGGCACGCTATATCACCATTACACCACACCACCCTCCCTTTATCTAGTTTTCTCACAATGTTTTTGGTTTTAAATAAAACACATATAAAAGAAAAAAAACGCACTTAAATATAATAAATCGCACATGAATAAAACGCATCTAAATTCACAATCCACTCAATATTTTGTATGGCCAATCTGTCTTGAAGATTATGTAGTATAACAATTGTATTCCATTTATAAATAATTATGCAATGATATGTAGCATATAAAAATCGCACTCCGCTTATGAATGTTCATTTTTAAGACACACAAATATTAGGTTAAGCTAATATATAGCGTATACCTCTTTTTTTAGATATGTTTCTAATGATTTTAACCCTTATGTAACCAACCATGTATAAACCATCAAATGGCCGGACAGGTCAGATCCAGAATTTCGAGCTCACCCTAAGATGATGCAACAACCTTAATGAGAAGATTGACCTAGCACTATATAAACCACCATATAACATATGAGACTTCACGACTGAGGAAGGAGTCTGTGTTAACTCCGAAACGCGTCTGGTGTATACAAGTCTAAAAGGAAGAAAAAAAACGCAGCATACAATTTGCGGTATCACCTACGAATTTTCGGGGCGCTCCCGAATAAGAAACAGTCTTGCCGAGACTAGAACAAATAGACACGAGATAACGCCGATCACCAAAGAGGGCCTAACTATTTACAAACCCCGGTGTCTAGCGGACTGTTCACACCTTGTAAGCTTTTCACTCACTTCAGAACAAACCAGAGGTAATATCTTATGTGCCGCAACACGTGGGACGCCAGGCACGAAAATCCGAAATACTATTGCCTTAAACAGTGAGTAATATAGCTTGAACTAACAATGGTGTAGTAGCAGATGGTCACGATATAGCTACGAATACACATCCAATAAACTGAGGAAATCACCCTCATTTGTAAAGCATTGTCTATACCGGAACTTCCAACATCTATAAATCGCTGTAAAAATCGTCGACATAAAGGGGAACTACGCACACTACAAGTGCACCAAACTCGGCTATTTATTAATAGTGTTGAGCGCGGAATATCGATTTTTTTTCGCGAATATCGGCACTTCGCTAATTCGCGAATATTTCGAATATAGTTATATTAATTTGATATTTCGAATATTCGTTTTTTTTTTTTTTTATTGTTATATATTTTTTTTTTCCCACTTCCTTAAAGTTGTTCTTACCTGTCCTTTGGATTCCTGGCTGCTCCAGTCAGTGCCCGTTGCCGCTTCTGCCGACTTCCGTGCTCATGGAGCGTCCCCATCACCATGGGAACGTCTCCATATACTAGAATGTACTGTCGGATTTGAGAATTACGTGAAAAAATCGCAATTCGATTATTTCAAGTTATAATAATCGAATTTCGATTTTAACTTAGCACTGCTATATTTAATTCTAGCCTAATATGGAATATAGCAGTGCTAAGTTAAAATCGAAATTCTATTATTATAACTTGAATTAATCGAATTGCGATTTCAACTTGGACCTGGTTTACTATGGTTGGCTTGGTAGAATTAGCGAATATGACGAATGTATTCGTCATATTCCACAAAACGAAGATAACAAAGTATTCTGCATCTTCGTTTTAGCTACCTATTCATCAACTTCACTAATTCTAGCAATCAAATAGGAAAGTTTACTATAGAGACAGCTAAGTTTAATTCGCTATGCGATTTATATTACTTTGCTTTTTTTTATAAATAGAATAATTATAATAATTATCAGGTATTATAATTATTCTATTTATTAAAAAAAAAAAGCAGTCATATAATGGCATAGCGAATTAAACTTAGCTGTCTCTATAGTAAACTTTCCTATATGATTGCTAGAATTAGCGAAGTTGACGAATAGGTAGCTAAAACGAAGATGCAGAATACTTCGTTATCTTCGTTTTGTGGAATATGAAGAATAGATTCGTTATATTCGTTTTGTGGAATATGAAGAATACATTCGTCATATTCGCTAATTCTACCAAGCCAACCATAGTAAACCAGGTCCAAGTTGAAATCGCAATTCGATTAATTCAAGTTATAATAATCGAATTTCGATTTTAACTTAGCACTGCTATATTCCATATTAGGCTAGAATTAAATATAGCAGTGCTAAGTTAAAATCGAAATTCGATTATTATAACTTGAAATAATCGAATTGCGATTTTTTCACGTAATTCTCAAATCCGACAGTACATTCTAGTATATGAAGTCGGCAGAAGTCGGCAGAAGCGGCAACGGGCACTGACTGGAGCAGCCAGGAAGCCAGGAATCCAAAGGACAGGTAAGAACAACTTTAGGGAAGTGGGAAAAGAAAAGAATATAACAATAAAAAAAAAAAAAAATTCAAGTTATAATAATCGAATTTCGATTTTAACTTAGCACTGCTATATTCCATATTAAGCTAGAATTAACGAATATGGAATACAGCAGTGCTAAGTTAAAATCGAAATTTGATTATTATAACTTGAATTAATCGCATTGCTATTTCAATAGGAGAGTAGCCTTTAAGTTAAAATCGCAATACGCGATTATTTAAATCGCATATTAATCGCGATAACAAGAATAATGATGAATATTCGATTTCGACGAATATAAAATGAATATTCTATCGAATATTCGCGAATTTCGTCGGAAACCAAATATGGCACCTATCGCTCATCACTATTTATTAAAACAGCATATTGGTCACAATCCAGCAGTAAGCCACAAGACTGTTGGTAAACCGTACCCAACCACGGTATTACAATCGTGCACTCATCCAATTCCTTAGAACGGTTACATCAATTTTAGTAATTTACTACTCATACCTATAGTGGTATTTTATTGTTATTTTATAGAAGTATTGTCAATTTTGATATTTTATGTTCATACGCAATAAATAGTAGCAATATTAATGACTCAGCGCTCGGTGTTAATTCCGGATGCAGGTGTTGCCCCACTATCTTTACTCATTTCGTATTCCTTATAAGATTGGGGTAAATCTTTTTTAGGGGGAGCACCCCATTCCTTGTTGGTCGAAGGGAGAGCCATCCCAAACCCACTATAACATGTCCTATTCTTGTCCGCAGTTGCAGACAAGATTAGGCATTTTCTATTATAGTGCCGGCGATGTGCGGTCTGCAAATTTCGGAATGCACATTGCCGGTGTCCGTGTTTTGCTGATCCGCAAAACACTTTCGGGCGTGTGAATGGACCCTCATAGTAACACATATTAAAGGTTATGTTATGTTTTATCTTTATGTATATTCTAATTGATTGCCTTCCTTGTACAATGTTATAATATACTTTGTATGTTAGAAAGTATATTATAGTGCATTTGTATTGTGCAGCAGTTGCGTGCGGTTCTGCTGCGATACTGCAGGTATATAGAGGGACAAGCGTTATTGGAACAAATAATTTCTACTGGTGTGATATACCAGTCGTCCCCCAAAAAAACTGATTAAAGCGGGGTGTTATATACCAATATACTTTCTTTATAGTGCATTTGGGAACTGTATAGTGCATTTGCGCATGCGAAAATTATATTGCCGATATTTTGCACTGAAAAAAATATGAATGGAGATCGCAAATTTGAATAATACATCTGGTATGTCACTGTCCATGTTGTGGGACTATTTGTACACTTCTAGTAATTATTTCTTGGCTGCAAATAGGAGCTGAAGGTTTTTCAGATTCGCCTGCCATTAAAATGAATGGGACCCGCCGCGAACTTGCGGTTCGTGAACATTTGATCGCATTCGCGTGTTCGTGTTCACGAACTGTCCCGACAGATGTTCGTCCATCACTACTGATAGAGGGGATTGATATATTAGCTTCCACCAAATATCTATTGAGGCCTGCGAAACCCCAGCTTCCACCAAAAATTGATTAAGGGGTTTGATATACCAGCTTCCAGCAAATACTCATTAAGGGGTTCCATATACCTGTTTCCACAAAAATACTGAGAGGGGATTGATATACCGGCTTCAACCAAATATTGATTGAGGCTTGCAATATACCTGCTTCCACAAATACTGCTCTTCTATATGGACTTTGTCAAAGGGTCTTTTTGAAAATGACAGTCAGAGGAAGAGGCAGGCCATTCCGCAGGGGTGGTAGGAGTCAGGCAGGTGCACCAGGCCAGAGCCTAAGTGGGAAGTTGGAGAAGAAAGGTGTGATTACATCAAAGGACGCATCAGAGTTGGTTGAGTGGCCTTCCGCTTCTGCACCCTCATCATCCTCTGTATCTGCACCTTTCTCACTCTCTACTGTGTGCACCCCCAAAGACACCACCACCCCCACCATAGCCCCTCCATTCTTGGCATCGGATCAGGAAGAGGAGGTAGAAAGGGCCGCCACTCAGCGATCTGAGGCTAGTACCCAGATCAGCCCAAGGGCGGAGGTCCCCGCTGTTGCTGCCTACTCCGAGATCTCTAATGTCAGTGGTGGTGAAGGTGATGATGATGAGGTGTTGATGGATGTGACGTGGGTGCCCACAATAGAGGAAGAAGAGGGGAGTTCAGATGGAGAGACAGAGCAGCAGATAGGGGGTAGAAGGAGGAGAAGCAGGCAGAACTTGCAGTGCACAGGAGGCAAAAAGCAGACTGAAAATGTATCTGGAGCGAGCCACAGTAACATCTGGCACTTCCAAAATGCCGGCACATGGCTCCGCAGTGTGGGCTTTTTTTAACTTGTCAGCTGCTGACAATAGTGTTACCATCTGCAGCCTGTGCTGTCAACGCATAAGTTGTGGCAAGCCCTACACTCACCTAGGGATAACCGTCTTAAGAAGGCACCTGGCCTCCCATCACCGAGCCGAGTGGGAGTAACACCGTCAGAACTCACAAAGCCACACTCGCGGCGCTCCATGTCCTTCCTTTTCTCCTTCCATTTGTCCATCACTCCACCTTCCACCATGCCGTTGTCACGTTCTTCTGGCAAAAGGCAGGCTTCCGTGGCCCAAATGTTCAAATGTAAAAAGTAGAAGAAGCCATATAACCCTTTTGCCCAACAGCTGAACGCTGGCTTGTCGGAACTGCTAGCCCGCCAGCTACTGCCATATAAACTGGTGGACTCGGAGGCCTTTAGAAAATGTGTGGTCATTGGCACACCATAATGGAATTTCTTCGGAAGGAAATATTTCTCCCAGAAGGACATTTCAGAGCCAGTGATGGTCAGTTTGCAGTGTTCGCCAGCGAACACATGAGGGCTGCCATCTTTAGTAAGGTAGACTCACCCATCCGGCGATGCACAGGTAAGCTCTTACCTGTGTCGGGAGCCGGTCTGAAATCAAATGCAGTCTCCAGGAGCAGGCAGTTCCGAGAACAGCCCAATGAAGGCCCCCAGCGGCTGTTCTTGGAACTGCCTGCTCCCAGTGACTGCATTTGATTTCAAACTGGCTCCCGACACAGGCACAGGTAAGGACTTACCTGTGAATCGCCGGACGGGTGAGTCTAACTTACCAAAGATGGCAGCCCGCATGTGTTCGCTGGCGAACACTGCGAACTGACTATCACTGCTCAGAGCTATATGGCCACGTTTAGCAGCAAGTGTATGTATCTCTGGCATACAGTGTCGGTGCCAAGATACATCTGACCACAGACACTTAGTCTAGCAAAAATGGGCAGGAAAGGTACATAACTTTTACTGCCCACTGGGTGAACCTTCTGACGGCTGTCAAGCATGTAAACCGTGGCACTCATGTGGATTTGGTGTTACCACCACGGATTGCATGCAGGCCTGCCTACTCCTTGACTGACTCCTCCTTTTCCACTGCTACTGCCTTTTCCATCGCACCCCCCAAGCTCCCTAGAACCTATTTGACGTGCCAGGTGAGACGTTGCCATGCTGTGCTGCAGCTGTTGTGCCTGGAAGCCAAGAGCCACACCAGTCCTGCACTGCTTTTTCAGCTCTGCGGTCACAGGCCGATCAGTGGCTAACCCCGCTCAATTTGACAGCTGGTAAAGTGTTGTGCAACAACGGTGCCAATCTGCTGAGCGTGTTGAAACATGGCAAAATGACACACGTTTTGAACTTATTCGTGCAGCGATTCATATCCAAATTCCCCGGGACGTCTTGCAGTAGGCCAGGAAAATCTCTTGCCATTTGAGACGATCTTACACGGCCATGGCGACACCACCTGCTCGTCAGACGTCTGATTTGTGACAGCCCGACACGCTGGAACTCCACCTTGTATATGCTTGATAGGCTGCTTCGGCGGCAACGTGCCGTTAACGACTACCTGTACCAACTCTGCCACAGGACAGGTTCTGGGGAGCTTGGTTTCTTTTCACCGCGCTAGTGGCTGCTCATGTGCGACAAATGCAGATTTCTGAGGCCATTTGATGAGATCATTAAACTGTTCAGTCGCAGCCAGGGCGCTATCAGTGACATTGTGCCTTACGCCTTCTTTCTGGAGCGTGCACTGCATCGTGTCATTGATCAAGCTGTCGAGGATCAGGAGCTGGAAGATGAGGAAGTCGCAATGCTTAATGAATTCCCGGGGGGGGGGCAACTCCATCTGAGACAAGTCAGCAGGAGTCTGAAGAGGAGGAGGAGGAGGATGGTACCTGGAAGGAGGAGGAGGAGGAGCAAGAAGAGCAGTCTTTAAACTTTTAGGGGATCTCTGGTGTTGTCCATGGCTGGGGGGAGGAGATCGAGGACGACATTCTCCTGGGCGATGAGCAGGAGCCAGGGCGCTCCTCCACTTCCAATTTAGTGCAAATGGGGGTCTTCATGCTCCAGTGTTTGAAGAGGGACCCCCATATAAAAAGCATAAAGGGCAAGGACCAGTACTGGGTGGCAATGTACTTAGATTCCCGATGCAAACACAAAATGACGGACATGTTACCAGCATCAGAATGCAGCATTTCTAGGCCTTGCTGCAAGAGATGCTGCATTCTGCTGTTGCAGGCACTGGCAGAGGAATTTCCACCCACAGAGAAACAGGTGCGGGTACCAATCCTACCACGCATGCAAGAAGAGGGCGGTTTAAAAATGTGTTGGACACTTCAGATATGAGATCATTCTTGCAGCCAACCCATCAACAGCCGCCCTCCGGATCCAGTCTCAGGGAATGCCTAGACCGACAGGTGTCTGACTACATCGGGTTAATGCCTGATGTGGACGCTTTGAGAAGCGAGGAACCCCTGGACTACTGGGTGTGCAGGCTTGACCTGTGGCCAGAGCTGGCACAATTTGCCATGGATCTCTTGGCTTGCCCGTCGTCGAGTGTCCTGTCCAAAATGATGTTCAGCACAGCAGGGGGGACCGTGATCGATAAGCTCACGACAGTGTGGACTACCTCACATTTCTAAAAATGAATGAGGCATGGATCTCGGAGGAATTCAACACCATGACGACCACGTTTAATTGAATTTCCAAATCCCAGCCCACATTTATCCGCCACCACCCAGAACAAAGAATGGGGCCTGTCTTATGTAGATACAGCGGCATAAAAGGCCTTTTCTGTCCGGTGAATGCCTAATGTTTGGGGCCTGAATTCCACTGGCCTGCAGTAAAATTGATATCCATTGACCGTCTAATATACCTCAAGTCAAATAATCACTTGATGTGTTCTGTCCGGGGGAATGCATAATGTTTGGGGCCTGTACTCCACTGGCCTGCAGTAAAATTGTTATCCAACGATCGTCTAATATTCCTCCAGCCACATAACCACTAGATATTTTTTGTCCGGTGAATGCCTAATGTTTGGGGTCTGTATTCCACTTGCCTGCAGTAAAATTAATATTCATTGACCGTCTAATATACCTCAAGCCACATAATCACTTGATCTTTTCTGAACGATGAATGCATAATTTTTGGGGGCTGTAATCTAACTGGCCAACAGTAAAATTGTTATACGGTGACCGCCTAATGTACCTCCAGCCACATAATCACTTGTTTTTTTTTCTGTACGGTGAATGCCTAATGTTTGGGCCCTGTACTCCACTGGCTTACAGTAAAATTGTTATCCAACGAACGTCTAATATACCTCCAGCCACATTATCACTAGATCTATTCTGATTGGTGAATGCCTAATGTTTGGGGCTTGTGCTCCACTGGCCTGCAGTAAAATTGATATCCAATGACTGTCTAATATACCTTCAGCCACATAATCACTTGATCTTTTCTGTACGCTGAATGCTTAATTGTTGGGGCCTTGGAGAAATTCAACACATGTGACGACCACGTGTTATCGAATTTCACCTATTATCATTTGGGGTTTATCCAAGAGGGTGGATTTCATAAGCCATGTTTTTAATACAAATTTATTTATTTAGTTCTTTTAAACATATGTATTTGACATGTTTTTGTACTGGCCTGCAGTAAATTGATATAAAATGACCATCAAATATAACTCCAGCCACATAATTACTTGATCTTTTCTGTACGGTGAATGTCTAATGTTTGGGGCTAGAGATGTCGCAAACATAAAATTTTTCGTTCGCGAACGGTGAACGCAAATTTCCGCAAATGTTAGCGAATGGGCGAACCGGGCGAACCGCCATAGACTTCAATAGGCAGGCGAATTTTAAAACCCACAGGTACTCTCTCTGGCCACAATAGTGATGGAAAAGTTGTTTCAAGGGGACTAACACCTGGACTGTGGCATGCCGGAGGGGGATCCATGGCAAAACTCCCATGGAAAATTACGTAGTTGACGCAGAGTCGGGTTTTAATCCATAAAAGGCATAAATCACCTAACATTCCTAAATTGTTTGGAATAACGTGCTTTAAAACATCCAGTGTGTGTATACGATCAGGTATGATGTTGTATCAATCAGGTAGTTTAAGGGTTACGCCCGCTTCACAGTGACAGACCAAACTCTGACAGACCAAACTCCCCGTTTAACGCACCGCAAACAACCGCAAACAGTCCATTTGCACAACCGCCAACTCCCCATTTGCAGAAGGTTGGATACCAAGCTAGCCATGTTCCGTTCCTTGTCCTCACTGACGTCATTGAAGGTCTCTTCCTCCACCCAGCCACGTACAACACCAAGGGTCCCCAAAAGGTGTCAACAAGCCCCATGGGACGCCTGCTGTGGTTGGTCTTCCACCTCCTCAAAGCCACCTTCCTCCTCTGACTCCTCTCTCTGCGTTGCCGCAGGTCCAGCAATCGACGACGACAAGGCTGCTTCTGGTGGTGATGGTGACCACAACTCTTCCTCTTCATGCTCATCTACGGCCTGATCCAGCACTCTTCGCAGGGCACGCTCCAGAAAAAACGCATATGGGATGAGGTCGATGATATTGCCTTGGGTTTGACTGACCAGGTTTGTCACCTCCGCAAAAGGACGCATGAGCCTACAGCCATTGTGCATGAGCGTTCAGTAACACGGCCAAAAAATACCCAGCTCCGCAGAGGCTGTCCTCTTTTTTTTAAAATAAAAAATCTGTTCTTACCAGTTTAATCTCTGTTTTGTCCCCTATCAGGGGCCGGTGTATGGAATAGATTTTATGAACCGGGAGATGGTAAAAGATGGTTAGTCGGTCCTCTTACTTCCAATTTGGGGCACTGCACGTGCGCCGTGCAATGTACTGTGCCACCCTATATGAGTGGTGTGTTAAGTAGTACTATTCCTATCAGTTTAATCCCTGTTACGTCCCCTATCAGGGGATGTGTATCGAATAGATTTTACACAAGCGCAAAGAGTTGTCAATAGTTGACACACTCATGACATAAATTTTATTCCTCTATGCGTCAATCTTGGTGTAGTGATGACTGTGCTCGTGCGCACGTTTGTGAGATTGAAGGCGATGGGGGTTTTTCAAAGCCTATGGTCATGCTGAGGTAGTTCAGTGGCACCCGCACTGAATACCGACCCATTCATTTCTATGGAACTGTGCACACGAGCGGTGATTTTCACGCATCACTTTTGCGTTGCGTGAAAATCGCAGCATGCTCCTCTTTGTGCGTTTTTCACGTAACGCAGGCCCCATAGAAATGAATGGGGTTGCGTGAAAATCGCAAGCATCCGCAAGCAAGTGCGGATGCGGTGCGATTTTCACGCACGGTTGCTAGGAGACGATAGGGATGGAGACCCGATCACTATTATTTTCCCTTATAACATGGTTATAAGGGAAAATAATAGCATTCTGAATACAGAATGCATAGTAAAACAGCGCTGGAGGGGTTAAAAAAAAATAAAAAATCATTTAACTCACCTTAATCCACTTGCTCGCGTAGCCGGCATCTCCGTCTGTCTCTTTTACTGTATAGGACCTGTGGTGAGCATTAACTATAGTTCAAGGACCTGGGACGACGTCACTCTGGTCATCACATGGTACGTCACATGATCTTTTACCATGGTGATTTACCATGGTAAAAGATCATGTGACGTACCATGTGATGACCAGAGTGACGTCATCCCAGGTACTTGAACTATAGTTAATGCTCACCACAGGTCCTATACAGTAAAAGAGACAGACGGAGATGCCGGCTACGCGAGCAAGTGGATTAAGGTGAGTTAAATGATTTTTTATTTTTTTTAACCCCTCCAGCGCTGTTTTACTATGCATTCTGTATTCAGAATGCTATTATTTTCCCTTATAACCATGTTATAAGGGAAAATAATACTATTTACAGAACACCGATCCCAAGCGGTTTGGGTACCAAACACGCGCGATTTTTCTCACGCGAGTGCAAAACGCATTACAATGTTTTGCACTCGCGCGGAAAAATCGCGGGTGTTCCCGCAACGCACCCGCACATTTTCCCGCAACGCCCGTGTGAAAGAGGCCTTAAGTGACCCAGAAAACAATGATTCTGCAGTGTGGGCCCATTGTTGGCCTAGTAGGCTTTAATGATCACCTTAGATGATCACAAAGAAAATTAATGTTTTTTCTATGCAAAATTATCCAGCCGATTGCTTTTGGTCTGTTCACAATGAAGCAACGACCTTATCATCTGGGGTGTGCCAACATTGCCATTGCCAACACACTCATAGAGGTGATCGCTTCATGGTGATACGCAATTCTCTTCACCACAACGTAACGATCACGAAGGGGAATTGACACATGTATGTGCCTTTTTTTTGTTTTGTTTTTGCAGCCACAGTGCAGCACCAGAGGCCAGAAAAATTAGGCATGTACACATGCCTGAAAAATTAGGTATTGTTGCAGAAAAATTGATGTTTTCCAGGCAGAAAGTGCACTAAAACATTGCGGCTCGAACCCTAGTTGGTGGCGGAGAAGTCACGCAAGTCATCCGGCGTGCAGAGATTAAATACAGCAGCGTGTGGACCATTTTTAGCCCAAGGCATTTCATCAGGCCTTTTTTAGTCAAATGCATCCCCCACTGTCAGTCCCTTCGGGATCCATGCCTCATTCATCTTAATAAAGGTGAGGTAATCTAGACTTTTTTGACCTAGGCAACTGCTCTTCTCAGTGACAATACCGCCTGCTGCGCTGAAGGTCCTTTCTGACAGGACACTTGAAGCGGGGCAGGCCAGAAGTTCTATCGCAAATTGGGATAGCTCAGGCCACAGGTCAAGCCTGCACACCCAGTAGTCAAGGGGTTCATTGCTCCTCAGAGTGTCGATATCTGCAGTTAAGGCGAGGTAGTCTGCTACCTGAAGGTCGAGTCGTTCTCTGAGGGTGGACCCCGAAGGGCTGTGGTGATGCGTAGGACTTAAAAAGCTCTGCATGTCCTCCATCAACAACACGTCTGTAAAGCGTCTTGTCCTTGCCGGCACGGTCGTGGTAGGAGGAGGATTACTTTCACCTCTTACCCTGTTAGATTCCCGTTGTGCTGTGACATCACCCGTATACGTTGTGTAAAGCATACTTTTTAACTTGTTTTGGAACTGCTGCATCCTTTCCGGCTTCCGGTAACATTTCAGGCACTTTCTGCTTATACCGGGGGTCTAGTAGCGTGGCCACCCAGTACAGGTCGTTCTCCTTCAGCCTTTTTATACGATGGTCCCTCAACAGGCATGACAGCATGAAAGACCCCATTTGCACAAGGTTGGATGCCGAGCTACTCATGTCCCGTTCCTCGTCCTCACTGATGTCATTGAAGGTCTGTTCTTCCCCCCAGCCACATACAACACCACGGGTACCAGATAGGTGACAACGAGCACCCTGGGATGCCTGCTGTGGTTGGTCTTCCTCCTCCTCAAAGCCACATTCCTCCTCTGACTCCTCTTCCTCAGACTCCTCTTCCAGCGTTGCCGCAGGTCCAGCAAGAGATGATGATGAGGCTGTTTCTGGTGGTGATGGTGACCACAACTCTTCCTCTTCCTCTTCACGCTCATCTACGGCCTGATCCAGCACTCTTCGCAGGGCACGCTCCAGGAAGAAAACAAATGGGATGATGTCGCTGATGGTGCCTTTGGTGCGACTGACTAGGTTTGTCACCTCCTCAAAAGGACGCACGAGCCTACAGTAAATGGGCAAAAAAATACCCAGCTCTGCAGAGGCTGTCCTAGCACCCCGGTCATACAAATACTCGTTGACGTCTTTTTCTTGTTGAAGCAGGCGGTCGAACATTAGGATTGTTGAATTCCAACGTGTCGGGCTGTCGCAAATCAAGCGCCTCACTGGCATGTTTTTTCGCCTTTCAATATCGGAAAAGTGCACCATGGCCGTGTAGGAATGCCTGAAATGGCCACACACCTTCCTGGCCTGCTTGAGGATGTCCTGTAAGCCTGGGTACTTATGCACAAAGCGTTGTACGATCAGATTCAACACATGTGCCATGCACGGCACATGTGTCAACTTGCCCAAACTCAATGCCGCCAACAAATTGCTTCCATTGTCACGCACCACTTTGCCGATCTCCAGTTGGTGCGGGGTCAGCCACTGATCCACCTGTGCGATCAGGGAGGACAGGAGTGCTGGTCCGGTGTGACTCTCTGCTTTCAGGCAAGTCAACCCCAAGACAGCATGACACTGTCGTATCTGGGATGTGGAATAGCCCCTGGGGAGCTGGGGGGTGCAGTTGATGTGGCGCAAGACGCAGCAGCAGAAGAGGACTCAGCCGAGGAGGTTAGCGAAGAGGATGGAGTAGAGGAGGTGGCAGCAGGCCTGCCTGCACGTCGTGGCAGTGTCACCAACTCCTCTGCAGAGCCAAGCATTCCATGCTTGGCAGCCGTCAGCAGGTTTACCCAATGTTAAGGGGGTGACTCTGTGACATTGGCTTCTTACGCTCAAACATTTCTTTGACAGACACCTGACTGTGTGGCAGATGAGCAGGAACTTCTGAAGGTGAGAGGCGGAGTGGCGTGTGGTTGAGAGGGGGCAAGGAGGACAGCAGTGGTTGATGTGGCTGAAGATGCTGGACCAGGAGGAGGATGGTGGCTATGAGTTTGTGTGCTGCTTGTACTCATCATGTGTTGATCCCACAGGCGTTTGTGATGTGAGATCATGTGCCTTCGCAAAGCAGTTGTACCTAGGTGGGTGTTAGACTTCCCACGACTCAATTTCTTTTGGCACTGGTTGCAAATGGCATCGCTGTTGTCAGAGGCAGACACACAAAAAAAATGCCACACTGCTGAGCTTTGTAATGACGGCATTCTGGTGGTGGCTAGGGATGAGCTTGAGGTGCCATATTCGATTTCGCGAATATTCGTTAGAATATTCGTATTATATTCGCCGAAATCGAATATTCGTAAGTTTGCCAATATAATGTGAATAATATGCGATTTATAATTTGCAAATTTGCGAATTTCTAAATGTCTTTAGTGTTCAGTGTTCACTGTTCAATTTATACAATAAAGGTTTCGAATATTCTCTATATTGCAATATAAAATCAGACTAATATTATAAAAAAAAACTATGTTATTGAAATATAGCCCAGCCAATATTAGTAAAAATTTAATTAAAGATTTAGAAAATACTAAAGCACTATATCCGATGTGTTTTTTTAATGACTCGAAATTTTTCAAAAATAGTACTATATACGAAAATCAAGAATATAGCACTATGTTCGAAAAATATGGCATTCCGTATTTTTCGAATATAGTGCTATATTCTTGATTTTCGTATATAGCACTATTTTCGAAAAATTTCGAGTCATTTCATCAGTCAAGTATTACTATGCTTATTGCTAATGCTTAAAGCTTGTGTGCGGATCGCATGTTGTAAAGACGTTTGTTTTTTTCGCAAAGGCTAGGTTATGTTCCATGACAAGCAACCGTGCCGAGAATTCACTTGACATGTAAAAAGCGTTCAGTTACTCATATAATTTTGACTCTTTCTTATATTGTATGCGAAAATTCGCTACCATTAAATTCGTAAAAAAATTCTGTTCGTGTAATGGTTAGCTGGCTCATCCAAACTACTGTTAGCTGCTTTTGCTTACAGCTTGTGTGCGATTTATAATATGTGAGTTGTTCTAAATGCATTGGGCCTAATAAATTATATTTCTATTATATTAGCTTAAAAGGAAACGAAATTTCGTTTTAACGAATATAGAGGCAAATATTCTTATTCTTCGCGAATTCTCGAAGTTGCGATATTCGCGATAAAAATTCGCAATTCGAATATTCGCGCTCAACACTAGTGGTGGCAACAGCATGCGTTGATTGGCGTGCTGTCTGGCTGACCCCGGGTGCCGATACATGCTGTCTGACTGTGCCACTAGCTCCTTGCGACGACCTCCCCCTGCTTCCAACTCGTCTCCTCCTCCTCTCTGTCTCCCCATCTGAACTTTCCCCCTGTTCTTCTTCTCTTCGAGCGGGCACCCACGTGACATCCACGGACACATCGTCATCATCAACCACTTCACTTGTATCTGACAACTCAGCAAAGGAAGCAGCAGCGGGTACAACATCATCATCATCACACCGTACGTCCATGTGTGTAATGCTGACTGAGACATATCCCTGTTATCTACATCCTCTGGCAATAATGGTTGCGCATCACTCATTTCTTCCAACTGATGTGTAAATAACTCCTCTGACAGATCAAGTGAAGCGGCTGTGGTGCTAGTGTTGGTGGTGGCAGCGCGCAGGTGAGTGGTAACTTGAGAGGTGCCCGAAGCTGAGCTGGAGGAGGATGGTGCGTCAAGGTTCCGAGCGGAAGCTGTAGAAGATTGTGTGTCCTGTGTAAACCAGTCAACTATGTCCTCAGAACTTTTCGAGTTCAGGGTACGTGGCCTCTGAACACTGGGCATTATTCTAGGGCCAAAGGAAATCACAGCACCACGACCACGACAGCCCCAGCGGGGTGGCCTGCCTCTGCCTGTCATTTTTTTTTTAGATTAGTGGTACTATGCGTGCAAGGTACTGTGCCACCCGGTATGAGTAATGGGCACTGGCAGTGGGCCTGACACACACTGGCAGGCAACTGCAATTATATTACAGAGAAAAAATTCAATTACTTTTTTATCTGCAAGGTACTGTGCCACCCGATATGAGTGGTGGGCACTGGCAGTGGGCACAGTACAGTCAGTGGGCCTGACACACACTGGCAGGCAACTGCAATTATATTAAAGGGTAAAAATTAAATGACTTTTTTATCTGCAAGGTACTGTGCCACTCGATATGAGTGGTGGGCACTGGCAGTGGGCACAGTACAGTCCGTGGGACTGACACACACTGGCAGGCAACTGCAGTTGTATTAAAGGGTAAAAATTAAATGACTTTATCTGCAAGGTATTGTGCCACCCGATATGAGTGGTGGGCAGTGGGCACATTACAGTCTGTGGGCCTGACACTCAGTGGCAGGCAACTGCAATTATATTACAGAGAAAAAATTCAATTACTTTTTTATCTGCAAGGTACTGTGCCACCCGATATGAGTGGTGGGCACTGGCAGTGGGCACAGTACAGTCAGTGGGCCTGACACACACTGGCAGGCAACTGCAATTATATTAAAGGGTAAAAATTAAATGACTTTTTTATCTGCAAGGTACTGTGCCACTCGATATGAGTGGTGGGCACTGGCAGTGGGCACAGTACAGTCCGTGGGACTGACACACACTGGCAGGCAACTGCAGTTGTATTAAAGGGTAAAAATTAAATGACTTTATCTGCAAGGTATTGTGCCACCCGATATGAGTGGTGGGCAGTGGGCACATTACAGTCTGTGGGCCTGACACTCACTGGCAGGCAACTGCAATTATATTACAGAGAAAAAATTCAATTACTTTTTTATCTGCAAGGTACTGTGCCACCCGATATGAGTGGTGTGCACACAGTACAGTCTGTGGGCCTGTGGCCTCTCACACACGGGCAGGCAACTGCAATATATACAGTATATAGAAAAAAAGAAAAAAAAGCAGACTGATGTACCAGCCCTAAAAAGGGCTTTTTGGGACGCTGTCCTTACAGCAGATGAGTCTTTAAGGACTGGAGTGGACACAGAACACTGGCCTAGCTAACGATTTCCCTATTAATTCAGCAGCAGCAGCACTCTCCCTGCTCTAACTAACACTGCAGCTTCAGAATGAATCTAAGATGGATGCTGTCCTTGCTTTTTGATAGGAGGTGGGAGGGTCTGGGAGGGAGGGTTTGCTGATTGGCTGGAATGTGTCTGCTGACTGTGAGGTACAGGGTCAAAGTTTGCTCAATGATGACGTATAGGGGGCGGACCAAACATTGCATATGTTCGCCCGCCGTGGCGAACGCGAACAAGCGATGTTTGTTGGGAACTGTTCGCCGGCGAATAGTTCGGGACATCTCTATTTGGGGCCTGTACTGCAGTGGGCTACAGTAAAATTGTTATTCAGTGACCGCATAATGTACCTCGAGCCACATAATCACATTTTCTTTTATGTCAGGTGAATGCCTAATTTTTAGGGCCCGTACTCCCATGGCCTAAAATAACATTTTTCTAGGCTGCAGCAGGGCACATTTTTGAGAATTTCCGTTTAAGACGCATTTAAATGACCCATGACTAAAATGCATATTTTTTGGTGGAAATTTTTGTCATTGATCCACCTCTAGGATGTCACTGTCCATGTTGTGGGACTATTTGTGCACTTCTAGTAAGTATTTGGTGGCTGCAAATATGACCTGAAGATTTTTCAGGTTCGCTTGCCATTAAAGTAAATGGGGCACACCGCGAACTTACATAGCAACTTGCGGCGTTCGCGAATCGTCCCGGCCGATGTTCGTCCATCACTAGCCTAGAATTCCTGAAATCGGGTGCGTGCCACTGGGTGATGCAGGGGTTGCTGCGGCAGGCTGGACCACCAAATTGAAGCCACGGTTCTCCCAGGTCACTTTATGGTGACGCTATATATGTTGACGAAGGGCCATGGTGCCAACATTGGCACACTGGGCACGCTTCGCCTTCTGCCCACAGATTCTACAAATGGCCATGTTCACCTCCTCCGGCGGCTTAACAAATAAAACTGTGTAGGTGATTTTATCCTCAACATTCTGCACTGACTCACTGCTACCACCGCTGCTTCCGTGAATCCCCACTACTTTAAGGGCAGATAGGCTTCTGCGAAGCGGGTTGTCTACGCTGGGCATTTTGGCTCTCGACCTCCCACTGCTGCCACCCTGCTCACTACCAGCCATGCTAGCGACTCGCTGGCTCAGCCACTGCCTTACGGGCAAGTTGCCACCCTCTTCTCCCGATGATGATGAAGCCCCTAATTCACCTGGCTCCCAAGTGCGATCAGCTACATCATCATCATTGAGTACTGTCTGCAAATCACTGATGTCCTCCTCAATGGTCTCTGGGTCAGGAGCTTGACCGCTCAGCCCTTCTTGACGCAGCACCGACACCATGTTCTTCCTGTTGTCGGTCACTATGTTTTTGATTTTGAGTTGTCGCGGAGAAAGCCAGGTTTTGATTTCTTGATAAAGGACACGGAGCAGTTCCTCCCCTGTGTGACTCCGTTCGCCCAGACAAACGAAGTGCAAAACAGCGTGACCCTGCCGTTCCCTGCACATGTGGTATGCTGGAGGGGCACTGTGAATTGTCCTTGCAGTGGAGGCTGAGGACACGGTGGATGATGAGGAGGCAGCGGCGGATATTGTCGCAGGACCAACAGCGTGAGAATGTGAAGGCGGAAGCGGCGTCACCTGGCCAAGTTGCTGGTGTGGCTGTGCAGAAACCACATTCACCCACTGGGCCGTAAAGGACATGTATTGTCCCTGACCGTAGTTACAGCTCCACACGTCGGCACTGCCGTGCACTTTGGCAGACACCGACAGGCTCAAACACTGGCCCACCTTCTGTTCTACATGTATGCACAGCAGGGCCGGTGCAAGGATTTTTGCCGCCCTAGGCAAGATAAAAATTGCTGCCCCCCCCCCCCCTTATCAGATGATCTGCCCATATCATGACATCACATATGTTCCACCCCTTTCTCAGCTTTTAAATTAAAAGAACTGCTATGTTTCCCTTAGGGTTAATCCAGCTTCTTGTAGCTGTCTCTTTTTGCGGAACGGAATTGCGGACCCATACATTTCTATGGGATCCGCAATTCCGATCCTGAAAAAAATAGAACATGTCCTATTCTTGTCCGCAATAGCGGACAAGAATAGGCATATTCTCTTAGTGCCCGCAAAATGCGGAACGCACATTGCTGCTGTCCGTGTTTTGTGGATTCGCAAAACACACATGGATGTGTGAATGGACCCTAAATGTGAGGTAAATTAGTCTCCAATGTAGTATTAATAACTAAACAATTACATAATAAACATATTGCATTGTCTACTTACCACCAGGACAATAAGATGATCTGGTCTCTGGCTGCAGTCTGGCTCTTGGTCTGGCTCTGGGGACTCCCTTGTCACTCTCTTCTCCCCCGCCCCCTCCCTTGTCACTCTCATTCCAGCCCCCCCTCCCTTGTCACTCTCATTCCAGCCCCCCCTCCTTTGTCACTCTCATTCCAGCCCCCCCTCCCTTGTCACTCTCATTCCAGCCCCCCTCCCTTGTCACTCTCATTCCAGCCTCCCCTCCCTTGTCACTCTCATTCCAGCCCCCCCTCCCTTGTCACTCTCATTCCAGCCCCCCCTCCCTTGTCACTCTCATTCCAGCCCCCCCTTGTCACTCTCATTGCAGCCCCCCTTCCTTGTCACTCTCATTACAGCCCCCCCCTTGTCACTCTCATTGCAGCCCCCCCTTGTCACTCTCATTCCAGCCTCCCCTCCCTTGTCACTCTCATTCCAGCCCCCCCTCCCTTGTCACTCTCATTCCAGCCCCCCCTCCCTTGTCACTCTCATTCCAGCCCCCCCTTGTCACTCTCATTGCAGCCCCCCTTCCTTGTCACTCTCATTACAGCCCCCCCCCTTGTCACTCTCATTGCAGCCCCCCTTGTCACTCTCATTCCAGTCCCCCCCTTCCTTGTCACTCTCATTGCAGCCCCCCCTCCCTTGTCACTCTCGTTCCAGCCCCCCCTCCCTTGTCACTCTCATTGCAGCCCCCCCTCCCTTGTCACTCTCATTGCAGCCCCCCTCCCTTGTCACTCTCATTCCAGCCCCCCCTCCCTTGTCACTCTCATTCCAGCCCCCCCTCCCTTGTCACTCTCATTCCAGCCCCCCTCCCTTGTCACTCTTATTGCAGCCCCCCCTCCCTTGTCACTCTCATTCCAGCCCCCCCTCCCTTGTCACTCTCATTCCAGCCCCCCCTCCCTTGTCACTCTCATTGCAGCCCCCCCTTCCTTGTCACTCTCATTCCAGCCCCCCCTTCCTTGTCACTCTCATTCCAGCCCCCCCCCTTCCTTGTCACTCTCATTCCAGCCCCCCCCTTCCTTGTCACTTTCATTCCAGCCCCCCCATCCTTGTCACTCTCATTGCAGCCCCCCCTCCCTTGTCACTCTCATTGCAGAATTGTCACTCTCATTGCAGCCCCCCTCCCTTGTCACTCTCATTGCAGCCCCCCCTTCCTTGTCACTCTCATTGCAGCCCCCCCTCCCTTGTCACTCTCATTGCAGAATTGTCACTCTCGTTCCAGCCCCCCTCCCTTGTCACTCTCATTGCAGCCCCCCCCTTGTCACTCTCATTGCAGCCCCCCCTCACTTGTCACTCTCATTGCAGCCCCCCCCTTCCTTGTCACTCTCATTGCAGCCCCCCCTTCCTTGTCACTCTCATTGCAGCCCCCCCTTCCTTGTCACTCTCATTGCAGCCCCCCCCTCCCTTGTCACTCTCATTGCAGAATTGTCACTCTCATTGCAGCCCCCCCTCCCTTGTCACTCTCATTGCAGCCCCCCTCCCTTGTCACTCTCATTGCAGCCCCCCTCCCTTGTCACTCTCATTGCTGCCCCCCCTCCCTTGTCACTCTCATTGCAACCCCTCCCCTCCTCCCTTGTCACTCTCATTGCAGCCCCCCCCTCCCTTGTCACTCTCATTGCAGCCCCCCCCCCCCCCGTCACCTCTAGTGTAGCGTGGCCGAGCTCTGTTCGGTCCGTGGTACAGGAGCATTTGTTTCCTGTACCCGGCCGGACTGAAAGGAAGTGCACACTACAACGGGCGCCCCCTGCTAAATGGCGCCCTAGGCGGCTGCCTAAGTCGCCTTACTGGTGGCGCCGGCCCTGATGTGCAGGCTAGTACTGCATTTTTGGCAAAGAAATGATGGCTTGGGACTCTCCACCTTGGCTCGGTACAAGCCATCAGTTCTCTGAAAGGTGCAGAGTCCACCAGAGTGCACCAGCAACTTGTACAGGAGCACGTTCAGCTTCTGCTCCGTTGGATGAGTGCACGCATACAGTTGTCTCTTGGCAATTGCTTCGGTGATCAATTGCTGACATAATGATTGACGAGGAGAAAGAGGAGCAGGAGCATCAGTACCAGCAGATGATGGTAAGGACAGACAGCTCCCTTCAGCTGAGGTGGTGGAGCCTTGACTGCCTGAAATCTGCTGCGTGCCACTGGGTGATGTAGAGGTAGGCTCCTGAGAAGCGGGTAGTCTATCCCGGGCACATTTGGCTTCTTACCTCCCACTGCTGCCACCCTGCTGACTCCCGTCCACGCTAGTGACTTCCTGGCTCCGCTGCTACCTCACGGGCAAGCTGCCACCCAGTGGCGTAGCGTGGATTGCCAACACCCAACCTGTGTACACGCCCCTTTTTACAGATCAGATAATGTAGCAGTCCTATGTAACACCACAGATAATACAGTGATAATTCTCTGAGTACAAATAATGTAGTAGATGGGTGTGAGGCCCCAGAATTCAGAACATGCACAGTGTGACCTGAAGTCTGGGGCCAGGATGCGGCAGGGTGGGCCATATTCTCATATCCCATATATTAATTATACAGGGCGGCCATTACATATAATAATTATACAGGGGGACCATTATATATTATTCAGAGGGGCCATAATATATTATAATTATACAGAGGGGCCATTATTAATGGGCCCTCTGTATAATTATAATATATAATGGCCCCCTGTATAATTATTATATATAATGGCCCCTCTGTATAATATATAATGGTCCCCCTGTATAATTATAATATATAATGGCCCCTCTGTATAATATATATTGACCCCTCTTTATAATATATATTGGCCCCTCTGTATAATATGTAATGGCCCCCATTCTTTCCCCCACCTCCATACAGCCCCCAGTATGGCCCCTAGTACCTTCATAAAAAAATTAAAAAATACTCACCTCTCGTCATCGCCTCTTTTAGCCTTTGCTCAGGCATCCCGGCGCAGGCTGTCAGGAACACATCACCGTGCCCTCCTGCACCGCGTCATCACGTCATCTCACGAGACGCAGGAGGTCACGGTGATGTCATTGCGATCTCCTGCGCTATTCTACTGCTTCATAGGCTTCAGGCCTGGCCTGAAGCTTATGAGGCAGAACGGAGGGGATGGGAGCCATAGGCTTTCATAACCCTCATTATACTGCCTGCTGCTTGGTGCCCCCTACAATTTTGCGCCCAGGGCAATGGCCCCCCTTCCCCCCCACGCTACGCCTCTGCTGCTACCCTCTTCACTTGATGATGATTAAGCCCCTTCGTCACCTGCCTCCCAAGTGCGATCAGCTATATCATTATCATCGAGTACTGTCTTCACTTCACTGATGTCCTCCTCAACCGTCTCTGGGTCAGGAGCCTGACCGCTCTCAACACCACTTCCCACGCCAACTTTCCTCATCACTACTTGCCCACCTAGTGGAGGAAGTGGCAGATGTCTCCTCGAAATCTTGGCTTGCCAGTAGCAGTTGACCGTCTTCTAGTAGCTCGTCCTCACTGTATAGTAGAGCTGAGCTCACAGCATACAATAGTTCTCTGGCTGAGAAACAGAAAAGAACAAAGGCAGGTTGAGGACTTGTGAGGGCACAGGGCCTGCTCCTGGGTCATACCAACTAAGGGTTGTCTCTGACGAACCCACTGACTCTTGGCTGGGGGTGTCTGATGTCACTTGGTACGAAGTGGATGACCGAATCAACTATTCAAGAACCGCTGAGTTGCTGGTCAAGACACGAACGTTAGATGACACCTGGAGCTAAGGCCTCTTGCTGCGACCCCTGCTGCCACGCTCCCTTATTCTGCTGCGACCTGTGCCAGAAACATTTAGGCCTCTGCCACTCCCCTGTGCAGGGCCTGGCACATCTCTGTCTGACATACTGTTAGATCAAATAAATAAATAAAAAGGAAATTAAAACGCCCCCAAAAAACTCTGTAATTTTCTTTAGCACTCAACGGCTAATAAGCCCTTTTTTTTACCACTAATACACGTCAAAAAGGGCTGTAATTTTCTCACTTCACTAAACAACGGCAAATACTTTTTTGTGCCACTAATACACGCCAAAAAGGGCTTTACAACATATAACTGCACCGCTGAACGGCAAATATGCCCTTATTTTTTTCCACTTATACACGACACAAAAGACTTTAGAACATATAACTGCACCACTGACCGGAAAATATATTTTTTCTTTTTCCACTAATACACGCCACAAAAGGCTTTAGAACAGAAAACTGCACAACTGAACGGCAAATATATTTTTCTTTTGCCACTAATGCATGTCATAAAAGGCTTTAGAACAGATAACTGCACCGCTGAATGGCAAATATATTTTTTCTTTTTCCACTAATACACGTCACAAAAGGCTTTAGAACATATAACTGCACCGCTGAACAGCAAATATATTTTTATTTTGCCATTAATACACGCCACAAAAGGCTTTAGAACAGATAACTGCACTGCTGAACGACAAATATATATTTTCTTTTTCCACTAATACATGCCACAAAAGGCTTTAGAACAGATTACTGCACCGCTGAACGGCAAATATATTTTTTCTTTTTCAACTAATACATGGCAAAAAGGGCTTTAGAACATATAACTGCACCGCTGAACGGCAAATATGTTTACTTTTGCCACTAATACATGACAGAAAGGGCTGCAATTTTAGCACTTCACCACACAACGGCTAATAAGCCCTTTTTCCCACTAATACAAGCCAAAAAATGCTTTAGAACATATAACTGCACAGCATAAGGGCAAATAAGACATAGAAATATTTCCTTGTAATAAACCCTGTTTCAAACAGCACTTGCACCCTAATAAGAACGGTTTGCTGGAGTTTCAGAGCTGAATAATGGAAATTTGGATCCCCAATCAGTGCAGCAAGGTGTAATAGGATTATTCCTATCATCTAGGCTGTAACTTCCCCAACTGAACCCTGTTCAACATAAATGCTGTGGAAGGATTCCTCTCTATCCTTTCCATGCACCTTGAATTATCTTGCCCTGCACAATGAAGTTTTCTCTAACACTGCCCCTATCTCATGCTGATGTCTCTCTCTGCACTAAGTACACTGGTAAATGGCAGAATCTAAGATGGCTGACGCTATTTATAGGGTTGTGACATCACAGGGCTGGCTGGCTGCTGATTGGCTGCATGCATGGCATTATGGGTGATCCTGCCTTCCCATAGTTCCTTTCTCCATGTCCTCACACGTGCAGCAGCCATTTTAGGAAAAAATTTGATTCGATACCACAAAACGCAAGGAAATTCTAATTCGGTGCGAATCAAATTTTTCCTGAAATTTGGATCGAATTCCACCTCGTCAGCATTGATTCACTCATCTCTAATGACCATCATCATCTTTTGCTGGCTTTACTTCTTCCAAATCAAGCTTTGCGGTCTCCATGTCCGAGAAAAGTCAGCAATATGCAGTGATAGGAGGAGCTGGATATTCCTGATGACATTATCATCTGTATTAGATGATGTGGAAAAGTAGGAAAAGCAGATGGCAGAAGAAGGGACTTCCACCTGTAGGGCAGGAGAGTGGTTGGGCTTGGAGAAATGGGTTTGCAACTGGGAGGGGGGAGGATTTCTTCCCCTGTCACTCTGGGAATGTGCCATGACTGTTTTTGGTTTGTTAGATCCAACTGGCAGTCACCTGTTGTGCCACAAGGTGTTGCTGCTATACGCTTACTGCTTACGGCCATAATGCTATATGCTGTATACTCCCCTGGCCATAATCCCTGAGCTCTTTTAAGAGCTTGTTCCTGCATCGCTCTCTGAAGGAAGAGAGGTTCACCCACTGGAACCTGGAAGCCTTGTCGTAGGTCCATGGTGGGTAGAAGACGCCGAGATCCCAACCAAGCTGCGGCGGTTCATGGGGTCGGCAGTGCTGACAGTGTCAAGTGGAGTGCTTGGAGCCCTCGGGAAGCACTAGGAGCATCCATCAACGGAGGTACCCAGTCGGGGTGCCAGGAGATCCGTTACAATGTCTGCAGTATTAAAAAATAATTTCTGTTCTTTCAGTAGTTTTTTATTTGACAGAACAGAGCGATTTAGAATTTTAATGTGTACATTTTTATATTTATTATCAGTCTATTTTTGAAAGTTCATCAATGTTTGTATTGTTTTCAGAGCATATAGTATGGGGCCCATTTTTGGTTTTGCATTTAATTTTCTTCCTCCCAACGTATCAATAGCCATAACTTTTTTTTAATTTTCCATTCATACAACCATATGAGGGCTTTTTTGGGAGGATTATTTTTTTTAAATTTAAACTTTTGAAATAAATCAAAATTTTCTTTGCATCATCATTTTCGGACAGCCATAGATTTTTTTATGTTTCATTCTGTAAAGCTAAATGAGGGATTGAAATTCAGATTTGATTGTACCTTTTTTGTGGTAAGTACAAATTTTTGATCACCGTTTTTTGTTTAGGGAAAAGGTGACAAAAAAGGCGAAGCATGTGGTTATTTATCTTTTTTCCATTCCAACGATCAGTGCACTGGAAATTCTTATCAATATTATAACAGTTCAGATATTTTTGGACGCAGAAAGACCTAATATGTTATATATATATATATACACTCACCTAAAGAATTATTAGGAACACCATACTAATACGGTGTTGGACCCCCTTTTGCCTTCAAAACTGTCTTAATTCTACGTGGCATTGATTTAACAAGGTGCTGATAGCATTCTTTAGAAATGTTGGCCCATATTGATAGGATAGCATCTTGCAGTTGATGGAGATTTGAGGGATGCACATCCAGGGCACGAAGCTCCCGTTCCACCACATCCCAAAGATGCTCTATTGGGTTGAGATCTGGTGACTGTGGGGGCCATTTTTGTACAGTGAACTTATTGTCATGTTCAAGAAACCAATTTGAAATTATTCAAGCTTTGTGACATGGTGCATTATCCTGCTGGAAGTAGCCATCAGAGGATGGATACATGTTCTCATTCTGTTTACGCCAAATTCGGACTCTACCATTTAAATGTCTCAACAGAAATCGAGACTCATCAGACCAGGCAACATTTGTCCAGTCTTCAACAGTCCAATTTTGGTGAGCTTGTGCAAATTGTAGCCTCTTTTTCCTATTTGTAGTGGAGATGAGTGGTGCCCGGTGGGGTCTTCTGCTGTTGTAGCCCATCCGCCTCAAGGTTGTGCGTGTTGTCACTTCACAAATGCTTTGCTGCATACCTCGCTTGTAACGAGTGGTTATTTCAGTCAACGTTGCTCTTCTATCAGCTTGAATCAGTCGGCCCATTCTCCTCTGACCTCTAGCATCCACAAGGCATTTTTTCCCACAGGACTGCCGCATACTGGATGTTTTTTCCTTTTCACACCATTCTTTGTAAACCCTAGAAATGGTTGTGCGTGAAAATCCCAGTAACTGAGCAGATTGTGAAATACTCAGACCGGCCCGTCTGGCACCAACAACCATGCCACGCTCAAAATTGCCTATCACCTTTCTTTCCCATTCTGACATTCAGTTTGAAGTTCAGGAGATTGTCTTGACCAGGACCACACCCCTAAATGCATTGAAGCAACTGCCATGTGATTGGTTGACTAGATAATTGCATTAATGAGAAATAGAACAGGTGTTCCTAATAATTCTTTAGGTGAGTGTATATATGTATAGATATATATGTATATATTTGTGGTCGTGGTTATGATGGCGAGAAGAAACTGACCCCATCTATGGCCCCCTTAACTCTAAAGCGGCTAGAATTATGCCGTAACCGCGGCGATGTAGGGACGCCTGAATAGAGGGCATCCCCTTAAGAGTAGTAATATGAAAGGGAGGGTGGGAGGGGGAAACGAAATGAGACGTTCATTGAGGGAGGGGTGTATGCCGGATATAAAGGCAGCTACACCCCTCCCACAAATGCAGGCCAATAAATCGGCCTTTACACTTGTGGTCGTGGTTATGATGGCGAGAAGGAACTGACCCCATCTACGGCCCCCTTAACTCTAAAGCGGCTAGAATTATGCCGTAACCGCGGCGATGTAGGGACGCCTGAATAGAGGGCAAAACAGCAAACTGAAAGGCATGATTTCCTTTATTACAACACAAAGAACCAGATTCTGAAAAGCAAGCAACATTTCGACCTTAGGATGAGGAATATACCTGCTACAACACGATGACCGCCAGCGACCTAACTTTTGGATGACGTGCGCCGGCACCTGATTTTGAAGCTGCGGATGCAGCCCCGATGCGGAATGAATGGCCCAACACTGAAGCTGGATCCACACCTAAGTTGGCCAACAGAGGGCGTATATGGGACACAAACTGGTGGGTTGTGAGAGGCGATTGACCGAAAGGCAATAATGGACTACTCGGCCCAAGGCCATCTAATGCTGCCAGTAACTGATGGAGTACACGGACGGGGCACCAACGGTGTACTGTGGGGAAGAATGACACCTGAGCCGGAGGACCCACCTGTGACGTTTTCGACACTGGCAATAGTAAAGAGAAACCTTCAACACTCGGAATCAGCTGGCTAATTGATATGAACTTACTGCTGTTGGAGGAGCTCGTGAACTCACCAGGTCTCAAAAACCCATAAAAGGCCAAATAAATAGCAGCTTTGAGCACAAGGCTAAAGAGGAAACCATAAGGATCCTTATCTAAGGCGTCAGAGAGATCCTGAAAACCTTACCTGAAATGGCTTGTCTACGGACCCGTTCTCTCACGCTACATTTACCCAGACCCCTCAAAGCAGCCTTAACAGCGTGGACAGAGAAAGGAGCCCCGATCCGGATGGCTCACAGCCAGAAAGTGCTGAACCCCTGCTAGGTAGGACCTAACTGTATTATGGGATAACTTCAACTCAGAGTGACAAAACCCTATGAAGGCAAGGACATATTCTACAAAGCTGGACTGCCCCTGAGGGAACCGCTCCTGGAACCTACAATATGCGTTCCACCCTGTGGGGTAAGCTCTGGCCGTATTAGGTGAGAGAGATTTAGCAAGCAACGTGTGAGCAGTAGCTAGGTGTTCAGTTAGACCAGGACTAGTGACTCGTGCGGAGGAATCATGGCACCTGTGATGTCCGCTTCTGGCATGATCTCAAAGAAAAGGGAGGTATTAGCTCGTGACAAGGCATCCGCTGCCATGTTTTGTGTACCAGGCAAATGTGCACAACTGAAATGGAAATGATGTATCAATGAAAGTTGTACTAGATGCCTCAGGAGACTCATAATATGTAATGATTTTGACATACCACTGGTTAAAATATCGATAACAGCTGCGTTATCTGTTACAAACAAAACTGAGCAATTAGACCAATTGCTACCCCAAACACGGGCGGCCGCGACAATGGGATACAACTCAAATAGTGCTGAGGTCTGCAAGAAACCCGGGATTCGTCTGACTTCGACTGGCCACTCGCCTGCCAACCAATGGGTGCCAAAAATGGCTGCAAACCCTAAACTTGCAGCTGGGAACCACCACCCTGAATTATCACACAGACGTAGACACCAAATGCTTACCCAAACTGGATTAGCCTTGAAGACTGACAGCTGCAATAGGAAGAAAATAGCACACCTTGATCTGAAAGAAAAACTCTGGCGATACTCGAATAAAGGGAAGCACGGACCTAGTAAGACCATGCTGTGTAGCAGTACTATAATATAGTACCAAACTGAGAATAAAACCTGATTTAACCTACACAAACATCCTCAGCCTCTCCCCCCCCCCCTTTTTTTTTTTTAGAAAATATGACACAATGTGCTGCAACTTAAAGAGAAGCCTGCTGACAAACTACAAATAGGGTGCTTAACATAAATGCCTAAACCACATATGTACCCCCCCCCCTTTATATACTAAATATTTTATTTTAATCTTCACCAGCAAGCAGGGATCTGACCTGTGCACTGAGCTGGAGCAGGCAGACCTGACTAATAGCCCACCGAGCCTGCTCCAGCTCTGCCTCTCTACCTTCCTATCTAACTGCACGGCGGCCTGTGCAAGACTTTACCGCTGCGCCGGAGTTGGGAACACGCTGTCCCCTGTAACCCTACGATGAATGGCCACGTGGGGAGCCGCATGTAGCTCCCTTGCCGATCGTTCCAGTGCGGTGGTGCTCCCCCTCACCTTGGGGACCCGAAACACCGCCGGCCGGACTACGTGGACATGGCTGCTGGATGAGGCAGCATACTCACCTTTGACCGCAGACTCGTGAGCCAGGAACGCCGCCGTCACCTGCCTGCACGTGTGGTAGGTAGAAACGAGACGAGACGTTCATTGAGGGAGGGGTGTATGCCGGATATAAAGGCAGCTACACCCCTCCCACAAATGCAGGCCAATAAATCTGCCTTTACACACATATACATATATATATATATATATATATATATTTATTAGTAAGAGATCGCCTTTCTTTCAGGTGGTCGCAACCACATACCTCTTCAGGACACCAGGATTAAGGTCCAAACAACGCTTTTATTTGGCACCAGCACAAACATAAATTATACAAAATAAACACCTGCCCGTCTAGGCACTACCTAGTACATAAATGGTATCCCTGACTCGGCTACAGAACATAGTTCACACGTGAAATCAGGACTGGCTTTTCAGCCAAACAGTCTAGCAGTCCCCAGGCTGTAACTACACCATGCACAGTTCTACCCTGGGAAGAGATTAAGCTACACAGCCCCTCAGCCCTGCTGGCTGAGACCACACAGAGCCTCTTTTCCAGGATCACATTCTCCTCCAGACTGACACACTGAGGGCTCGTTTTATGCCAGACTGATTACAGCAGTCTTCACCTGTCAGGGAAAACCATGCCCTGGAATGGGGGTGGATTGGGAGGTCCCACTACCAAGCCTAACATCCCAATCCAAATAAAATTTAGCCGTGAATAAATAAAGAAAATAGCTTCAGCAACTAGGTTTGCTGAAGCTAGCGCCATCTTCCTGGACTTTGATTCAGAATGTGGGGACTACATGAATGCTATTCAAAAGAAATTGCCAACTACATATGTTATGTACCAAAAATACCGAACATAAAAGTCACCACCCACAGATAAAGAGGAAATATTGCTGATTGCAGGAACGAGCGGGCGATTATCTAGCGGGGGTGAGATTCCTACAACTCCTACAGTGGCAGAGCGGTGAAGCGCACAAACACGTGGGATGCCACATGCACGCCAACCTCAATAAACTACCATTACACCGCGGACTGAAGGGAGAGATATGGCCGGCGATCACAGCAGCTGCAGCACTGGCACCGATACGGTAACCAAGCTACACAGTAGCAGACAGTGGTATAACCACTTAATTCAGTCACCATATTGCACTTTATGAATTAACTAAGGTCATCAACTAAGAAAAGAAATCATCACCTATCATCTTTCAAACTCAGTGGCTTTTTTATATCACCAACAGGAAAGTAATTCACTAAACTATTTAGATATCTATATAGATTCTACTTCATTCCATAATTTTTATATTTTTCTTTTTCTTTTTCTATTCTATATACTTTGGCACCTTTTTTGCACATTCACTGGATAAAGAGAAAATATATGTATTTATTTTTTATGGAAAGACCGAATTGATTGACAATACAGAGAGACATTGATGAATTTTAAACTGGAATCTTTATAACTGGAAATTTTATATAACCTTATATATTGAGTTTTAATCTAATTTACATTGTGTCTAACTACAGGTGAAACTCGAAAAATTTTAATATCATGCAAAAGTCCCATTAATTTCAGTAATTCAAATTAAAAGGAATTGCATTAATGCAGCTTAAAATTAGAATTTTGTGAAAAGGTTCAATATTCTAGGCTCAAAGTGTAACTCAGTAGTCAGCTAATTAATCTACAGTATATTCCCTGAGCAAAGGGTACCTTAAAAGTGTGACTTTGGGGTTTCATAAGCTATAAGCCATATTCATCCAAATTATAACAAATAAAGGCTTGAAATATCTCGCTTTGCATGTAATTAGTCTATCTCATGTGTTAGTTTCACCTTTTAAGTTGGATTACTGAAATAAATGAACTTTGCACGATATTCAAATTTTTCGAGTTTCACCTGTATAAATAAAATGTATATCTATGAATAAGAATGTTACAGTGGGATGCGAAAGTTTGGGCAACCTTGTTAATCGTCATGATTTTCCTGTATAAATCGTTGGTTGTTACAATAAAAAATTTCAGTTAAATATATCATATAGGAGACACACACACTGATATTTGAGAAGTGAAATGAAGTTTATTGGATTTACAGAAAGTGTGCTATAATTGTTTAAACAAAATTAGGCAGGGGCATAAATTTGGGCACAACAAAAAATAAATGAAATCAATATTTAGTAGATCCTCCTTTTGCAGAAATTACAACCTCTAAACGCTTCCTGTAGGTTCCAATGAGAGTCTGGATTCTGGTTGAAGGTATTTTGGACCATTCCTCTTTACAAAACATCTTTTAGTTCATTCAGGTTTGATGGCATCCGAGCATGGACAGCTCTCTTCAAGTCACACCACAGATTTTCAATTATATTCAGGTCTGGGGACTGAGATGGCCATTCCACAACGTTGTACTTGTTCCTCTGCATAAATGCCTTAGTGGATTTTGAGCAGTGTTTAGGGTCGTTGTCTTGTTGAAAGATCCAGCCCCGGCACAGCTTCAGCTTTGTCACTGATTCCTGGACATTGGTCTCCAGAATCTGCTGTCCCTGCACTGGCCACACAGCCCCACAGCATGATGGAACCACCACCATATTTTACTGTAGGTAGCAGGTGTTTTTCTTGGAATGCTGTGTTCTTTTTCCTCCATGCATAACGCCCCTTGTTATGGCCAAATAACTAAATTTTAGTTTCATCAGTCCACAGCACCTTATTCCAAAATGAAGCTGGCTTGTCCAAATGTGCTTTAGCCCACCTCAAGCGGCACTTTTTGTGCTGTGGGCGGAGAAAAGGCTTCCTCTGCATCACTCTCGCATACAGCATCTCCTTGTGTAAAGTGCGCCGAATAGTTGAACAATGCACAGTGACTCCATCTGCAGCAAGATGATGTTGTAGGTCTTTGGTGCTGGTCTGTGGGTTGACTCTGACTGTTCTCACCATTCGTCGCTTCTGTCTAGCCGAGATTTTTCTTGGTCTGCCATTTCGAGCCTTAAATTGAACTGAGCCTGTGGTCTTCCATTTCCTCAATATGTTCCTAACTGTGGAAACAGACAGCTGAAATCTCTGAGACAGCTTTCTGTATCCTTCCCCTAAACCATGATGGTGAACAATCTTTGTCTTCAGGTCATTTGAGAGTTGTTTTGAGACCCCCATGTTGCTACTCTTCAGAGAAAATTAAAAGAGGAGGGAAACTTACAATTGACCCCCTTAAATACTCTTTCTCATAATTGGATTCACCTGTGTATGTAGGTCAGGGGTCACTGAGCTTACCAAGCCAATTTGAGTTCCAATAATTAGTTTTAAAGGTTTTGGAACAGTGCCTAAATTTATGCACCTGCCTAATTTTGTTTAAACAATTATAGCACACTTTCTGTAAATCCAATAAACTTCATTTCACTTCTCAAATATCACTGTGTGTGTCTCCTATATGATATATTTAACTGACATTTTTTATCGTAACAACCAACGATTTATACAGGAAAATCATGACGATTAACAAGGTTGCCCAAACTTTCGCATCCCACTGTATGTATTCAGACATAGTGATTAAGAACTGCAGGTATTCAATATTTCATACATATCTTTTGCCACATTACTAGAGGTGTATCAAACACCAAGATAATCTACTTATATCCCTCCACCACCAATATACCACTTCACCAAAAATATCCTAGATACAGCCTTGATGTAGGAGGCCCTGTTAATTTAATTAATTTGTATCTTCCTGGACGTTACTTATCTCATCCAGGTGAGATATACACCCCTTCCTTTACCATACACATTCATGTTCACCTCACCACAATATATATATATATATATATATATATATATATATTATGTCAAATTGGGAAAGGGGGGTATATTTTTTTACTATTACAGTGGCAAATTTAAACCCCCTTAGGGTGCTAGAACCTGGGATCTTTTAATCCTATGTCCTATTCATCCTAAAAGAGATCTATTAGGGTGAATAGCATTTTGATGTGCTCCTTGCTGAGCTGTGCCTCATGCAGCAGTGCAGAGTGGAGGTTACCATGGGAAGCTTTAAAAGAATCCAGGCTGCCATGGTAACTAATTGGAACCCCGCAATTTCACTGCGGGGGCTCCGACTGGAAGGCCTCTGCTTTACCTCATAGATGCCGTGATCGGTGTTGATTTTTCCATCTGAGGGTTAAATGATGGGATTCAGCGGGATCACCATTCCTCTTCATTGCTGCCGGGTGTCTGCTGTTTGAGACAGCCAGTACCCTCCACTTATGGAGTGTGCTCATTGCAACAGCTTGCTCCATACATACCCTTTGCCACCGTGATGTACAGGTATACCTGATTTATAACAATTTGTGACTAAATAATTCGGAACAAATCAAATTTCTTGGCTAACTTCCTCTGAATCGAATTTTTCAAAACTTTGCTCATGTCTACCTATCCTGAGAATAGATCATTAATATGTACTGGTTGCACAAACCCTTTAATAAGCAGTTTTACTATGTCCTTGTGAATATTTCAAACTATTGGCTTGAAAGTAGAACAAAAAATATAATCAGAAAATAAAACAGATTCAGGAAAAACAAGATGTTTTAGAATGTAGTTGTACCGTAAGTTATTAAAATTACACATGCTCTATAAGATATGCACTGGAATCTGGAAAATGATGATTTGACTAGGATGCTTAGGGCCCACCAATAAAATTCATTTTGGGGACCTGCTGTAAAGCTGCATTGAAATATTATCTGCCAAATCAACTCACATGGTTGATTGGGGTGGGTCCAAGCAGCAACTTTGAGAAGGCAGGTCCATGATGAAAGAGGAAACAGGCTGGCCTTCCTAGAAGTCATCACAGGCATTTGATGCATCTCTAATAGTTTTTACATAACATACTCAGTTTTTTTATACGAGCATAGGTTGGTTGAGATGCTTTATGCTGCCTATATACTGTATATATAGTGCAGTCTACTGTGCCATGTGCCACTTCTGCAGGGGTTGGGGGACTAGGGCACCCCCTTGCACAGTAGCCCACCAGTGGATTCACCTGTTCCCCTGTATGAAAGTCTGAGCCTGCTTTCACTTCTATACAAAGGTAAATGAAATGGAATAAAATGTGACACAGATTTAGGAACTAAAAGAAATAAAGTTCAAGCACTCAGAATAAATTACGGAATTTCCAATTGAGTCCCATTGAAATATTTGCTATTGCTATTTTATTAATATTGTCTAATGAGTGGTGTCTGGGATATACTGGGGATGATGCTTAGTAACAATGGACACATGTGGCATAGCTACAGGGCAGAATTTTATGGAGATTTGGCTTTGTCACTCACATAATGTAAAAGGGCACATATGTAAAATGCATATTTGGTAAGACAGCAAGCTAGGGTGCAGTGGACTATGTGGAAATGTTTTTGTTTTATAACACAGACACTGTGAATAGGAGACCTGAAGAAAACTCAGAGATTTTCTTTTTTAGAGTCATTAATTTTAATGGAAAATTGTAGATTTTGCATATAATATCTTAATATACTCACAAACAAGCATTCATACAGTAGATACTTGTAATTGGTCTTTAAAGCATTGTACTGTAGGTCACACAGCAGTCTTCTATGTGAAGTGCTGAAATGACTATAATTTATGTCTTAGAGATGAAAGTGTAATGTGTAGTTTGAAGTAGTTCTGGGAGCACAAGGTTACCAATAGGACACTTTTCTCAGAACAATAAATGCTGAAAGAAATCAAAATTCTTTGAAGTTGATAAAGATCAAGAGAAGAATGTTTAAGAAGCACAAAAAGCTTTGAGTACTGTATATCCAATTGCAAGAATGACATCACTTCAGCTTTTATTCTCCTCAGTACAATACGGAGTCATTTATCATCCTTATCGCTGAGCCAAGTAAGCAAAGGTGCATGTTTGGAATTCAATTTTGAACGCACGGATGGGATTTTTCTGTCCTTAAGGTGAAAATCTCTCCAATATTCAATTAGCTTCCTGTGTGATCTGCTAGCTTGTACATTATTTTTAGAGTATATGTTGAGTGGATAAAAGGGAATCCTTATTATACAGCAGAAAATGCTAATATAACTTAAAACTTTGAACAAACTATTAGTTTGCATGAGGTTATTGTTTGTCCTCACATAAAGAAATACAGTAGCAATGACAATAGTTGCTTCCCATTTTCAGAAAGAATAAAATTTATCTGTATATAATGGTATTTTTATAAAGCTCCATTCACACATCTTTTGCATTTTGCGGGAACAGAATTGCAGACCCATTTATTTCTATGGGGCCGCAATGCACTTCCGGGGCCGCATTTCCGTTCCCGAAAAAAATAGAACATGCCCTATTCTAGTCCGCAATTGCGGACAAGAATAGGCATATTTTATGAGTGTCGGCAATGTGCGGTCCGCAAAATGCGGAACACACTTTGCTGGTGTCTGTGTTTTGCGGATCCGTGGATCCGCAAAACACACACGGATGTGTGAAAGGACCCTAAAGGCGTTGTCCGAGTGTTTAAAATTGATGAAATTTCCTCAGTATAGGTCATCAGTATCAGATTGGTAGGGGTCTGACTCCTGGCACCCACGCCGATCAGCTTTTTGAGCTCCTTGCAGCGTAACAGTCACAACGCTGTCCATTGGATATTGACAGTGCTTGGTATTGCAACTCAACCCCTTTCACTTGAATGGGACTGAGCTGCACCTTGACCAGGTGACTTCAATAATCTAGGAAAAGGCTTGAACTCCATGTTCTCTTCAAATAGCTGATCGATCTGTTATTCATCACCTATACCAAGGATAGGCCATCAATATCAAAATCTTAGACAACTCCATTAATCCTTTAACCCCTTAGTGACCAGACTGTTTTGGGCCTTAGTGCCCAAGCAATATAG
This sequence comes from Bufo bufo, assembly GCF_905171765.1. Lineage (NCBI taxonomy): Eukaryota > Metazoa > Chordata > Amphibia > Anura > Bufonidae > Bufo > Bufo bufo. The sequence continues at coordinate 186,797,107 of NC_053392.1, forward strand.
TAACATAGTAACATAGTACATAAGGCCGAAAAAAGACAATTGTCCATCCAGTTCGGCCTATCATCCTGCAAGTTGATACAGAGGAAGGCAAAAAAAACCTGTGAGGTAGAAGCCAATTTTCCTCACTTTAGGGGAATAAAAAATTCCTTCCCGACTCCAATCAGGCAATCAGAATATCTCCCTGGATCAAGGACCCCTCTCTAGTAGCTATAGCCTGTAATATTATTACACTCCAGAAATACATTCAGGCCCCTCTTGAATTCCTTTATTGTACTCACCATCACCACCTCCTCAGGCAGAGAGTTCCATAGTCTCACTAGAATCCTTTTCTATGTTTGTGTACAAACCTTCTTTCCTCCAAACGCAGAGGATGTCCCCTCGTCACAGTCACAGTCCTGGGGATAAATAGATGATGGGATAGATCTCTGTACTGACCCCTGATATATTTATACTTAGTAATTAGATCTCCCCTCAGTCGTCTTTTTTCTAACGTGAATAACCCTAATTTTGATAATCTTTCTGGGTACTGTAGTTGCCCCATTCCAGTTATTACTTTAGTTGCCCTCCTCTGGACCCTCTCCAGCTCTGCTATGTCTGCCTTGTTCACTGGAGCCCAGAACTGTACACAGTACTCCATGTGTGGTCTGACTAATGATTTGTAAAGTAGTAGGAATATGTTCTCATCACGGGCATCTATGCCCCTTTTGATGCAACCCATTATCTTATTGGCCTTGGCAGCAGCTGCCTGACACTGTTTTTTGCAGCTTAGTTTGCTGTTTATTAAAAATCCTAGATCCTTGAGTAGGGTTATTGGCTACGCTCGGGTCCACTACCCCATCATTTAGCTAACTAACCTTCCCCATTTCCTCTCCCAATAACCACACACAGCCACTGTTTGGATTAAATCGGCCACAGCAGCCGTCTTTTATTAAATAATATAAATAACATGAATAAACATAACACTTGATATAACAATGACATATATATATAAATATATACATGTCTAACTGACGAGGGAGGTCCTAGAAGCCGCCTAACTGCACCTTAAACGACCACAAACCACCACGGCAATTCCATCTTGCCCCCAGCCGCGTACCACAAGCTCGGGGACACCAACTGACGGACGCCATACCAAGCCAACCAGGTGCCCCAACTCTGAGAGTCCAGCCCCACCATTGAGGCCCTCTCATTCACCGTTACCATCCAGTAGCCCCAGCTTCTATGACCTCCCCCCGCCACGACTGCTGCGACAAACGCAACACTTAACGACACACTCCGTCCACCACCCCTTGTCCATTTTTTTTTTTTTTTTTTTTATACATTTATTTATTTATAAAATACACATTTTTTTTTTTTTTTTTTTTTATATATGCATCCCCTCTATAATATACCGTTGCCGCCCTGAAACATCCAAGTACACACTACGGGAGGGAGGGAGGGAGATGCTGGCTCTCTGCTCCTAAAATGGCGGGCGCTGACCTGCCTCACCACTACTTCAGCCTGCCGCTCCCCGCCCCTTTCTAGCTCCTCCCCCCTTTTCCTGCACTCATCCACTTAACCCTTACCTTCCCTGACCCTTGCTCACAAAACCCCTCATGCCGGCCTCCCCTGAAGCGTGCCGCTTCGTCCGGCCTCACTTGAGTAGGGTTATTGGCTACGCTCGGGTCCACTACCCCATCATTTAGCTAACTAACCTTCCCCATTTCCTCTCCCAATAACCACACACAGCCACTGTTTGGATTAAATCGGCCACAGCAGCCGTCTTTTATTAAATAATATAAATAACATGAATAAACATAACACTTGATATAACAATGACATATATATATAAATATATACATGTCTAACTGACGAGGGAGGTCCTAGAAGCCGCCTAACTGCACCTTAAACGACCACAAACCACCACGGCAATTCCATCTTGCCCCCAGCCGCGTACCACAAGCTCGGGGACACCAACTGACGGACGCCATACCAAGCCAACCAGGTGCCCCAACTCTGAGAGTCCAGCCCCACCATTGAGGCCCTCTCATTCACCGTTACCATCCAGTAGCCCCAGCTTCTATGACCTCCCCCCGCCAACAACGCGCAGCTTGACAGCCCTTAAGCTCGCGCGTTCCGCCACACCCGGAGGGCTGTTTCAATACCTCCCTGCAAGTCCAGTGACCACAAATCAATGCCCACCGCATTGAGGTGGACTCCATCCTGTCTCCAAAAGCCTCCTGTTCCTGCTTCCAACTCGGGGTGCCTCACCACCACCGCCCCATGTTTGGCACAGAACCGCCCAATCACCCTGTTCAGCTTAATCCTAGCCTTATTCAGCCTTTCAACCGATCTCGCCTCCCTCCAGACCTTCCTGGGGACAATATCCGACCACACAGTGACAACTGACGGGAAGAGGGACCACAAACGCAAAAAATCAAAACGTATATCCCTGATCAACTCTCTGCAAGGTCGGACCCCTAGGTCATTTCCCCCAACATGCAACACCAAGATATCTGGGACTCTATCTAACCTGGCTTGCCGATGAACCTCCTGCAAAACACTACCCCACACCATACCTCTGCGTCCGATCCATCTTACTATGGCTGTCCCCCGATCAAACCCCAGCTGCCGCCCATTCTGCCGAACATCCGCTCGTAATGCCCCCCAGAACACGAACGAATGGCCCAGGATCCAAACTAATAACGGGGCATCACCTGAAAAAAGAACGAGACAAACATGGTTAGACACAGCCTTAAACTGCCCCTAAACGCACATACAGCCGAAAACGCTCCGACTCCCACCTCCCAATACGCTTAATCACTTCATCTCGCACCCCCAAGCGAGCAGCCTCCGTGGCAGCACCTATCCTGAAGGAATGACCCGTAAACTTGCCAGAGTCCATTCCTAGATTACGCAAACATTTCTTGAATACCGCTATAAATTGAAATCGCGATAAAAAGGAGCCATCCTCATGTCTGAGAATCGGGCCTGCCGCGACCCCTGCCCTTCCTTGAAAATCACGCAAACACCGTACTGGACACACTAGACATCCCAGCACCTCAAACAATGAGACTAAATGACCCCTCCCCTCCTGATCCGTCTTTGAAAATCTCAGATAAATCAGCACCCTGTCGTCATATAACGTTACATCCTCACTCCTCAGACCCCCTTCCCGCTGCACACTTGCACACACTAACTCCCCTAAACGAAAGGCTCCGAAAAAAGCCAGAGCAAAGGCTAGTCTAAATAAGCTCACCTCCCAAGCCGAGCGACACACTCCAGCTACCTGCTCCCCTAACTGTAACAATAACGAAAAGGACACCGGTAGGCGGGAATCTTTGACACGCTGAAACCTTCTATAACCCTTCAAAATTTGTCGGACCAAAAAGGACTTAGTAATGTCCGGGGAATTCCGCAACTTGAATCCGAAAGCCAAGCCCGCCATGCAACCATTGATCTTGGCAACCGACCAACCTTGATCCTTCACGTGGCCAATGAACAGTAACAACGGAATTTCCCCGTCCAGTACCTCGACCCCTAGGTCATTACACCACTGCTGCCACCTACTCCAAGCCCTATCGTACATCCTCCACGTGCCTTCACTCAATGATGCCTGCAACAGACAAGCTACGGTACCTCCAGGATCTCCCACAACGACTCTGGACACACCAATCCGACCTGACTCGCCTCCGGGGCCAGCTGGCGAAACCGCTCCCACTGAAAACGAGAAAGTGCGTCAGCTATACAGTTAGAGGAACCAGGCACATGCACCGCAAACACCCAAGCATTAAGGGACAAGCACCGGAGAACCAACTGCTGCAATAGGCAAATAACTGGGGGGGAAGAAGCCGTTACACTGTTGATGGCTTGCACAACTCCCAAGTTGTCACAATGGAAACGAACCTTCTTGTGCCGAAACTTCTCCCCCCAGAGCGTGACTGCCAACACAATGGGGAAGAGTTCCAACAATGCCACGTTTTTTACCCACCCTTTTCGTACCCAGGACTCAGGCCACCGACCCGCACACCACTGCCCTTCACAGTACGCCCCAAAACCCGCTCCACCCGCAGCATCCGTAAACAATTCGAAATCAAACGCATCAACCACCCCCCCCATAACTAATGCTCTGCCATTAAACTGTTTTAAAAAGGAATCCCAAACTTTCAAATCCCCTTTCAACTCACTGCCTAGTCTAATAAAATGGTGGGGAGACACCACCCCTCCTGTCGCCGAAGCCAACCTCCTACTAAAAATGCGGCCCATAGGTAGGATTCTGCATGCAAAATTTAATTTGCCCAACAAAGACTGCAGGTCCCGCAGACGAATCTTTTTTGCTGTCAATGCCGCCGCCACCTCTGTTCTTAAATCTGACACTTTGTCTACTGGTAGCCTACACTCCATCCGCTGTGTATCTATGACAATACCCAAAAAGCTTAGCTCAGTAGCCGGCCCCACCGTTTTGTCCACCGCTAACGGGACTCCAAAACACTCAAAAACAGACTGTAATGTGGATAACAACAACGAACAAACCCTAGATCCCCCCGGCCCCAAACACAGGAAATCATCCAAATAATGAATGACAGAGTGACAACCTGATTCCTGAACCACCACCCACTCCAGAAAAGAACTAAAACGCTCAAAATATGCACACGATATTGAACAGCCCATTGGCAAACACCTATCCACAAAATATGCGCCATTCCAAAAACAACCCAGTAAATACAAACTATCCGGGTGAACTGGCAACAACCGAAATGCCGCTTCAATGTCACATTTTGCCAACAGGGTACCCGGACCCAGCTTCCTTACCCATTCCACAGCCGCATCAAAGGAAGCATAAACCACAGAACAAAGTTCCGGGTCAATGCCCTCATTGACCGACGCACCCTTAGGGAATGATAAATGGTGGATGAGCCTAAATTTATTAGGCTCCTTCTTAGGGATCAAACCCAAAGGGGAAACTCGCAAGTTACTGATGGGTGATGTAACAAACGGACCATCCATCCTCCCTAGGGAAACCTCTTTAGCTAACTTTCCTGTCACTATGTCCGGGAACTGCAATGCCGAGCGCAAATTCTTCCGCTTCTCTAAGACTGGTAACGGGTGTGAAGGTATATGAAAACCGAACTTAAACCCTGAATACAAAAATTCAGCTAACTCCTGGTTCGGATATCTATTTAGATGCCCCACCATCCTTTCCACTCGCACTGGGGTCTGCCCCTTTTGCAAAACTATCCCCCCCCCTTTGTCTACCCCCTCTAAAACATCTGCTAGCCCCATGGCCCCCGCCACACACGGAACATTCATGCCTAAATTTGCATTTTTGGCCGAATTTGCAACTTCCCTCATTGAAAAGGAAGCAGTATCCTCTTCCAACTGGGGGCGTCCCTGTACTTTGCTGTACCCCAACCCCTGACTCACTCCGAAAGGACTGACCACTCCTACCTGGCGCTGTCACCCTCATCCATAACGCAATGTCCTTATGGTCCCATCTCATATTAGGACGGACTGCTTTCCTCTGACGAAACTGCTCGTCATACCGTAACCACCCGGAACCCCCATACACTCTATAGGCTTCCCCAATAGCATCCAGATAGCAAAATAAAGGGGAACAGCATTCCGGACTCTTCTCCCCAATCACACTTGCCAAAATAGCAAAGGCCTGTAGCCAATTACTAAATGACCTAGGGATAAGGCGATAGCGACGCTTATCATCATCCTCCTTTCTTACTCCGTCCTTTTTTACCACATCAAGGTTGAACCGCTCCAACGGAAGCAGCGAAAAAATTTCTATATACTCTCCCTTCCAAATTTTCTCACGCACCTCCGTTTTCAAATGCGCTCCCAGGGGACCCTCAAAGCAAACATACACCTCCCCTTTTGCGGCGTCATCTAATCTGGGCCTATCCTCCTCACCTCCCGCCTGCGTCTGCACTGACACTGATTCGGCTACACCTGTGCTATTGGCCACTGCTACATTACTATTGTTAGCGGTCGCCGGTACATTGCTATTTTCTGCCCCCAACCCCCACGCTGCTAAGGGGGTAGCCCCCATTGCCCCCCTATCCTGACTAACCCCAGCTAAACCACACAGCAAGCGCCCCAAACCACCGATAATAGCACTATTGCTCCCCCCCGCCCCAGGCGCCACATTAAATATAGATAACAGTGTTCCCAGTGATGTCTCACCTAGCTGCCCGGGTGCTGTGAACCCGGCAGCCGCAGGTCCTGATTCCTGACGGACGACTCCTGGATCCACGACGTTCCTTTGATGGGTACTTGCGCTGTTCGACGGCAGCACCCCAGGCGGATCACTGCTGGGTGCGTTAGGAATGGCTGTGGGACGCACTCTGTCTTCCACGGTGTCAGGACCAGTAGCAAACTGTCCGCCCTCAGGAAATGGCCTGCGCAACTCCCTGTCCTCCATATAAGCATCTGCACGCCTGTCTTCATGCCCAAGAGGCCTGCTCTGGGGCGGGGAGCCGTCCAGAACAGCCTCGTCCTCCTCCTCTGTAAGAAGCGCATCATGGCAAGGCCTGCGCCCGTCCCTGGCACCTACAGGCGCAGCCTCGTGTGCCACTGAAAGGGGCTCATCCTGTAAGGGCCTGCGCCGGGCCGCCCTGGCCGACCGCGCAGCCCCGCTGCTGCCTCTGCTGCCACTACCTCTCCCACGCTGAGCAGGCCTCCGACTCCTGGGGACAGGAGGGGATCCTGCAGAACCAGGTCCTGACTCCCCTGTTGCTGCCGCGATGGGCTGAGGGGAAGGCCCCACAGCCTCTGGAGGGTCCCGCCGGACATATGGATTCCTCCCACGCCGGGAGGTCGCAGTAGCCTTAGAATGCTCCCGGCGTGGAGGGTCCCTTGTGGGGCTCCTGACACGGCGCCGGACCCGGGGGGGTAAATCAGGGCTCAGGCGCGCCGGCGGCCGTACCCGCCGCGGCCGTGTAGCTGCTGGAGTAGGGCTAGACGTACCCACCTCCGCCCCCCCTAGCAATGCGGTCACCTGCTGCTCCAGCCAGTCGCTGCCCCTGGTGTCCGCCGCTTCCCTCAAGCGCCGCAGCATCACCTCCACTGCTTCTGCCATTGCTGAATCCGATGCTGCAGTTCAGAAGATGTTGGCTCTCTGCCAGATGCTGGCTCTCTGCTCCTAAAATGGCGGGCGCTGACCTGCCTCACCACTACTTCAGCCTGCCGCTCCCCGCCCCTTTCTAGCTCCTCCCCCCTTTTCCTGCACTCATCCACTTAACCCTTACCTTCCCTGACCCTTGCTCACAAAACCCCTCATGCCGGCCTCCCCTGAAGCGTGCCGCTTCGTCCGGCCTCACTTTTCCATGTCAGTGTTACCGAGTGTTTTACCATTTAGTATGTATGAGTGACTTGCATTATTCCTTCCCATGTGCATAACTTTACATTTGTCAGTGTTAAACCTCATCTGCCACTTATCTGCCCAAGCATCCAATTTATCCAGATCCCTCTGTAGTAGTATACTGTCCTCTTCAGTGTTAATTACTTTACACAGTTTAGTGTCATCTGCGAAAATTGATATTTTACTATGCAAGCCTTCTACAAGATCATTAATAAATATATTGAAGAGAATAAGGCCCAATACTGACCCCTGAGGTACTCCACTAGTGAGAGTGACCCAATCTGAGTGTGTACCGTTAATAACCACCCTCTGTTTTCTATCATTGAGCCAGTTACTTACCCACTTACAGACGTTTTCTCCCAGTCCGAGCATTCTCATTTTATATACTAACCTTTTATGTGGTACAGTGTCAAATGCTTTGGAGAAGTCCAGATACACGACATCCATTGATTCGCCGCTGTCAAGTCTAGAACTTACCTCCTCATAGAAACTGATTAAATTAGTTTGGCATGACCGATCCCTCACGAAGCCATGCTGATATGGCGTTATTTGCTTATTTGCGTTGAGATGCTCTAAGATAGCATCTCTCAGAAAACCTTCAAACAGTTTACCCACAACAGATGTTAAACTTACCAGCCTATAGTTTCCAGGCTCTGTTTTTGGACCCTTTTTGAATATTGGCACCACATTTGCCATGCGCCAATCCTGTGGGATATTCCCTGTCAGTATAGAATCTGCAAATATCAGAAATAAGGGTCTGGCTATGACATTACTTAATTCCCTTAGGATACGGGGGTGTATGCCATCTGGTCCTGGCGATTTGTCTATTTTAATCTTTTTAAGTCGCTGTTGTACTTCTTCCTGGGTCAGACAGGACACTTTTAATGGGGAATTTATTTCAACATTCAGCATTTTTATCTGACAGTTTATCTTCCTCAGTGAATACATTGGAGAAAAAAAAATATTTAACAGCTTTGCTTTCTCCTCGTCGCTCTCTGCGACTCCCCCCTCTTTACTCTTTAAAGGGCCGACACCTTCAGATTTATACTTTTTAACATTTATATAATTGAAGAACATTTTAGGGTTAGTTTTACTCTCTTTGGCAATTAATCTCTCGGTCTCTAGTTTGGCCGCTTTTATTAGTTTTTTACATGTTCTATTTTTTTCCTTATAGTTTTTCAGTGCTTCCGTGCTACCCTCCTGTTTTAGTGTTTTATATGCTTTCTTTTTGTCATTTATTGCTTTCTTTACAGTTCTGTTTATCCACATTGGTTTCTTTTTGTTCCTTAACCTTTTATTCCCATACAGTATGTACCTCTCACAATGAGCTTTTAGGATGCTTTTAAAGATATCCCATTTTGTGGCTGTATTTTTATTTGTGAGGACTTTATCCCATTTAGTTAGGCCTATGGCCTCTCTTAGTTGGCTAAATTTAGCTTTTTTGAAGTTTGATATTTTTGTTCCTCCCTGTAGAAATGCTCTTTTGAATGATAATTGGAAGGTTGATACTTTATGGTCACTATTTCCCAGGTGTCCCCCAACCTGCACGTCTGTTGTTCTGTCAGGTCTATTGGTTAATAAGTCCAGTATGGCCGTCCCTCTAGTCGGGTCCTGAACCAGTTGGGAGAGGTAATTGTCTTTGTTTATTGCCAAGAACCTGTTTCCTTTATGAGATATACAAGTTTCAGTTTCCCAGTCTATAACTGGGTAGTTGAAGTCCCCCATAATATTTTTCACTTTTTCAAAGTAATTTAGCCTCACTTTCATCAAGAGGGAAAATTTCCCCCATTTTGCTTTGATAGCGAGAGTCTAAAATCATGGCTATACAGTAATCCTCAGACTGCTTCATGTGAATGATGTGATATCAGTACATAAGCAAGCAAGCATACAGCTTGCCATTCTGTCCAGTATACTTGAGGACCCAGTTCTTTCTGCCTCCAACCCCCACTGAGATAATTGGTCATCGTAGCTGGTGTCATCATCATCATCACCTTGATCATCCTCCTGCTCCGTCAACACTGAATTCACCACTTCCTCCTCCTCCTTCGATATCAGCTCATTATCCTAATCCTCCTCCTCAATGGGACTTTCTCCATGTGGTTCCCAAACAGATAGAGGGCAGCCAGCAAAATAGATAAGTTGTTCTTCTTCCACTGTCCATTGTTACATCAGTGTGAGCGTTTTCTCTTAGATAAATATCAGGGGTATGACATTGTTTATGCTGCAGTTGTCCCTACTGACAAATTTTGTGGCCTCTTCGAAGGGCTTCAGTATGTATCAGACAGCTCTGATGAGCTGCCACTGCCTAACCTCGAAACAATAATGCTCTCTGATGAGGTGGTCTGGTGCATGACAATGTCATTTGCAGCTTTTTGCTGTTCATACAGAAGCATCTGCAAGGTGGAATTCCAGCGAGTTGGAACACTGCAGATTAAACAGTGTAGTGGCAGTTCATCCTGTCTCTGCAGATCCAAGAGAGCGTTCCTGGCCACATAAGCAAGCCAGTGTACATTTTTTTTAAACATGTTGCATGCCAAAATTGATCACATGCGCCATTCAGGGAGCATGAGTCATTATCTCCAGCACAACCATGATGTTCCTGTCATTGTCGCAGACCACCTAGTCTAGTTGGAGAAGAGACAGCCAGTGGGATGTAGGCTGATTAATAGAGATGGCCTTGCGGTTCGCCCGGTGGTCGTTTCACGTCAAACATTGCTCATTTGCGGTTCGCCAAACGGGCGAACATATGGCTGCCGGCGCCATATTCTTTTACATTGTAAAGAATTTTGACCCATGACACATCCATCAGGTGGTACAGGAGAGCCAATTAAGATGTTTCAGCACATGGACATACCCGACCTGGCCGCAATTTTATATTCAGTCTTTACCAGTGTAGGGAGAGGTTGCTGTGTGGAGCAGGGACAGACTGTTAGGGACACAAAATGCTAGCTAATAGGCCCACAAAAGTCTTCTAACCTCTTACGGACACAGGGCGTACCTGTAAGGACTGATGTCCTGGTACTTAAGGACACAGGGCGTACAGGTACGCCCTGTGTAGTTCCGATCACCGCCGTGCGGCGGGCGGTGATCGGAACAAGTTGCCTGCTCAAATCATTGAGCAGTCACCTTGATACAATGCCCAGGGGGGTCCTGTGATCCCCCCGTGACGGCGATCGCAGCAAGCCACAGGTCAATTCAGACCTGCAGTTTGCTGCGTTTCCGGTTTATTCGGGTCTCCGATAACCCGGAATAGGACGGTTATTGGTGGTGTGATGATACACCACCAATCACCGTCCTGCGATCCTGAGAGCTGACGGTCAAATTTGAATTGCCGGAGCTCCTCTCCCCGCTCATACATGTCCGTGGAGCGGGGAGAGAGAGGAGCTCGGCTATAGTGTAAGTTTTTTTTGTGCCATCAGTGTATTTGGGTGAGGTAGGGAGTGGTAGGGAGAGGTAGATTAGGCAGGGATAGTAAGGGAGAGTTAGGGGGAAAAAAAGTTATTTTATTCTGTTGTAGTACCCGGATCAGGTGTCTGGGAGGCATACGCCCTGCTTGTCTCCGAATCTGAGAGTCCCAGTGAGGACGAGGAGTACCCCACTTTCCTCTTGTCATCCGCATCCTCCTCATCATCTAGCCATGATGATGAGCCCCAAGGCGGCGGAGCAAAGGGACAGCTATGCCAGGGACCCTGTGGCCCACAATAGTACGAGCAGCTCTGGGACTCATACTAGTTTTCCGGCCCACCAGATAAGTCCACCTGAGCCCCCTACCGGTGATCTTGTGTGGTGTACCCCAGAGCATTTTGAGCCTGTGATTCATGATTTTGTTGGCCAAGCAGGAATCCAGATTCCCACAGTGGGCTTCACTGAATATGACTATTTTAGTCTTTTTTTCAGTGACCACTTTGTGAATCTGATGGTGGAGCAAACTAACTTGTACGCCCAACAGTTCATTGCTGAACACCCAGGCTCCTTTTTGGCTAGGTCTCCGTTCAGTGCAGCCGAGATTAGGACATTTTGGGGCCTCGTCCTGCACATGTGCCTAGTCAATAAACCCAGTGTCAGGAATTACTGTAGTGGGGACGTCCTCTACCAGACCGCACTTTACAGTACGGCCCTGACATTTGCCATCCGGAAATGCCTGCATTATGCAGATAATGCAGCATGTCCCCCCCCCCCCGAGGTGATCCTGCCTATGACCGCCTGTACAAAATCAGGCCGGTCATTGATCACTTTGGGGTCAAATTTGTGGAGGCCTATGTACCTGGAAGGGAGGTTGCGGTTGATGAGTCTCCTCTGGGTGATAGCGGGAAACTTGTGTGGGACCTTATGCACCCACTGCTAGATAAGGGTTACCACCTGTACACGGATAACTTTCATACTAGTGTCCCCTTGTTCCAGTCCCTCACCGCCAGATCCACGTCCGCTTGTGGGACCGTGTGGAATAATCAATGCGGCCTCCCTACCCACCCCCTTCAGGTACCTATCCCCAGGGGTGAGACCCGTGCCCTTACCAGTGGAAACCTGTTGCTGGTCAGATATAAGGACAAGAGGGATGTCCTCGTACTGTCCACAATTCACTGTAACGGCATCACTGTTAAATAATATGTGATATAATATTAATTGATATTTAATATAAAGTCTGTATTACACTACACATTACACACCATTTATAGTAATACACTTGGCAATGGGAGGTCTGTATGGGAACGTCAAGAACTATATTTTAAGTCTACCATATATGACAATGTATAAGTCCATACATTAGTAAAGACATGCCTGTATCTATGGTATAAATGACTGACAGGGACGGACAATGGGGGGTCTTCTTAAACTCACTCTCACACTCTGTTGGGGGTTGGTTGCTGGAGAAGATTAAGGGAAGACACATGGAGCTTGAGAAGGGGGGAAAAAAGGCCCGGTGCAGTCACTGTATTACACCAGGCCCCGCACAGAAGTCTCTTTGTATGTAAAATCTTTCATTATTCCTGAATCAATCGCTCTCCTATTGATAAACCAGCCTTATTGCCTGCATCAGTACTCACTATGAATGCAGCGTGCGGGACGGCCGGCGTGTGACTGACGTCACTTAGTCAGTCATGCTCCTCCCACTTCATTAATGAAGCAGGAGCAGGATGAAGTCATTCGCTGGAGGGACCGCACGCTACATTATTAGTGAGTACTGATGAAGGTGATTAGGCTAGTTTATCAATAGGAGAGCGATTGATTCAGGGATAATGAAAGATTTTACATACAAAGACTTCTGTGTGCGGGGCCCGGTGTAATAGAATGACTGCATCGGGCCCCGCTGTGAGTTGCCTCCAGCCCCTACTCCCTCCCCGCACTGTAACTGATGTATCGCCGGCCACGCTGTGCAGCATAGCGGCCGGCGATATATCAGTGTAAGCCCTGTAAAAAAAAGTCAACCATCGTTTTATAGGACGCACTGTCATTTCCCCCCCTCTTTTGGGGAAAAAAAGTGCGTCTTATAAAGCAAAAAATACGGTAATTGCAGTTGCCTGCCAGTGTGCGTGTGGCCCACAGAGTGTACACTCATATCTGGTGGCACAGTAGCTTGCATTTAAAACAGTAAAACAGGAATCCTGACTAGAGATGTCCCGAACTATTCGCCGGTGAACAGTTCCCGGCGAACATCGCTTGTTCGCATTCGCCGCGGCGGGCGAACATATGCGATGTTCGGTCCGCCCCCTATACGTCATCATTAAGCAAACTTTGACCCTGTACCTCAGGGTTTTCTCTGTAATATAATTGCAGTTGCCTGCCAGTGTGTGTCAGGCCCACAGAGTGTACTGTGCCCACTGCCAGTGCCCACCACTCATATCTGGTGGCACAGTAGCTTTCATTTAAAACAGTAAAAAAAAAAATCTCTGTAATATAATTGCAGTTGCCTGCCAGTGTGTGTCAGGCCCACAGAGTGTACTGTGCCCACTGCCAGTGCCCACCAATCATATCTGGTGGCACAGTAGCTTGCATTTAAAACAGTAAAATAATTTTTTCTCTGTAATATAATTGCAGTTGCCTGCCAGTGTGTGTCAGGCCCACAGAGTGTACTGTACCCACTGCCAGTGCCCACCACTCATCTGATGGCACAGTAGCTTGCATTTAAAACAGTAAAAAAAAAATTCTCTGTAATACACTGCGTGCAGAATTATTAGGCAAATGAGTATTTTGACCACATCATCCTCTTTATGCATGTTGTCTTACTCCAAGCTGTATAGGCTCGAAAGCCTACTACCAATTAAGCATATTAGGTGATGTGCATCTCTGTAATGAGAAGGGGTGTGGTCTAATGACATCAACACCCTATATTAGGTGTGCATAATTATTAGGCAACTTCCTTTCCTTTGGCAAAATGGGTCAAAAGAAGGACTTGACAGGCTCAGAAAAGTCAAAAATAGTGAGATATCTTGCAGAGGGATGCAGCACTCTTAAAATTGCAAAGCTTCTGAAGCGTGATCATCGAACAATCAAGCGTTTCATTCAAAATAGTCAACAGGGTCGCAAGAAGCGTGTGGAAAAACCAAGGCGCAAAATAACTGCCCATGAACTGAGAAAAGTCAAGCGTGCAGCTGCCAAGATGCCACTTGCCACCAGTTTAGCCATATTTCAGAGCTGCAACATCACTGGAGTGCCCAAAAGCACAAGGTGTGCAATACTCAGAGACATGGCCAAGGTAAGAAAGGCTGAAAGACGACAACCACTGAACAAGACACACAAGCTGAAACGTCAAGACTGGGCCAAGAAATATCTCAAGACTGATTTTTCTAAGGTTTTATGGACTGATGAAATGAGAGTGAGTCTTGATGGGCCAGATGGATGGGCCCGTGGCTGGATTGGTAAAGGGCAGAGAGCTCCAGTCCGACTCAGACGCCAGCAAGGTGGAGGTGGAGTACTGGTTTGGGCTGGTATCATCAAAGATGAGCTTGTGGGGCCTTTTCGGGTTGAGGATGGAGTCAAGCTCAACTCCGAGTCCTACTGCCAGTTTCTGGAAGACACCTTCTTCAAGCAGTGGTACAGGAAGAAGTCTGCATCCTTCAAAAAAAACATGATTTTCATGCAGGACAATGCTCCATCACACGCGTCCAAGTACTCCACAGCGTGGCTGGCAAGAAAGGGTATAAAAGAAGAAAATCTAATGACATGGCCTCCTTGTTCACCTGATCTGAACCCCATTGAGAACCTGTGGTCCATCATCAAATGTGAGATTTACAAGGAGGGAAAACAGTACACCTCTCTGAACAGTGTCTGGGAGGCTGTGGTTGCTGCTGCACGTAATGTTGATGGTGAACAGATCAAAACACTGACAGAATCCATGGATGGCAGGCTTTTGAGTGTCCTTGCAAAGAAAGGTGGCTATATTGGTCACTGATTTGTTTTTGTTTTGTTTTTGAATGTCAGAAATGTATATTTGTGAATGTTGAGATGTTATATTGGTTTCACTGGTAAAAATAAATAATTGAAATGGATATATATTTGTTTTTTGTTAAGTTGCCTAATAATTATGCACAGTAATAGTCACCTGCACACACAGATATCCCCCTAAAATAGCTAAAACTAAAAACAAACTAAAAACTACTTCCAAAAATATTCAGCTTTGATATTAATGAGTTTTTTGGGTTCATTGAGAACATGGTTGTTGTTCAATAATAAAATTAATCCTCAAAAATACAACTTGCCTAATAATTCTGCACTCCCTGTATAATTGCAGTTGCCTGCCAGTGTGTGTCAGGCCCACAGAGTGTACTGTGCCCACTGCCAGTGCCCACCAATCATATCTGGTGGCACAGTAGCTTGCATTTAAAACAGTAAAACATATTTTTCTCTCTAATATAATTGCAGTTGTCTGCCAGTTTGTGTCAGGCCCACAGAGTGTACTGTGCCCACTGCCCACCACTCATATCGGGTGGCACAGTACCTTGCATGCATAGTACCACTAATCTAAAAAAAAATGACAGGCAGAGGCAGGCCACCCCGCAGGGGCCGTCGTGGTCATGGTGCTGTGATTTCCTTTGGCCCTAGAATAATGCCCAGTGTTCAGAGGCCACGTACCCTGAACTCAAAAAGTTCTGAGGACATAGTTGACTGGCTAACACAGGACACCCAATCTTCTACAGCTTCCGCTCGGAACCTTTATCAAGTCTAAAATGAAGGTTTAGTAAAAAAGAAGAAACATGTATTGGAAAAACACAAAATATGTGCTCCCCTGTAGGAATATATATAACAAACAAATAAAAAATGATGATAAATATATAAATACGGATATATACATATACAAAAGCATACATTGATAAAATGATAAATATACACCTGTGTATAAAGAAAAATATATCTTATGTATATATATGTAAAATATAGTATCAAAAATATATAAGGAAAATAAATAGAGAATTAAAAATATATAAAAATGAATCAATAATAATAATAAAGTTAAATTAAATAAATAGTAAAACAAAAATGTTTTTGTACTGATACTTTATAATAATATCTCTACTGTGAGACTGATCTGTATGTTATATATTAATAACACCAATGCAAACTACTAGCATAAAAAGACCATATACAGATATAGATCTTTAGTACGGATAAGTATACATGAAGATCAAATAAAAAACCCTTGGTGTACCTAGTGCTCATGATATCAAAAAGGGGGGGGGGGGGGGGGGGGGATAGTTGCTTGTAATCCATAGTGGAAAAGCATGGGAAATACAAAGCTGATAATTCCCTACGTTTGAAGAAAGACACTATGGGATGTGGAAAGAAGCTATGGCAGATATAATGTGATGTGTCCACTGGCAAACAGGGGGTATTTATGTCCCGGAGACTCCAAAGAAGCTGTAGTTATTGAATGAATACGTGATGGGGTCAAAAACTATAGATATATATTATATATATATTTTATATTAGTCCGTGCAACAAACAGGAGGTGTTAGTGTCCTGGCAGCTCAAACCAAAAGTTGCAATTACCAGAAAATGCATAATGTAATGACGAAAATGTATTCTCATAGCTATTGTAGAAGCGTTTCAATAATGGAATATATTCCTTGAGCCAGACGAGCTGGGAGAATGCCGCGGCTCGTTCAGAGGCACGTGTGGAACGCTAACCTCTTCAGTACCTGCGCTGCTACAGATAAGGGGGAGTGAATGGGAGGGCCTGCCAGGGTCCATAGGAGGAGCGTCCGTTGGGGGGGGCGTGGTTAAGGGGAGCGCACGGAGGCCTAAGAGAGGAGGTGAATGGGAGGGCCTGCCTTAGTTAGTGTGCGGAGCATCCGTACGGGGGCGTGGTTGTGGGAAGCGCACGGAGTGACAGAGAGGAGACAGTTTTGCGGGTTGAGGGCAGGACTGCGTCGCAATGGTGGAGAGGCGGGGCTGCAGCCGGCATATAGGAGATGGGTTAGAGATGAAAACAATATATATATATGTCCCATGGAAATGTTTTGTGAATGAGTGTAAATAGTAATCAAGTTATAATAACGCAGAATGATTACACAGGGGAAATGGATTGCCCCCGGGAGTATTATGGACAATTACTAGTGTGTTTAAGGAGATTGATACTGTGGGGAGGGGGACAGAGGATGATGGTACTGAGGTTGAAGGATAACTGTATTGTAGATCAAAAGATGCCAGGATGAGTGGGGAATGGATCTACAGGAGGTATACAAGAGGGCGGGAGAAGGGGGGGGAAGGTGTGATGAAGAGATGAATAAACGAGATAAGAAGACAACGAAGATAGGAAAGAGAGGGGTCCCATAAGTGGTCTGCGGAGATATGTGCCCAGACCATACTTGTAGGTCGTGACTTGTGGGGGGGGGGGGTCAAAAGCACTAGGGTGTAACTGAAAACCTTTTTTCTTTCTGTACTTGACGGAGAGCTGGTCAGAAGCAGAGCACATATTTTGTGTTTTTCCAATACATGTTTCTTCTTTTTTTCTAAACCTTCATTTTAGACTTGATAAAGGGGACTCTAGTACCCCGAAACGCGTTGTCTCACGAATAAATGGAATACTGCTGAAACCAAAATATTGTCTATGACCGGTTGTTTCGTGCGCCCTCTGTGGTCCACACGCTCTACCTAAGGTCCAGCGTACTTTTCTTCATACCGTTACCCGAGTGGCAGGGTGGCTCCTGCCCAAGGCGATCGGACGAATCTAGGCTGCACCAACCGTTACTCATCTACACTCGATCTCCATTGCAGTTGCATCCAATTGATGCAACCGCAATAGGTGAGCAAACCATTTATTTTATTAGAAAGATTTGCTGAATTTACTTACCCTATGAGGGCCTTTCTCTATCCTATTGGCCATTATCTCCTCAGAGGTGAGGCAGGGGACAACAGTGTTTTGTTCCCCTGCAAGCGCTGCTATTGGCTGTTCCAACTCTACAGCCAATGGCAGCGCTATAGCTGCACAGGGAGAGGCAGAACTTCACATATGGGGTGGGGTTTAGGTGTATTCTCAGTGAAAAGTGGAACTAAATGTGGGATGCATTTAGTCCTGTTACTACTTGTGAAATTAAAAAAATGTAGGTACAGTCCTGATCAAAAGTTTAAGACCACTAGAAAAATGGCAAAAAATCATATTTAGCATGGCTGGATCTTAACAAGGTTCCAAGTAGAGCTTTAACATGCAACAAGAAGAAATGGGAGTGAGACAAAACATTTTTTGAGCATTCAATTTAATGAAAACAACGAATACACTGAAATAGGCTGTTTTTCAGCTGATCAAAAGTTTAGGACCACACCTCCAAAAAAAACTAAACCCCCCCAAAACAGAAATCCAACTTCCAAACATGAACTCAGTAATGAGTAGCTCCGTCGTTATTGTTTATCACTTCAAAAATTCGTTTCAGCATGCTTGATGCAAGTGTTTCCATGAGGTGAGTGGGAACATTTCTCCAAGTGGTGAAGACGGCCGCACGAAGGCC
This sequence comes from Bufo bufo, assembly GCF_905171765.1. Taxonomy (NCBI): domain Eukaryota; kingdom Metazoa; phylum Chordata; class Amphibia; order Anura; family Bufonidae; genus Bufo; species Bufo bufo. The sequence continues at coordinate 186,815,395 of NC_053392.1, forward strand.
ATCTACTGTCTGGAACTGTTGTATGTTTTTATAAACTTCCCTTGCCATCCATCCCCAAAGGTTCTCAATTGGATTTAAATCAGAGAAACACGCAGGATGGGCCAAAAGAGTGATGTTATTCTCCTGGAAGAAGTCCCTTGTCCTGCGGGCATTGTGTACTGTAGCATTGTCCTGTTGAAAAACCCAACCCAAATCAGAGAATAAAACTTTCTTCCATTTTTGAATGTCCCATGTTTGGTGCTCTCTTGCAAAGTCCAAACAAGCAGTTCTGTGGCATTTAAGGAGACAAGGTCTTTGAAGAAATTTGTTGTTTTTGAAGCCCTTAAGTCTCAGATGCCGTCTGATGGTTATGGGGCTGCAGTCAGCACCAGCAAGGGCCATAATTTGGGTCGAGGATCGTTCAGTGTCTTGACGAACAGCCAAGGATCCTCCGGTTTAGTGCTGATGAAATTTTTTGGGGTCTTCCACTAAGACTTTTTTGTTCCATAACCCTCAGGATCATTTAAGAAATTCCATATGACTGTCCCACCTCAGCAGCGATGGCGCGCTGTGAAAGACCCTGCTTGTGCAGTTCAACAACCCGACCACGTTCAAAAAGGGAGAGTTTTTTTGCCTTTGCCGTCACAATGTGTGACTACCTGACAGAAAATGACAATGAATCCACATCTTTGCACAGATTTGGCCTTTTAAAGGCATGTGGTCCTAAACTTTTGATCAGCTGAAAAACAGCCTGTTTCAGTTTAATCGTTATTTTCAATTAATTGAATGCTCAAAAAATGTTTTGTCTCACTCTCATTTCTTCTTGTTGCATGTTGAAGCTTTACTTGGAACCTTAAATATCACACATATACCTCTGAAGAAACACTTATTGAAGTTAATGTTATATGTTTTGACTGCGGCCAGACGTTTACTGGCTAGATTTTGGAAACGGACAGATTGCCCGTCACGGGCTGAACTCATCACTAGTATACTAGAAGTCAGACGCCATGAGCATTTGTCGGCTACATTGCTTGCCTCGGTGGATAAATTCGACCGAGTTTGGAAGCAATGGGACCTGGTGTTTGATGCTCCTGAATGACTGAACCTTCACCTTACTCCCCCCATCCTAACCCTACTGTGCCATGTCTTGTTACTCTCCTTTGTGTGTCCAAATCTCTCTCTTACAGTCATTTTTTTATGACTTTATACAGTTTATACGATAATAGACACTTTGTCATTATAGTAATCTGTTGATTTCTACTACAGTATTACTTTTCAATGATTATTGTATCTGTATTTTTTTAATACATGCTTTGAACCGGTTTATTTGCATAACGATGTAATGCAAGCTATCTTCTGCTCAATGCTCTTAGTTATATCTCTGTAACATGAATAATGTACTCCAGAGAAATTGTTTTTTTTGTACATGTTTATTCTTGGAAAAAAAATTCAATAAATAGACAATTGATAAAAAAAAAAATATATATATTATTATTTTTTTAACAGCCAATCGTTTCCTGATTATGTTAAATGGCGGATTCATCTAAGTGCTTAGTATATTAGTTGAGGGGTGTAGTTTGCGTAATTGAGTCACTTTGGTTTTCCACTCAAGGGGCACGTAAGGGTGTCTTCTCTTAACATGCGACATAGCTCCCAATTACCATTAAGCTAAATCCTCTAGCCTAACGCCATATGGTGCTCCTTCCACTCTGAAGCCTGCTGTGCAACCAAAGATCAGTTTTTGTGCACACCGATGTTCTTTTTGTAAAATCCATATTCTGGGTAATATGTTTAAGATTTTTTATGATCTTAACACTTGAATTTTTAACATAAAAAATATATTGAAATTTATAATTTGCTCAAATTATTTGGATTTTTAAACTTTTCTTTAGATTAGCGTTGGGCATTTAAATGGTTAACAGAGTTTGTAGAATCAATTTGGATTAGCTAGAGGGTGTGCAGTTTCTAAAATGGGGTGATTTATTAGTCGTTTACACTATGTAAGGCACAAAAAGTGACTGCATAAGTGAACTGTTATAGAATATTTTTTTTTTTTTAAGAATATTTAATTATTAAATTGTTTTCTTCTCAATTTCTAAGCCTTCTAATGTCACAATAAATTGATATTTCATTTAATAAATGATCTAAACATGAAATATGCATATGGGGAATGTAAAGTAATACATTTACTTTATCTCTATTAATATCTATTGTAACACAAAGAGAAATTTAAATTTAGAATATTTATTTTTATTCATACTTTTTAAAATTAGTTAAAAATGTGACTAAATTTTAGCACTGTCATAAAGTACAATGTGTGATGATGAAATAGAACTATGCCCGTAATAATTAAAAGCGTTTTAAAGTTATTAGCACATAAATAGATACATTTCATATTTACAAAACATTTTTATGAGCATGAAGGTAAAAACAGGCCTGGGGTAGAGAGGGTTAATGTTTCTAAATATGTAATGTATACATAATTTGAATGATGTGTGCACATATTTACCCTCCTGGTGCGGGGTTGTAATTAAGTCGTCCTCCTCGTCTTCATCAGCAGCTGGGGTGGGCATATCCTCCTCAGCAGGAGCTGGGGTGGAGGTTTTCTGCCCTTCGGAGGGTCCGGGCTCTTCCTCTGCCACCTCGACATCATTGCCCACATCAGGTGGGTTAGTGGCACTGCCAATGATACTGTGGAAGAGACCCGCATGCTCATCATCCTCCTCCTCTGCGGAGACCTCCACCACATCCAAATCGGCAGGGGACAAATGGCGGCGGACGGTTGGCACAGGAAGCCCTGTAAGCACACAACGTTCCAATTTAGGCTCTATTTACACATCCGTAATGTGTTTTTCAGATTCGTGGATCCACAAAACACGGACACCGGCAATGTGTGTTCCGCATTTGGATGCAATTGAGGACAACAATCTGACATGCTCTATTTTTTTCGGGAACAGAAATGCGGACCCCGAAGTGCGGGTCCGCATTTCCGGAGACGGGCAGCACATAGTGCGGCCCCCTTAGAGATGAATGGGTCCACAATTCCGTTCAGAAAAATACATAATGAAATTGCGCACATGTGAATGGGGCCTTAGACAAACAAATCTGATCTAATAACAAAATTCTAATTTAAGGCTAGTTTCACACTAGCACCAGAGACCGGACTACCGCTCCAGCCCCATTGACTGTAGTGGGAACGGGCCATCATTCCGGGGCTGCAACGATAAACCATGCCGAGAGTCAGACAGAATAAAACTACAACATGTCGTCATGGTTTGCAGAGTTCCTGCCCTGGAACTACGCCACGATCCCTTGATAGTCAATGGTGCTGGAGCTGTAGTCTGGGGCCACAAGTACACTAGCGGCAGGACGGATCCGACAAGCTGTTCACCCGCCGTAACAGCCTGGTGGACGTCCATGCCGCTATTGTGAAACTAGACTAAGTGGGTGATGTATGTAAAGTAATCATGGACTTTTACTGTAATACAGATTGATGATTGCTGTTTATCTAGATATACACACACACATATATTTATTATTATGTGTGTGTGCAAAGTACAAAATCAGCCGGTTACATCATACATCACTACCGCGCTGTGTGGATAAATATATATATATATACATTCTCAGCGAGGGAGAGATGTATGAGGTAAATGGATGATTTGCTGTGTGTGACACAGGTAAAAAGTAATAATTTGTAACGGGTGAAAAATAAAAAAGTACCTGGGCAGACTCTCTCACTGAGCTCTTTTACCCAGTCCGGGTGCCTTCGCTTCAAATCAGACCATTTCTGATAATAGCAATTTCCGTGTGACTACGCCTGAATTTTTTTTCAAGAAGACTCTTGACCCCCGTCACTATGGCCTGCTTCTCGGCCTGCTTCTGGGTTCGGTTGTACCCCTTCTTCAAAATGCGCTGCAGGATAAAGATGCAAACATATAATACAAAATTTTTGAAATACAGGGATTATTAATAAATATCATCAACAACACAGCAAAAAGTATTTAATTGTTAGAAGGTGGAAATATTAGATTTAATGTTCACATTATAAGTTCAAATTGTTTTCCAGTTGTATGTGTATGGAGTCTGAGCTATTGTATATATTGCTGAGCTGAGATGTACCTGTCCAGTGAAGTGACGGTACAGTATTGGGTGTACAGCTGGTTTGCCTCCACGTGGTGCACCCTGGGTAAGACTGCCGGTATTCAGGGAAACATGGGAAGGGGAAAACACCTTTAATTACCTCTGGCCCCTTTTCCCAACCTTGACCCATAACAAACAACACAGACAACTGTATCATTTTATTGCTGGATGGTGATCGGCCACAGCTTCTTTATTAAAGCGGCAAACCTTAATAAACCATAATATCAGAGCAGTACGCCAAACGCTGGACTCCCAGCGGGCAAGTTAAACCGTAATCATCAGAGCGGTATGCCCACCGCTGGACTCCCAGCAGGCAAGTTAAACCGTAATCATCAGAGCAGTATGCCCACAGCTGGACTCCCAGCGGGCAAGCACGCCATCTGCTCCCACCATATCTCCGCTGTACTCAAATGCTGCCAGCTGTGACTTCATAAACTCAACCAGAATCTGCAGCTCTCCAAAACCAAAATCATCGGAGCGATATCCAAACTGCTGGACCCCCAGCGGGGGATCTGAAGAAATAGAAAAAACAACACAGAATAACCAAGTATCCATAACTGATCATAACCGCGCACCTCGCCCCGCCTCTCAATGATAACCGCAAAAGGGAGGGAGGGAGGGCCAATTTCTGCTTCCACTTGCAAGAGGAAGTGCTGGAACAGGGGGAGGGGTATATGTACCTTCAGGATTCCTGCACCGCCCCCATCCTGTCCAAGGAGGTTCCACCAGAGAATTAACCCCTTAACGGCCGTCCTGATCTACCACTACTTCAACCTTACATGACAGGGCCAGCTCCCAGAATGACCTAAAGGGGGAATGAGGGGGGGGGGGACCATCAGTCCCTAAGCACCCTCCCTATACAGTCGGGCGCTTGCCACGCTAAATGAACCAGCAAATACTGGTGGTAATATATTTTTTTCTCTAAAGACCAACAAGACATAAACTCTAATATATAGACTATGTGTGTGTGTTTGCGTGTGGTATACAGTGTGTGGTATACAGTGTGTGGCAGGAAAATTGATATGCAATGCAATGCAAATGCAATAACAAATGCTCAAAAAATGTTTTGTCTCACTCCCATTTCTTCTTGTTGCATGTTGAAGCTCTACTTGGAATCTTGTTAAGATCCAGCCATGCTAAATATGATTTTTTGCCATTTTTCAAGTGGTCTTAAATTTTTGATCAGGACTGTATATATATGTGGATAGGTATATATATGTGTATGTATTTATGTCTAAGTATGTGTACATAATATATATATATATATATATATATACAGTACAGACCAAAAGTTTGGACACACCTCATTCAAAGAGTTTTCTTTATTTTCATGACTATGAAGGCATCAAAACTATGAATTAACACATGTGGAATTATATACATAACAAACGAGTGTGAAACAACTGAAAATATGTCATATTCTAGGTTCTTCAAAGTAGCCACCTTTTGCTTTGAATACTGCTTTGCACACTCTTGGCATTCTCTTGATGAGCTTCAAGAGGTAGTCCCCTGAAATGGTTTTCACTTCACAGGTGTGCCCTGTGAGGTTTAATAAGTGGGATTTCTTGCCTTATAAATGGGGTTGGGACGATCAGTTGCGTTGAGGAGAAGTGAGGTGGATACACAGCTGATAGTCCTACTGAATAGACTGTTAGAATTTGTATTATGGCAAGAAAAAAGCAGCTAAGTAAAGAAAAACGAGTGGCCATCATTACTTTAAGAAATGAAGGTCAGTCAGTCAGCCGAAAAATTGGGAAAACTTTGAAAGTAAGGGCTATTTGACCATGAAGGAGAGTGATGGGGTGCTGCGCCAGATGACCTGGCCTCCACAGTCACCGGACCTGAACCCAATTGAGATGGTTTGGGGTGAGCTGGACCGCAGAGTGAAGGCAAAAGGGCCAACAAGTGCTAAGCATCTCTGGGAACTTCTTCAAGACTGTTGGAAGACCATTTCAGGGGACTACCTCTTGAAGCTCATCAAGAGAATGCCAAGAGTGTGCAAAGCAGTAATCAAAGCAAAAGGTGGCTACTTTGAAGAACCTAGAATATGACATATTTTCAGTTGTTTCACACTTGTTTGTTATGTATATAATTCCACATGTGTTAATTCATAGTTTTGATGCCTTCATAGTCATGAAAATAAAGAAAATTCTTTGAATGAGAAGGTGTGTCCAAACTTTTGTTCTGTACTGTATATATATATATATATATATATATATATATACAGTGGATATAAAGTATTTTTCAATTGAAGGGTACAAAATAATTTCCAAGGCATTAGATATACCATGGAACACAGTGAAGACAGTCATCATCAAGTGGAGAAAATATGGCACAACAGTGACATTACCAAGAACTGGACGTCCCTCCAAAATTTATGAAAATACAAGAAGAAAACTGGTCTGCGAGGCTACCAAGAGGCCTACAGCAACATTAAAGGAGCTGCAGGAATTTCTGGCAAGTACTGGCTGTGTGATACATGTGACAACAATCTCCCGTATTCTTCATATGTCTGGGCTATGGGGTAGAGTGGCAAGAAGAAAGTATTTTCTTACAAAGAAAAAACATCCAAGCCAGGCTGCATTTTTCAAAAACACATCTGAAGTCTCGAAAAAGCATGTGGGAAAAGGTGTTATGGTCTGATGAAACCAAGGTTTAACATTTTGGCCATAATTCCAAAAGATATGTTTGGTGCAAAAACAACACTGCACATCACCAAAAGAAAACCATGCCCACAGTGAAGCATGGTGGAGGGAGAATCATGCTTTGGGACTGTTTTTCTTCAGCTGGAACTGGGGCCTTAGTTAAGCTAGAGGGAATTATGAACAGTTCCAAATACCGGTCAATATTGACACAAACCTTCAGGCTTCTGCTAGAAAGCTGAACATGAAGAGGGTCCTCCTATTTCAGCATGACAACGACCCAAAGCATACATCCAAATCAACAAAGGAATGGCTTCACCAGAAGAAGATTCAAGTTTTGGAATGGTCCAGCCAGAGCCCAGACCTGAATCTGATTGAAAATCTGTGGGGTGATCTGAAGAAGACTGTGCACAGGAGATGCCCTCGCAATCTGACAGATTTGGAGTGTTTTTGCAAAGAAGAGTGGTCAAATCTTGCCAAGTCAAAATGTGCCATGCTGATAGACTCATACCCAAAAAGACTGAGTTCTGTAATGAAATCAAAAGTGATTCAACAAAGTATTAGTTATTAGTTATTACTTATGCAACCATATTATTTTATTTTTATATTTTGTCTTCCCTCCACCTAAAAGATTTCAGTTTGTTTTTCAATTGAGTGGTACAGTTTATAGGTCACATTAAAGGTGGAAAAAGTTCTGAAATGAATTATCTTTTGTCTCATTTTTTTTTTACATCACAGAAACCTGACATTTTAACAGGGGTGTGTAGACTTTTTATATCCACTGTATGTGTGTGTGTGTATATATATATATATATATATATATATATATACATGAATATACATACACATATGTATATATACATATTTATATACATATATTTACACACGTGTGTGTATATATATAATATATGTGTGTGTGTGTGTATAAATTGCAATGCGCAATGCATGGGCACAGTGTGTCCACTATCTGCAGATGTGAACCCATTCACTTAAATGGGGTCTACAATCTGCATCCAACAGTACTATTTCGCGGTGCGGAGGCATGGACAGAAAACCCATAGATGCACTTCATTGGTTTCCGATCTGTGCTTCCATTCCACACCACAGAGTATCTTTCAGATTTCAGACCCATTCACTTGATACGGTGTGCACACGGCTGGTGCCTTTATATTGCGGACCCCCCTGTTCGCGGGCCACAATACATGCACAGGCAGGCTATGGTTATGTGCATGAGGAGTAAAGCTATAACTCCTTCTAGTATACCAAAAAATAAAGTACAATCCCTGTTCAGATATTATTCCCTCTAGCGCTGCAAATTCCAGGACAAAGTGAGTGAAAATAGTCTGCACAATAAAATGAAAAAAGAAGGATTTCGCTGCAGGGGAGTATTCTTATTATATTCAAGTCCAAAAATATTGGTGTTCTATAGTCTATGGAAATCTTCAGTCAAACAGGTTCATCTATACTGTACACATCAAACTCAGCTATGGTGTGGAAATCTGAAAAAAATAGAAACCGCACTATGGTGTAGTAACTTCTCAAAGGAGGTGTCGCCTGTGAACAGGTTATACTCACAAGACTCAGATGATATTAAGCATAACAAGCAGGTTCAGCGATGTCATCCACCAAAGAACTTCAAACATTGAAGTGAAGGTAAAACTGAAGTAGTCAGGAGGTCCGGAAAACGGATGCAGGTATGTGTTGTGGCTGGTAGATGTTCAATCAGCCTTAGATGTCGCCTTCTGAGCCGCACGGACGGGGTGCTTTACCGCTTGTATAGAATCTTGCAAAGCTCCACAATCCCAAAGAAGGAAAGACCACTTTCACAGGATATCACCAGACACGCCCCAAACGAAGCATCATGGCGAAACCCGGGTCGGGCACTGTGTACTTATTTTAACTCGCTCCTATACTTGTGTTTTTGTGGGTATAATAAATCTTTTCATTCAACACTGTGGTACGTACTTTACTATTGGTTGACCTCCTTTCTTTGAGAACCTGAAGAGTGGAGAGTCTGGTGATATCCTGTGAAAGTGGTCTTTCCTTCTTTGGGATTGTGGAGCTTTGCAAGATTCTATACAAGCGGTAAAGCACCCCGTCCGTGCGGCTCAGAAGGCGACATCTAAGGCTGATTGAACATCTACCAGCCACAACACATACCTGCATCCATTTTCCAGACCTCCTGACTACTTCAGTTTTACCTTCACTTCAATGTTTGAAGTTCTTTGGTGGATGACATCGCTGAGCCTGCTTGTTATGCTTAATATCATCTGAGTCTTGTGAGTATAACCTGTTCACAGGCGACACCTCCTTTGAGAAGTTACTACACCATAGTGCGGTTTCTATTTTTTTCCGATTTCCACACCATAGCTGAGTTTGATGTGTACAGTATAGATGAACCTGTTTGACTGAAGATTTCCATAGACTATAGAACACCAATATTTTTGGACTTGAATATAATAAGAATACTCTCCTGCAGTATACGGCAGGACAGACCCAGATTTCAGTGACGGTCCTGATACAGGGGAGGTATGTCCAAAATGGATCAGTTTTGCCCTAATGCATTCTGAATGGAAAAGGATCCCCTCAGAATGCATGAGTTTGCCTCCGATCAGTCACCATTCCGCTTTGGAGGCGGACACCAAAATGCTGTCCGCCTGATGAAACTGAGCCAAACTGATCCGTCCTGACACAAAATGTAAGTCAATGGGGATCCGTTTTCTCTGGCACAATAGAAAACGTCATGGTTATAGAAGACGTAATACAAACGGATCCGTTAATGATGGATGCGTGAGGTCATATTATGGTAACGGACCCGTTTTTGCAGATCCATGATGGATCCGCAAAAGACACGAGTCTGAAAGTAGCCTTAGGCACATAGCGTTCCTCTTCCTTCTATTCTAAAGTTGAGAGGTATGCTAAAGCACTGATGAAATGACACCTGAGGTGCTGTTGTTACTATGGTATCATAGTTGGCCAGGGATTTCATGTGATCACTCCTCTGAAGATGCTTGCTGTGATGAATGCTGGGATATTTACTTTCACTTTGCAGCTGCTCCGCCCACACAGCCTCTCATTAATGGGAGCATGCTATGCTAAATGCAGTAGAAATATTATATATGTGATAAGGCTGGCCGCAGGTTAGCCTGGATTTGTGGGAGGGACCTGTACCTGTTTTAAGCGGTCCACTTCTCCCAGGCAGCACGTTGACATTCGGACATCGCTACTTCCGGGTGTGACGTCATCACCAAGCGTCCGCTTGTGTTGGAGCTCCTAGACGCCGGGTGGTGCTTTTCGTTTGCTACAAGCTTTTTCCAGCGTTGGTCTTTGGTCAGGAAGGTGGGGTAAGCTAAGCAGGGCAGGAGGTTGGGAGGGTAGGGGGTAGTGTGCGGCAGGATCGCTTTCCCTTGCGATCAGGCACGTGCGGTTTTCAGGTTTGACACCGGGGGGCAGCATTGCTACACGCACCATTGCCGGCTCAGCTCCGCTGCCCATTCGAGCCATAACACTCTGGGGCTGCAAGTGACCGGGGCACAGCTGCCTAGGCCAGTGGCTGGGTCCCTGTGTCATTTCTGTGCATTTCCAGCAGCGATTCTGTCTGTGCACACGGTGACCTTACATACATATACCACCTACTTACCCCATACAGGTAGTCCGCACATGTGACAGTGGCGATTAAAAAAAAAAAAAAAAAAAAAGTAAATGAAAATTTTTCCTTTAGGGGGCGTGGTTATAAATAAATAAAGGAATTAAAAAAAAAGGGTTTTCTAAAGGAAAGATTTTCATGTTGCCTGGTGGAAATCATTCCGCTAGCCTCTTGCAGACACCACTAGCATAGGTACATTCACCAACCACAGCCACACTCTCGCACGACAGTCAGAAACACTTCGTATCACCTCGTAGAATAGTGTCATACGTCATACGGTCTGTTTTCCACGACTCCTATACTTACATACATTTCACCTACCACGTCTGTAGGTTCGATAGCCCGCAGTATTCGTTTTTAATCAGTCTGCCACGCCACAGATTCAGACAAACTCGGGCTCGCTTCATCCGTCAGTGGAAACGACTATCATACTTCACGTGAGCCTCGTCGACTGCTCCTCATACGTTCATTCTGTCGGGGGAGGGGGGTCAGGTTCAGTCAGTTATCTGTCGGCTTACGGGCTGCAGGTCGTAGGGCTAACAGGTTGTTTTTTTTTTTTTTTTTTCCCCTCTTCTTTCTTTCCACGTTTTTTTTTTTTGTTTGTTTTGTTTGGTGTTTTCTTTCTTTTGTTGTTTTTCTTTAGTCATCGTGTCTCAGCCATCAGACATCGAGGAGTTTGTGTCTTTGCCTCCGTCTCCAAGAGGGTCCGAACACGGCAGCACTCCATCCATCAGGGCTTGGACTGTGCCTAAGTTAACGGCAGAGTTACTCAGGAGAGGGATTCCGTTCGCGGCTACTGCCAGAAAGGCGGAACTTTTCAAATTGCTGTTTCCCGCTACACCACAGGCCGACCCGGCTTCTTCCGGTGACAATACCACCATCACCAATTCACTGGTGCAGATCCACTCGGTCTTGAACTCGCTCACTAGTTCCATTCAGGATTTGCAAGCCCGGATGGAAGTAATGGAACAGCATCGCATTCCCCCCCCAGCAGTTGGGCCGGCTGGCGGCGCGGCATCTTCAGCTGTGGTCACAGGTACCGTGCCGTCCCTACTTCCAGCACCTAACCTGTCGCAGGGCGGGAGAGCGCCTTCAGTGGCACCGGTATATTTCGTTAGGCCCAGCATCAGAAAGGACATATTAGAGCGCAAGGATGTCAATCTGGCATCCTTGTTGATTACATCCCACGATGTAACGGAGAATAAGTCCTTCGGTTGCAGCGAGATGTCGGTAGTACTCAAGGCCAAAGACCCCAGGCTCAGCCGCAAGCTGACCCTGGCTGAATTCGTCCTGGCTTTCAGTCTTTTCAGAGACGTGTTGTGCTCTGCCAGCCCCAATAGGAGAGAGGAGTTGGACATTTACCTCTACAGGGTGGTAGACTTGGCTCATAAGTACGGGGGCGCAGCATTTTATGACTACCATAGGTCCTTCTCGGCCAAAGCGGCAGCCATCTGGTCCCAGTTCCAGGTAGTCACGGACTGGAGCGACATTGACATGGAGCTTTTTTGCAGGCACTTCGCCAGCCTGAAGTCCCCGGTGTGCGCAACATGTCAGTCTCCTGCTCACACTACCGCCTGGTGCCCTTTGGCCGACCTCACTGCTGCCCCCAGTACCTCCAGAGGTGGGATCAACCCGGGTCCTAGCCTGCAGGCTTCCCAGTTTGATAAGCTGGGGAGACCCATTCATTACTTGGGCAAAGCACAGCTTTGCAACAATTTCAACTATGCGGTATGCAACTTCAGCCAGTGCAGGCTCCTGCATATTTGTGCTACATGCTTCAGGGCACATCCGGTCACGGTCTGCACCGTGAAGCCGGCATGACTGAGCCGGGTGAATGTCGAGGTCCTTGACAACCTGCTGCGGCTTCATCCCGTTCAGCCGTTCCGCGCTTTTCTGGTGGAAGGTTTCTTACGGGGATTCCACACTGGGCTCATAGCCTTGCCTCAGCAGACACATGAATGCCCCAATCTGCAGTCGGCTTCCAACCATGCTGATCTGGTGGATCTGCTGCTGGCAAGTGAGCTGGAGAAGGGCTTTATCATCGGTCCTTTCCAGTCTTCTCCATTTTGCACGTGGAGGGTGAGCCCGGTGGGGGTGGTGCAGGGTAAATACTCAAATAAATTCCGTTTGATTTATGACTTGTCTGCTCCACATTCTTCCCACGTTCCTAGTCTCAACTCTCTGATTCCGTCTGAAGAGTTTTCATTGAAGTATACTTCCGTGGATCAGGCTATCCAGGTCATTCTACAGTCAGGCAGGGGCGCTTGGCTGTCCAAGGCAGATATCTCTGATGCGTTCAAACTGCTGCCCATTAGCCCATCTCTTTGGCAGTGGCATGGCATCAGATGGAGAGATGCGTACTATTTCGCCACAAAGTTGACGTTTGGTTCCAAGAGCAGCCCCAGTCTGTTTGACAAGTTAGCGCAGGCTCTGGAATGGATTTTGTTGGAAATTCAGGGTTGCCAGAATGTCATTCACTACCTGGATGATTTTCTGTTGATAGAGGAACCCTCACGGGCGCCTGCTGACTTGCAGGTTCTCTTGCAGGTGTTCGAGGAGTTAAACATTCCGGTGGCTGCCCACAAAACGGAAGGGCCTGCGCAGGTTGTCACATTCTTGGGGATCTCTCTGGATTCACGCACCATGTCGGCAAGTTTACCATTAGACAAACTCGATAGGATCAAATCAGGTGTCCGTTCCTTGCTCAGGTCTCAGGTTTGCACCAAGAGAGAATTGCAGTCTCTGTTGGGCATGTTGAACTTTGCCATGAGGATCATTCCTCAGGGCAGGTCATTCATTTCAAGGTTGTTAGTCTTACTGCAACAGACCAGTGATTTGGACGCATCAGTGCATCTTGATACTAACGCCCGGGCAGATCTGTTCATGTGGGACGGATTTCTTAGTGGGTGGAATGGCATTTCCATGTTTATTCCGAGGGCCACTTCTGATTCTCCACACGTATTTTCAGACGCGGCTGCCTCGATTGGTTTCGCGGCCATATTCGGCCCTCACTGGTTCGCCGGCTCATGGCCCTCGCACGTACTACAGATGCCGGGGTTTTCTCAGACGTCGGCATTGTTCGAGATCTATCCTATTGTGGCAGCCGCTATAGTTTGGGGGCGTAGGTGGTCGGGTCACACGGTGGTTTTCCACACTGACAACATGGCGACCGCAGAGATCATTAACAAGGGTAGGTCCAAATCGCTACTCATCATGTCTTTCATGCGTAGGTTGACCTGGATAGCTCTGGATCAGGGGTTTCATTTCCATGCCCAGTTTCTGGACGGGGTCAGCAATGTGGCGGCTGATGCTTTGTTCCGTTTTGACTTTGCACGCTTTTTCTTACAGAACCCAGAAGCAGACGAGGTGGGCACCCCGGTACCGGACTGGCGGCGGCTGGTCTTGGACTAGACTCTCTGTTGGTGGTTGCCAGTTCTCTCATTACGAAATCTTTGTCCACCAGTACTTTGAAGTCATACCGCCGAGCATGGGTAGTTTTCTTAGACTTCCAGTCGGTATACCCTAGGGGTGACGCTGGTCAGGTCAAGTACATGGTGGCTTTCATATCTTACTGTCACTCAGTACTAGCGTTATCCTACAACACCGTCAGGCTATATTTGGCAGGGGTGCAACATTTTTTGGCACTTCAAGAGCCAGACAGACCCTCCATTTTTTCAGCTCACCCGATTAAGGCCATCCTCAGAGGCATCCAGAAAAGCCAGGTCACGGGCAAGCCGAGCCGTCAACCTATTACGGGGGTCACATTTCGTAGTCTGTCGGACGTCCTCTCGTTGTCACCGTTCGGGGCCCTGCCCAGCCTGGTGATCAAAGCAGCGATGTACCTGGCCTTTTATGGGTTTCTCAGACCAGGTGAGGTGACACAGGCCAGACGAGGGGCGGTGGCTCTCCGCAAGGGAGACTTAGTCAGGATGGGCAGTATCTTCCATTTGCAGTTGCCTCACAATAAAACCAGGCAGGTAGGTCTTGGCCATGTAGTCAAATTCTTCCAGACCACAAACACCTGGTGTCCAGTAGCAGTCTTGGACAACCTCGCGCTGGCCCTTAGTCTCCACGGCCCCACCGACCCGTTGCTACCATTCCCTGTTGAGCCACTCACGACCAGCCAGTTCACCAAGCATATCCGTACCCTGTTGGCCAGTATTGGAGTGAATCCGGCACAGTTCTCGGGGCATTCTTTCCGCATTGGTGCGGCATCCGCAGCGTCCAAACATGGAGTTCCTGCGCACATCATCAAGCACTTGGGGCGCTGGCGCTCAGGGTGCTTTGTCCGGTATATCCCGGAGCCTCTGGCAGAATTGGTCCAGGCATTTAGTACGTTGGCAGAATAGCACGGGGGCCATCCTTCCCTCACTGGTGGGTTTTTGCCCCCTTTTCCAGGCATACCGACCTAGTGAGGCCAAGGCACACCTCAGGCCAGTTAGGTAGGGGGGGTGGTGGTTGGGCGTCCTCCATTCGCCAGGTCCTGACCACAAGTGATAAGGCTGGCCGCAGGTTAGCCTGGATTTGTGGGAGGGACCTGTACCTGTTTTAAGCGGTCCACTTCTCCCAGGCAGCACGTCGACATTCGGACATCCCCTGCCCACCCATGCCCATTTCTTCAGGCAGTCATCCAACTTTCACATCCAGGGTATGCCCCCTTTTCCAGGCATACCGACCTAGTGAGGCCAAGGCACACCTCAGGCCAGTTAGGTAGGGGGGGTGGTGGTTGGGCGTCCTCCATTCGCCAGGTCCTGACCACAAATACTGTATATCTGTCATGATACAAATTCCTCTTGGCTTTAGTTATTGTCTTGGGCACTTTATTTGTTTTTATACTTATGGTGGCCAACCCCTTTAAGACAAAACTTAGTACAGAATACATTATCTAAAGAAATTATAGACTAGTACAAAGCAGAACAGGATCCTGCTCATGATGTCTAACAATTGCAATGGCCAGGATACAGGTTGTTAATGTTCTGTATTTGTCGTGACGCCAATTGCAGCGTGCGCAGGGTACTATCCCAGGGCCCTGCCAAGGTGTTATAACACACGTCCCAGATTAAGAATGCCAGAGTGGTGCAATGGCCTATAATGTCTCTGTAGGGTAGTGATAATTGTGTCACAGTGTCTCCTACCTGGGTACGGCCGGACTCCTGACATAGATTTATGGACATTTGTGGAGGACATGAGCAAAATCACATAAGATGACATTATAAAGGCTCTTAGGAGATAGTAGCGGGGTAGAGGTGTGTAGTAACACAACTCAGGTGTGCTACACAATCTACAGGTCCTTCTCAAAAAATGAGCATATTGTGATAAAGTTCATTATTTTCTGTAATGTACTGATAAACATTAGACTTTCATATATTTTAGATTCATTACACACAACTGAAGTAGTTCAAGCCTTTTCTTGTTTTAATATTGATGATTTTGGCATACAGCTCATGAAAACCCCAAATTCCTATCTCAAAAAATTAGCATATTTCATCCAACCAATAAAAGAAAAGTGTTTTTAATACAAAAAAAGTCAACCTTCAAATAATTAAGTTCAATTATGCACTCAATACTTGGTTGGGAATCATTTTGCAGAAATGACTGCTTCAATGCGGCGTGGCATGGAGGCAATCAGCCTGTGGCACTGCTGAGGTGTTATGGAGGCCCAGGATGCTTCGATAGCGGTCTTAGGCTACATTCACACGTCAGTATTTTTCTATAATCTGATTTTCTGTCCGTTTTTTTGCGGATCCGTTGTTCCTGAAAATGTTTCTGTATGTCATCCGTTTTTTGCGGATCCGCAAAAAACGGAAACATGTGAAAACTCAAATCCGACAGTATATTCTAACACAGAGGCGTTCCCATGGTGATGGGGACGCTTCTAGTTAGAATATACTGAGAACTGTGTACATGACTGCCCCCTGCTGCCTGGCAGCACCCGATCTCTTACAGGGGGCTGTGATCCGCACAATTATTGTGCGAATCATAGCCCCCTGTGAGAGATCAGGTGCTGCCAGGCAGGAGGGGGCAGACCCCCTCCCTCCCCTGTATTAAATGTGACTAGTGCAGCCCCCCCCCTCTATATTCATTGGTGACCAGTGCGGATGTGACCAGTGCGGCCTCACCTCTTCCCCCCCCCCCATCATTGGTGGCCAGTGCGGATTCCCAGTATTAATAAATGTGACCAGTGCGGCCTCACCTCTCCCCCCCCCCATCATTGGTGGCCAGTGCGGATTCCCAGTATTAATAAATGTGCCCAGTGCGGCCTCGCCTCTCCCCCCCCCCCATCATTGGTGGCAGCGGAGAGTTCCGATCGGAGTCCCAGTTTAAATCGCTGGGGCTCTGATCAGTTACCATGGCAGCCAAGACGCTATTGCAGTCTTGGCTGCCATGGTTACTTAGCAATAAATACAAGCATTATACTTACCTGCGACTGCGAGCTGCGATGTGTGTCCGGCCGGGAGCTCCTCCTACTGGTAAGTGAAAGGTCTGTGCGGCGCATTGCTTTTAGCACAGACCTGTCACTTACCAGTAGGAGGAGCTCCCGGCCGGACACACATCGCAGCTCGCAGTCGCAGGTAAGTATAATGCTTGTATTTATTGCTAAGTAACCATGGCAGCCAAGACTGCAATAGCGTCTTGGCTGCCATGGTAACCGATTGGAGCCCCAGCGATTAAACTGGGACTCCGATCGGAACTCTCCGCTGCCACCAATGATGGGGGGGGGGAAGAGGTGAGGCCACACTGGGCACATTTATTAATACTGGGAATCCACACTGGCCACCAATGATGGGGGGGGGGAGAGGTGAGGCCGCACTGGGCACATATATTAATACTGGGAATCCGCACTGGCCACCAATGATGGGGGGGGGGGAGAGGTGAGGCCGCACTGGTCACATTTAATACTGGGGAGGGAGGGGGGTCAGCCCCTGATCTCTTATAGGGGGCTATGATATGCACAATTAACCCCTCAGGCGCAGCACCTGAGGGGTTAATTGTGCAGATCACAGCCCCCTGTAAGAGATCGGGTGCTGCCAGGCAGCAGGGGGCAGTCATGTACACCGTTCTCAGTATATTCTAACTAGAAGCGTCCCCATCACCATGGGAACGCCTCTGTGTTAGAATATACTGTCGGATCTGAGTTTTTCACGAAGTGAAAAATCTGATCTGTAGAAAACTTACTGGGAATCCGCACTGCCGCACTGGCCACCAATGAATATAGAGGGAGGGGGGCCGCACTGGTCACATTTAATACTGGGGAGGAAGCCTAATTTCCAGGAACGGAATCCGCATAAAACGGATGACATACGTAATGACATACGAATGTCTTCCGTTTTTTGCGGATCTATTGACTTTGTATTGGTCCAGGATCCGATTTTTGCGGAAAAGAATAGGACATGTTTTATATTTTTTCGGACATGCGGAACGGAACAACGGAAACGGACAGCACACATTGTGCTGTCCGATTTTTTCCAGGACCCATTGAAAATGAATGGGTCCAGATCTGTTCCTGAAAAAACGGAACAGATCAGGAAAGAAAAAACGGACTTGTGAATGGACCCTTAAGCTCATCCAGAGTGTTGGGTCTTGCGTCTCTCAACTTTCTCTTCCCAATATCCCACAGATTCTCTATGGGGTTCAGGTCAGGAGAGTTGGCAGGCCAATTGAGCACAGTAATACCATGGTCAGTAAACCATTTACCAGTGGTTTTGGCACTGTGAGCAGGTGCCAGGTCGTGCTGAAAAATGAAATCTTCATCTCCATAAAGCTTTTCAGCAGATGGAAGCATGAAGTGCTCCAAAATCTCCTGATAGCTAGCTGCATTGACCCTGCCCTTGATAAAACACAGTGGACCAACACCAGCAGCTGACATGGCACCCCAGACCATCACTGACTGTGGGTACTTGACACTGGACTTCAGGCATTTTGGCATTTCCCTCTCCCCAGTCTTCCTCCAGAATCTGGCACCTTGATTTCCGAATGACATGCAAAATTTGCTTTCATCCGAAAAAAGTACTTTGGACCACTGAGCAACAGTCCAGTGCTGCTTCTCTGTAGCCCAGGTCAGGCGCTTCTGCCGCTGTTTCTGGTTCAAAAGTGGCTTGACCTGGGGAATGCGGCACCTGTAGCCCATTTTTCATTTTTCAGCACGACCTGGCACCTGCTCACAGTGCCAAAACCACTGGTAAATGGTTTACTGACCATGGTATTACTGTGCTCAATTGGCCTGCCAACTCTCCTGACCTGAACCCCATAGAGAATCTGTGGGATATTGGGAAGAGAAAGTTGAGAGACGCAAGACCCAACACTCTGGATGAGCTTAAGGCCGCTATCGAAGCTTCCTGGGCCTCCATAACACCTCAGCAGTGCCACAGGCTGATTGCCTCCATGCCACGCCGCATTGAAGCAGTCATTTCTGCAAAAGGATTCCCGACCAAGTATTGAGTGCATAACTGAACTTAATTATTTGAAGGTTGACTTTTTTTGTATTAAAAACACTTTTCTTTTATTGGTCGGATGAAATATGCTAATTTTTTGAGATAGGAATTTTGGGTTTTCATGAGCTGTATGCCGAAATCATCAATGTTAAAACAAGAAAAGGCTTGAACTATTTCAGTTTTGTGTAATGAATCAAAAATATATGAAAGTCTAATGTTTATCAGTACATTACAGAAAATAATGAACTTTATCACAATATGCTAATTCTTTGAGAAGGACCTGTATAAGGGAAGGTGGGAGGTGAGGGTAAGAGGGAAAAGCTGCTCAGATGATATTGCAGTGGTAGCAGATTTATTCTAATTTGTAGACCTTTCTGAAGAGGTGGGTTTTCATGTGGTTTTTGAAGATTTAGAAAATGAGTAAGTCTTAGGTGGTGGGAAATTGAATTCCAGTTTATGCGGATGCACAGGAGCAATCTTATGTGAGAAGCAAAGAAGATGAAAGCAAAGAAGGAAGTTTTGTGAGGATCAGAAGATATTACATGTTGGTAATAATTTGCAGATTAGGCCTGAGACGTAGAGGTTAGGTCAGAGATGTATGGAGGTGAGAGATTGTGGACAACCTTGTATGTCATTGTTTTTTAACTAATTTTCCTGGGCAATGGGTAGTTGTAGCCATGCTAGTGAACAGATTGTTAGAGAAGAGAGGCAGGGGCTGATCACTTTACAAAAATTGTAATTGTTTATTTCAAGAAAAGAGTCATATGTAGAGTTGAGCGAACACCTGGATGTTCGGGTTCGAGAAGTTCGGCCGACCTTCTCGGAAATGTTCGGGATCCGAACTCGACCCGAACTTCGCCCCGAACCCCATTGGAGTCAATGGGGACCCGAACTTTTCGGCACTAAAAAGGCTGTAAAACAGCCCAGGAAAGGGCTAGAGGGCTGCAAAAAGCAGCAAAATGTAGGTAAATCCCCTGCAAACAAATGTGGATAGGGAAATGAATTAAAATAAAAATAAAATAAATAAAAATTAACCAATATCAATTGGAGAGAGGTCCCATAGCAGAGAATCAGGCTTCATGTCACCCATCACTGGAACAGGCCACTGTCAGATATTTAGGCCCCGGCACCCAGACAGAGGAGAGAGGTCCCATAGCAGAGAATCATGCTTCATGTCATAGCAGAGAATCAGGCTTCATGTCACCCACCACTGGAACAGGCCATTGTCAGATATTTAGGCCCCGGCACCCTGACAGAGGAGAGAGGTCCCATTGCAGAGAATCAGGCTTCATGTCACCCACCACTGGAACAGGCCACTATCAGATATTTAGGCCCTGGCACCCAGACAGAGGAGAGAGGTCCCATTGCAGAGAATCAGGCTTCATGTCACCCACCACTGGAACAAGCCACTGTCAGATATTTAGATCCCGACACCCAGACAAAGGAGAGAGGTCCCATAGCAGAGACTCAGGCTTCATGTCATAGCAGAGAATCAGGCTTCACGTCACCCACCACTGGAACAGGCCATTGTCAGATATTTAGGCCCTGGCACCCAGACAGAGGAGAGAGGTACCATTGCAGAGAATCAGGCTTCATGTCACCCACCACTGGAACAGGCCACTGTCAGATATTTAGGCCCCGACACCCAGACAGAGGAGAGAGGTCCCATAGCAGAGACTCAGGCTTCATGTCATAGCAGAGAATCAGGCTTCACGTCACCCACCACTGGAACAGGCCATTGTCAGATATTTAGGCCCCGGCACCCAGACAGAGGAGAGAGGTCCCAAAGCAGAGAATCAGGCTAAATGTCATAGCAGAGAATCAGGCTTCACGTCACCCACCACTGGAACAGGCCACTGTCAGAAATTTTGTGTCACGAGGGTATCTAGAGCCACGTCTGACTCCGTTATACCCGGGGTCAGGAGGTCGCAGCGGGTGGCTGCGCGCTCTATATCTAAAGATCACGTTGTTTCTTAGTGATTGTTTTCTGTGTTTGCCTTGCTATCCTTTTTGTCTCAATCAGGGATCCGTAGCTTCTCCTCCTCAGCTGTTTCTTGTCTGCCACTCCCAACCTCCTTATATTCTCCCCTCACACTTCTCTAGTTGCCAGTTATAGAGCTTCCTGCCTGGACATCTATACTGACCCACTGTAGTTGTGAATCCTGGTTGTCGTTCCAGAGTGCTACCCTCCGGATCCCTGTTGGGCTTCTTGTTGTCTCCTGTTGTCGCCCACCTGGGATTATATGTTGAGTTTGTATTGTCTGTCCTTCCCTTGGTGTTTTCCTTTAGAGCTAGTGGTGCGGACTAGTGTTCCCACCGCCCTGTTCTCTATCTAGGGCTCAGCTTAGGGAAAGCCAGGGCTTTAGGCACGTGATCGGTGTACGGGTGAGGAACCCGTCTAGGGACGTCAGGGCAGCCAGGTGCCAGCCTCTAGGTGAGTCAGGGGTCACCACCTTCCCTCTCACTTGGTCATGGCCTTCCTTGTTCCCTCCCTCTGTGTCACGTATGTGATAGTAACGCCGACCGTGATATTTAGGCCCCGACACCCAGACAGAGGAGAGAGGTCCCATAGCAGAGACTCAGGCTTCATGTCATAGCAGAGAATCAGGCTTCACGTCACCCACCACTGGAACAGGCCAGTGTCAGATATTTAGGCCCCGGCACCCAGACAGAGGAGAGAGGTCCCATTGCAGAGAATCAGGCTTCATGTCACCCACCACTGGAACAGGCCACTGTCAGATATTTAGGCCCCGGCACCCAGGCAGAGGAGAGAGGTCCCATTGCAGAGAATCAGGCTTCATGTCACCCACCACTGGAACAGGCCACTGTCAGATATTTAGGCCCCGGCACCCAGACAGAGGAGAGAGGTCCCATAGCAGAGAATCAGGCTTCATGTTATAGCAGAGAATCAGGCTTCATGTCACCCACCACTGGAACAGGCCATTGTCAGATATTTAGGCCCAGGCACCCAAACAGAGGAGAGAGGTCCCATTGCAGAGAATCAGGCTTCATGTCACCCACCACTGGAACAGGCCACTGTCAGATATTTAGGCCCCGGCACCCAGACAGAGGAGAGATGTCCCATTGCAGAGAATCAGGCTGCATGTCACCCACCACTGAAACAGGCCACTGGCAGATATTTAGGCCCCGGCACCCAGACAGAGGAGAGGTTCATTCAACTTTGGGTTGCCCCGCAATATAATGGTAAAATTAAAAAAAGAGGATTGAATGAAGTGCCCTGGAGTACAAGAATATATTGTTAAGGGGAGGTCTAAATGTCTAATCTGCACAAGGGATGGACAGGTCCTGTGGGATCCATGCCTGGTTAATTTTTATGAACGTTAGCTTGTCCACATTGGCTGTGGATAGGCGGCTGCGTTTGTCTGTAATGACGCCCCCTGCCGTGCTGAATACACGTTCAGACAAAACGCTGGCCGCCGGGCAGGCCAGCACCTCCAAGGCATAAAAGGCTAGCTCTGGCCACGTGGACAATTTGGAGACCCAGAAGTTTAATGGGGCTGAACCATCAGTCAGTACGTGGAGGGGTGTGCACAGGTACTGTTCCACCATGTTAGTGAAATGCTGCCTCCTGCTAACACGTTCCGTATCAGGTGGTGGTGCAGTTAGCTGTGGCATGGTGACAAAACTGTTCCACATCTCTGTCATGCTAACCCTGCCCTCAGAGGAGCTGGCCGTGACACAGCTGCGTTGGCGACCTCTTGCTCCTCCTCTGCCTTCGCCTTAGGCTTCCACTTGTTCCCCTGTGACATTTGGTAATGCTCGCAGTAGAGCGTCTACCAACGTGCGCTTGTACTCGCGCATCTTCCTATCACACTCCAGTGCAGGAAGTAAGGTGGGCACATTGTGTTTGTACCAGGTATCAAGCAGGGTGGCAACCCAGTATTCCACACACGTTAAAATGTGGGCAACTCTGCTGTCGTTGCGCAGGCACTGCAGCATGTAGTCGCTCATGTGTGCCAGGCTGCCCAGAGGTAAGGACAAGCTGTCCTCTGTGGGAGGCGTATCATCATCGTCCTCCGTTTCCCCCCAGCCACGCACCAGTGATGGGCCCGAGCTGCGTTGGGTGCCACCCCGCTGTGAACATGCTTCATCCTCATCCTCCTCCACCTCCTTCTCATCCTCGTCCTCCTCGTCCTACAGTAGTGGGCCCTGTCTGGCCACATTTGTACCTGGCCTCTGCTGTTGCAAAAAACCTCCCTCTGAGTCACTTCTAAGAGACTGGCCTGAAAGTGCTAAAAATGACCCCTCTTCCTCCTCCTCCCCCTCCTCCTGGGCCACCTCCTCTTCCATCATCGCCCTAAGTGTTTTCTCAAGGAGACATAGAAGTGGTATTGTAACGCTCATAACGGCGTCATCGCCACTGGCCATGTTGGTGGAGTACTCGAAACAGCGCAACGGGGCACATAGGTCTTGCATGGAGGCCCAGTCATTGGTGGTGAAGTGGTGCTGTTCCGCAATGCGACTGACCCGTGTGTGCTGCAGCTGAAACTCCACTATGGCCTGCTGCTGCTCGCACAGTCTGTCCAGCATGTGCAATGTGGAGTTCCACCTGGTGGGCACATCGCATATGAGGCGGTGAGCGGGAAGGCCGAAGTTACGCTGTAGCGCAGAGGGGCGAGCAGCGGCAGGATGTGAACGCCGGAAGCGCGCACAGATGGCCCACACTTTATGCAGCAGCTCTGACATGTCGGGGTAGTTGTGAATGAACTTCTGCACCACCAAATTCAAAACATGCGCCAGGCAAGGGATGTGCGTCAAACCGGCTAGTCCCAGAGCTGCGACGAGATTTCGCCCATTATAGCACACCACCAGGCCGGGCTTGAGGCTCACCGGCAGCAACCACTCGTCGGTCTGTTGTTCAATACCCCGCCACAACTCTTGCGCGGTGTGGGGCCTGTCCCCCAAACATATGAGTTTCAGAATGGCCTGCTGATGTTTACCCCGGGCTGTGCTGAAGTTGGTGGTGAATGTGTGTGGCTGACCGGATGAGCAGGTGGAAGAAGAGGAGGAGGAAGCCGAGTAGGAGGAGGAGGCTACGGGAGGCAAAGAATGTTGCCCTGCGTTCCTTGGCAGCGGAAGGACGTGCGCCAAAGAGCTCTCCGCCTGGGGCCCAGCCGCCACTACATTTACCCAGTATGCAGTTAGGGAGATATAGCGTCCCTGGCCGTGCTTACTGGTCCACTTATCTGTGGTTAGGTGGACCTTGCCACAGATGGCGTTGCGCAGTGCACACTTGATTTTATCAGATACTTGGTTGTGCAGGGAAGGCACGGCTCTCTTGGAGAAGTAGTGGCGGCTGGGAACAACATACTGTGGGACAGCAAGCGACATGAGCTGTTTGAAGCTGTCTGTGTCCACCAGCCTGAATGACAGCATTTCATAGGCCAGTAGTTTAGAAATGCTGGCATTCAGGGCCAGGGATCGAGGGTGGCTAGGTGGGAATTTACGCTTTCTCTCAAATGTTTGTGAGATGGAGAGCTGAACGCTGCCGTGTGACATGGTGGAGATGC
The DNA here is from genome assembly GCF_905171765.1 of Bufo bufo. Lineage (NCBI taxonomy): Eukaryota > Metazoa > Chordata > Amphibia > Anura > Bufonidae > Bufo > Bufo bufo. Next base: position 186,839,768 of record NC_053392.1, read on the forward strand.
TTGGTGACGGAGGTGGTGGTGTTGGTGGTACATCCTCTGTTTGCTGGGCGGCAGGTGCCAACGTTCCTCCAGAGGCGGAGGAAGAGGCCGAGGCAGCAGCAGAAGAGGTAGCAGGGGGAGCCTGAGTGACTTCCTTGTTTTTAAGGTGTTTACTCCACTGCAGTTCATGCTTTGTATGCAGATGCCTGGTCATGCAGGTTGTGCTAAGGTTCAGAACGTTAATGCCTTGCTTCAGGCTCTGATGGCACAGCGTGCAAACCACATGGGCCTTGTCGTCAGCACATTGTTTGAAGAACTGCCACGCCAGGGAACTCCTTGAAGCTGCCTTTGGGGTGCTCGGTCCCAGGTGGCGGTGGCCAGTAGCAGGCGAACTCTCTTGGCGGCGGGTGTTCTGCTTTTGCCCACTGCTCCCTCTTTTGCTACACTGTTGGCTCGGTCTCACCACTGCCTCTTCCTCCGAACTCTGAAAGTCAGTGGCACAACCTTCATTCCATGTGGGGTCTAGGACCTCATCGTCCCCTGCATCGTCTTCCACCCAGTGTTCCTCCCTGACCTCCTGTTCGGTCTGCACACTGCAGAAAGACGCAGCAGTTGGCACCTGTGTTTCATCATCAGAGACGTGCTGAGGTGGTATTCCCATGTCCTCATCATCAGGAAACATAAGTGGTTGTGCGTCAGTGCATTCTATGTCTTCCACCGCTGGGGAAGGGCTAGGTGGATGCCCTTGAGAAACCCTGCCAGCAGAGTCTTCAAACAGCATAAGAGACTGCTGCATAAGTTGAGGCTCAGACAGTTTCCCTGATATGCATAGGGGTGATGTGACAGACTGATGGGCTTGGTTTTCAGGCACCATCTGTGCGCTTTCTGCAGAAGACTGGGTAGGAGATAATGTGAACGTGCTGGATCCACTGTCGGCCACCCAATTGACTAATGCCTGTACCTGCTCAGGCCTTACCATCCTTAGAACGGCATTGGGCCCCACCAAATATCGCTGTAAATTCTGGCGTCTACTGGGACCTGAGGTAGTTGGTACACTAGGACGTGTGGCTGTGTCAGAACGGCCATGTCCTCTCCCAGCACCAGAGGGTCCACTAACACCACCACGACCATGTCCGCGTCCTCGTCCCTTACTAGATGTTTTCCTCATTGTTACCGTTCACCACAATAAGAAAAAAATTATTTGGCCCAATGTATTGAATTCAAATTCAGGCCTTTTTTTACAGGCACCTAACACTATCTGGCTATCTATTTAGGAACCGTATTACACTAATACAGGCACAGCAGAAACCACTGATTTAGGGAATTGCTAATTTGGGAATTGTATTTCAACCCAGAACAAAAACTGTGCTTTGACGGACACTAAATAACTTGACCAGCCACAGCAGTAACCTCGGATTTAGCTGAATATAAATTGTAGGCCTAGTATTTAGGCCCTGGATGAATGACAGGTATCCCTTTACAGACAGAATTACTTTTGGAGATGCACGGTAGCGTGTGAAGTTATTGAGAATGACGCTATCAGCACCTTCAATGTAATATACCCTTTTATGGATAGATTTGAACTTGGCCTGCTACAGCAGAAACCACTGATTTAGGGAATTGCTAATTTGGGAATTGTATTTCAACCCAGAACAAAAACTGTGCTTTGAAGGACACTAAATAACTTGACCAGCCACAGCAGTAACCTAAGATTTATCTGAATATAAATTGTAGGCCTAGTATTTAGGCCCTGGATGGATGACAGGTATCCATTTACGGACAGAATTACACTTGGAAATGCACGGTAGCATGTGAAGTTATTGAGAATGACCCTATCAGCACCGTCAATGTAATATACCCTTTTTTAGATAGATTGTAATCTGGCCTGATACAGCAGAAACCACTGATTTAGGGAATTGCTAATTTGGGAATTGTATTCCAACCCAGAACAAAAACTGTGCTTTGATGGACACTAAATAACTTGACCAGCCACAGCAGTAATCTCGGATTTAGCTGAATATAAATTGTAGGCCTAGTATTTAGGCCCTGGATGGATGACAGGTGTCCCTTTACAGACAGAATTACACTTGGAGATGCACGGTAGCGTGTGAAGTTATTGAGAATGACCCTATCAGCACCTTCAATGTAATATACCCTTTTATGGATAGATTTAAACTTGGCCTGCTACAGCAGAAACCACTGATTTAGGGATTTGCTAATTTGGGAATTGTATTTCAACCCAGAACAAAAACTTTGCTTTGACAGACACTAAATAACTTGACCAGCCACAGCAGTAACCTCAGATTTACAGTGGGATGCGAAAGTTTGGGCAACCTTGTTAATCGTCATGATTTTCCTGTATAAATCGTTGGTTGTTACGATAAAAAATGTCAGTTAAATATATCATATAGGAGACACACACAGTGATATTTAAGAAGTGAAATTAAGTTTATTGGATTTACAGAAAGTGTGCTATAATTGTTTAAACAAAATTAGGCAGGTGCATAAATTTGGGCACCACAAAAAAGAAATTAAATCAATATTTAGTAGATCCTCCTTTTGCAGAAATTACAGCCTCTAAACGCTTCCTGTAGGTTCCAATGAGAGTCTGGATTCTGTTGAAGGTATTTTGGACCATTCCTCTTTATAAAACATCTTTAGTTCATTCAGGTTTGATGGCTTCCGAGCATGGACAGCTCTCTTTAAGTCACACCACAGATTTTCAATTATATTTAGGTCTGGGGACTGAGATGGCCATTCCAGAACGTTGTACTTGTTCCTCTGCATAAATGTCTTAGTGGATTTTGAGCAGTGTTTAGGGTCGTTGTCTTGGTGAAAGATCCAGCCCCGGCGCAGCTTCAGCCTTGTCACTGATTCCTGGACATTGGTCTCCAGAATCTGCTGATACTGAGTGGAATCCATGCGTCCCTCAACTTTGACAAGATTCCCAGTCCCTGCACTGGCCACACAGCCCCACAGCATGATGGAACCACCACCATATTTTACTGTAGGTAGCAGGTGTTTTTCTTGGAATGCTGTGTTCGTTTTCCGCCATGCATAACGCCCCTTGTTATGGCCAAATAACTCAATTTTAGTTTCATCAGTCCAAAGCACCTTATTCCAAAATGAAGCTGGCTTGTCCAAATGTGCTTTAGCCCACCTCAAGCGGCACTTTGTGCTGTGGGCGAAGAAAAGGCTTCCTCTGCATCACTCTCGCATACAGCATCTCCTTGTGTAAAGTGCGGCGAATGGTTGAACGATGCACAGTGACTCCATCTGCAGCAAGATGATGTTGTAGGTCTTTGGTGCTGGTTTGTGGGTTGACTCTGACTGTTCTCACCATTCGCCGCTTCTGTCTATCCGAGATTTTTCTTGGTCTGCCACTTCGAGCCTTAACTTGAACTGAGCCTGTGGTCTTCCATTTCCTCAATATGTTCCTAACTGTGGAAACAGACAGCTGAAATCTCTGAGACAGCTTTCTGTATCCTTTCCCTAAACCATGATGGTGAACAATCTTTGTCTTCAGGTCATTTGAGAGTTGTTTTGAGACCCCCATGTTGCAACTCTTCAGAGAAAATTAAAAGAGGAGGGAAACTTACAATTGACCCCCTTAAATACTCTTTCTCATAATTGAATTCACCTGGGTATGTAGGTCAGGGGTCACTGAGCTTACCAAGCCAATTTGAGTTCCAATAATTCGTTCTAAAGGTTTTGGAATCAATAAAATGACAACAGTGCCCAAATTTATGCACCTGCCTAATTTTGTTTAAACAATTATAGCACACTTTCTGTAAATCCAATAAACTTAATTTCACTTCTCAATTATCACTGTGTGTGTCTCCTATAGGATATATTTAACTGACATTTTTTATCGTAACAACCAACGATTTATACAGGAAAATCATGACGATTAACAAGATTGCCCAAACTTTCGCATCCCACTGTATCTGAATATAAATTGTAGGCCTAGTATTTAGGCCCTGGATGGATGACAGGTATCCCTTTGCGGACAGAATTACACTTGGAAATGCACGGTAGCGTGTGAAGTTATTGAGAATGACCCTATCAGCACCATCAATTTAATATACCCTTTTTTGGATAGATTGAAACTTGGCCTGATACAGCAGAAACCACTGATTTAGGGAATTGCTAATTTGGGAATTGTATTCCAACCCAGAACAAAAACTGTGCTTTGACGGACACTAAATAACTTGACCAGCCAAAGCAGTAACCTCGGATTTAGCTGAATATAAATTGTAGGCCTAGTATTTAGGCCCTGTATGGATGACAGGTATCCCTTTACGGACAGAATTACACTTGGAGATGCAGGGTAGTGTGTGAAGTTATTGAGAATGATCCTATCAGCACCTTCAATGTAATATACCCTTTTATGGATATATTTAAACTTGGCCTGCTACAGCAAAAACCACTGATTTAAGGAATTGCTAATTTGGGAATTGTATTCCAACCAGAACAAAAACTGTGCTTTGACGGACACTAAATAACTTGACTAGCCACAGCAGTAACCTCGGATTTAGATGAATATAAATTGTAGGCCTATTATTTAGGCGCTGGATGACAGGTATCCCTTTACAGACAGAATTAGACTTGGAGATGCACGGTAGCGTGTGAAGTTATTGAGAATGACCCTATCCGCACCTTCAATGTAATATACCCTTTTATGGATAGATTTAAACTTGGCCTGCTACAGCAGAAACCACTGATTTAGGGAATTGCTAAGTTGGGAATTGTATTCCAACCAGAACAAAAACTGTGCTTTGACGGACACTAAATAACTTGACTAGCCACAGCAGTAACCTCGGATTTAGCTGAATATAAATTGTAGGCCTATTATTTAGGCGCTGGATGACAGGTATCCCTTTACAGACAGAATTAGACTTGGAGATGCACGGTAGCGTGTGAAGTTATTGAGAATGACCCTATCCGCACCTTCAATGTAATATACCCTTTTATGGATAGATTTAAACTTGGCCTGCTACAGCAGAAACCACTGATTTAGGGAATTGCTAAGTTGGGAATTGTATTTCAACCCAGAAAAAAATATATCCTTTGCCAGACAGCAGACAGTATTACAATTGGCTAGCCACAGCTGAAACACCAGATTTAGGGTACTGCTATTTTGGCAATTGTATTTCACCCCTCAATAAAATAGCAAGCACAGCAAGCCCCTGATGTAGGATATAGCAAAAAAACAACAACACACTTTTGATGGTTAAATGGACTTGGTGGCAGCTTGTGCTGGCGCACCACAAGACACAAAATGGCCGCCGATCACCTCAGAAAAAAGTGACAAAAAAACGCTCTGGGCAGCCTAAAAACAGTGAGCAATTAACTAGCAGACGTTGAATGATACACAGCTGTAGATCGATCACTTCAGTAAGTGTTTTTGATGAGTAAATCCCTGCCTAATCTGGCCCTAACAGCAGCAGCTGCATCCTATCCCTACACTGATCAGAGCAGAGTGACATTCGACGCTACGTGACTCCAGCTTAAATAGAGGCTGGGTCACATGATGCACTGGCCAATCACAGCCATGCCAATAGTAGGCATGGCTGTGATGGCCTCTTGGGGCAAGTAGTATGACGCTTGTTGATTGGCTGCTTTGCAGCCTTTCAAAAAGCGCCAAGAAAGCGCCGAACACCGAACCCGGAATTTTACGTAAATGTTCGGGTCCGTGTCACAAACATCCCAAAATTCGGTACGAACCCGAAGTATACAGTTCGGGTTCGCTCATCCCTAGTCATATGGTTTCATAAAAAATATCTAAATATGGATTTTGAGGTGTAAGAAGAAAGTGGAGTAACATGCAACCCTACTGCATATGTTGTCTTGGATTTAAACCAATGGCAATATAATACATAATAAACTATAAGAACTACAGTTTTCTTACCCAGAAAACAAGGTGACATGCAGGTCAATGGGTACAACAAACCATCCAAACAAAAGTAATTACTTTTATTTCTAATTTGTTAACACCAAATGAACAATGATGAAGTTTTTTTTGAACAGGATTCGGAACAAGATACATAAGCATTTTTCTGCAATACAACTCTTCAAAGCAGTGAATATTATAATTACACTAATGAAGTCAGTCAATTGTTATTCATGGAACACTAGTTTTTGCATTTTGCATTATTGCAGCTCCACTTGAGATACTCTTAGGAGTTATTTACACTGGATTAAATGAGCCATCTTTCTTTAGAACATTACAATTTACAACTATTCCTCAACTACAAATTTAGTTTTGCATCCCAGGATTATAAAATCAAGCTCACCATGAATCTTAAGTCTGACTTCTTTGCACACATTTAATTTAGTTTCAATGCTATTGAGCTTTATTAGCTGTCTCATCATTTTAAACAGAATGGAATCGGAGAATTCAAAATAAAAAAATACATTTTAGCTCTTTTTACCATTTTTTGTTATATTTGTAGTCACATTTGTATCAAGGAGTTTACATATTGAACTGTATTGGATTTCCCACTAATTGCCATAATTTGTGTAAAGTAAAAGTAATTTTTAATGGGGTTGTGTAGGATTTTTACAAGGGATGGTGAATCCTTAGGATATATCATCAATGTCTGATTGGTGAGGATGTCGGCAGTAACACCGGTATAACAATGCAATGTTTGGAGTAAAATGTCTTTGAACTATGCATTCGCTAACAAGAGTATAGCAATGTCACTTTTGAATTACTTGGTCTAATGCAGTAATACAGTCACAAACACAGGTATAACAATAAAATCTGCAGTAAAATGTTTTTGATCTATGCAATCACTAACATGGATATAAGAATTAGAAACTTTGTAGTGAAATATGGCACCGATCATGAGTTTGGCAGCTGACCCATTGAAGTCATGGAATCTGGTGCAAACTCTAGAAGCTCTAGGTACAGAAAATGCACCAAAAAATGCACAAGAACCGCAAGAACAGTCTGAATAGTCACTTATACAGATTATGTGGTTATGGGCAGAACTTGACTACAGGAACCTTGTCTGGATGTCTGAGACAAAGGAAAATCACACCAGAATCAGAGAAGCAGTCTGGACATTCTCTAATACTAGAACTACAGATAATGGCAACACAGAACTGGAGACTCTAAAATAACTTATAGGAGTGGAGAGTGATGGATATAGGAACCAAGACTATAGCAGAGACTAGGAGAACTTAAAGCGTAACTTCCGTTTCATTTTTTATTCCCTAATGGTATAGATCACCCTGCTGTATAAGTGCTTTTGTGCTTTAAATTTTTATCATTTCAGTTTTACCTGCTAATAACTCCCTCAAATGCATGCTACTTTCCTATTCAGCAGCTCTCTCTCATCTCACAGCGTTGCCATGTGCAGTCCGTCTTCTCAGTATTATAACAAGAGACAGATGAGCTCTGGGGGGAGGAGCTCAGCCCTGACAGCCTGGAGCTGGGCTGAGGCAGAAAGTGGAGGGGGGAGGGCTGCTTTAGATGGTGATATCTTCTGAATAGCTCTAGTCCAAGCAGCAGAGGAGAAATCACTGTTAGAAATAGAGTCGGGAACTATCGCGGGTAAAATCTGCTTTTACTTTCATTTTCAGCTTTTTTCACAGCATCCCGATTTCTATCATTGATATCTTCCCCTGTACTGAACAGATTTATGTCATTTTGGTATTGTCTGAAAGCCCATATTTCTAGCTAGTAGACAAACCAGAGCTATAAGCAGTTAAAGTAGCTCCCCCCTCCCTGTCAGTCTGGAAGAGAATGAGGAACAGCTGGCTATTAAGAGGTTAAAATAAATGCTTACTGATTTAATGTAATTGCAGGGCTTGTCTCTGGTTAGCTGTATGTGAGGATACACACTGATCTGGGTACTGTGGGAAGTTATCTGCGTTCTGATTGGTCCTGCTAGTTCATGTGAGGAGAACAAGGGCAGACATGGCCGGCAGGAGAAGAGCAGTGCTGCCCTGGCCCTGTCAATCAAGAGAAGAAGGGTGTGAAAAGAGGTGGGCAAACGGAGCCTCTAGGAGCAGGTGCAGCGCCCCCTGCTCCTACAGGCTAATTAGCATATTAATAAAGTTAGTTTTTCTCAATAAAGTCTTTAAGCAGTGAGATGGCACTAATATAGTTATGTTCAGCTGACATTAGCACATCCCTAATGTCAGCCAGCTTAATACCCATTTTTCAGGTGACAGAAACCCTTTAAACTGTAAATGTAAACGTTAAACTTCTGTTTTGAGCATAATCTGTGCTAATTGGTGTAAGCAAAAAGTTTGTTAATGGTAGAATTTTTTATTTTTTTTTAAGTTGGCTGTCAAATCATATGCAGAAAAAAGACTGTCTTTGTGGGGTTTTTTTTATGTAGAACAAGCTGCCAGTAGTTGTAATAAACACTGGGTGACCAGTGCCTCACCAGTGCCAATCAGGGCAAGGTCTCCCCTCACTTCTTCCCATTGTCATATGATCCTCCATCAACTTCCTTCCTTGTGGTTTTCCCTGCCAATACTCATAGTAAAATGGCTCTGGACGCAGTTTTTACATGATTCGAAATGAATCTCAAAAACTTCGGATTCGTTAGGTGACTAATTTTTTGTGAAGTTAAAGAGGACCTTTCACCGATTATTACCCTATGAACTAACTATACAGACATGTGGAGCGGCGCCCAGGGATCTCACTGCACTTACTATTATCCCCGGGCGCCGCTCCGTTCTCCCGTTATGCCCTCCGGTATCTCCGCTCACTAAGTTATAGTAGGCGGAGTCTGCCCTAGCGCTGGCCAATCGCATTGCAGAGCTCACAGCCTGGGAGAAAATAACCTCCCAGGCTGTGAGCTCTGCGCTGCGATTGGCCAGCGCTAGAGCAGAACAAGGGCAGACTCCGCCTACCATAACTTAGGGACTGGAATCTCCGCCTACTATAACTTAGTGAGCGGAGATACCGGAGGGCATAGCAGCAGAACGGAGCGGCGCCCGGGGATAATAGTAAGTGCAGTGAGATCCCCGGGTGCCGCTCCACATGTCTGTATAGTTAGTTCATAGGGTAATAATCGGTGAAAGGTCCTCTTTAATAGCTAATCAGAATCCTTTAGAATCAATAAAAATTTAGATCATTAAAACAAATTTCTTTGTACATATCTTGAAGTTGTATCACTCACAAAAAATATTTCCTTTTGGAAATACACACTAGTTATTTTTAGCACTTCATTTCCTTTTTGGCAATAACATTTGGAAAAAAAACTCAAATAGAGGTCAGAAAACAACAATTCAAGTAATCAGAAAGCACTGAGAATGGATAAGAACAGGCTGGAAGAATTGGATGGATTGTTTTAGTATTGTGCTTTTGACAATTTGATAAATTTTACTGCCAACTTTAGTATGAGTTTGACAGGCTCCTTATCTTGCCCTTTAGCAATAAAACTTTTCAAAAAGACTGTAGTTATCTCTTTTGTCTTGAAATACCCTTATATCTTCAATTCAATCACTAAAGCTATTACCTTACATTGTAAATTTGTCAATTTTTTACAACTTTAGTAAAACCTTTTGGTTTACTGTTACTTTTTCTTTAGTAGAAAAAGGACAGACTTACGTTAATATGCTAGAGTACACACATACACACACACAAAGAAATTGGTGCAGCTAAAATGGTGTGTCACACCCAGAGCAAGCTAGGTAAGAAAGAAAAGCCTGTGGAAGTTAGGTTTTTCCTCTGTTCCTCAGACAACTGAGCTGTTAATAAGGGTTTTTGCCTTTCATAATATGGAATGAATACTTCTATTTTTTTATAGTTCTGCCATTTTTAGATGCAACACTGCCAATTATGTTTATTTTTTAGCATTTGTTTATTTTTTTAGTGTTTTTTTATTTATAAAATGGGGTAAGATGGATGATTTGAATTTTCAACTGAACTCATCATCAGGTGACTTAAACATCTGATTGTTAGATTCTGTCTACCACAAATTGCAATGGTTTACAATTGCAGTCTATGGAAAGCTGAGCTCCTATTAGGTATAATGAATAATTTAAAAAATAGCAAATAATTTTTTTAATATGTAAGTGATTTTATGATGCAATGGATTAAAACAGAAAAAAGATATACATATACAAGTTGTAATCATATCAACGAGCATAATAAAACTATCATGTTATTTACCCCACAAGGTGAACCCTATAAAATTGAAACAAAAATCACTGACAGGATTAATGTTATTTGGTCAGCTTGCCTCCCCAAAAATTCAATAAAAGGCGATTAAAAATAGGTAGTCATGCAGCTTTGTTAACAGAAAGTTTACAAATGTATGCCTCCTAGAGCAGGTCACTAGAAAATGGTTAAAAAAACACATTTAAGGCTACTTTCACACTGCCGTTTCTGGGTCCGCCTGTGAGATCAGTTTCAAGGCTCTCACAAGTGGCCCAAAACAGATCAGTTTAGCCCAATGCATTCTGAATGGATAAGGATCCGTTCAGAATGCATCAGTTTGCCTCCGTTCAGCCTCCATTCCGCTCTGGAGGCGGACACCAAAACGCTGCTTGCAGGGTTTTGATGTCCGTCTGACGAAACTGAGCCAAACGGATCCGTCCTGTCTTACAATGTAAGGCTACTTTCACACTGGCATTTCTAGGTCCGCCTGTGAGATCCGTTTCAAGGCTCTCACAAGCGGCCCAAAACGGATCAGTTCAGCCCCAATGCATTCTGAATGGATAAGGATCTGTTCAGAATGCATCAGTTTGCCTCCGTTCAGCCTCCATTCCGCTCTGGAGGCGGACACCAAAACGCTGCTTGCAGCGTTTTGATGTCTGTCTGAGGAAACTGAGCCAAACGGATCCGTCCTGACTTACAATGTAAGGCTACTTTCACACCTGCGCTAGGTGCGGATCCGTCTGGTATCTGCACAGACGGATCCGCACCTATAAATGCAAACGATGGTATCCATTCAGTGCGGATCCGTCTGCATAACAGCCTGATCGGGTGCTGCCAGGCAGCAGGGGCCAGACCCCCCTCCTTCCCCAGTATTAAAAGCATTGGTGACCAGTACGGCCCCCCTCCCTCCCCAGTTTTAAAAGCATTGGTGGCCAGTGCATCCCCCCCCCTCCCTCCCTCCGCAGTATTAAAAGCTTTGGTGGCCAGTGCTGCCCCCCCCTCTCTCCCTCCCTAGTATTAAAAGCATTGGTGGCAGTGGCCACAGGCTACGCAATGCGCCGCACAGACCTGTCACTTACCAGTAGGAGAAGCGCCGGCCGGCCACAGACAGCGCATGTAAGTATAAGCTAAGTAACCATGGCAGCCAGGAATTGCATACACTCCATCACAACATAATGGTAGGACATTTGTTATTAAGCATGTTTAAAGAGTTACTTAAATTTGCATTTAGAAAGCAAATAAACAATTAAGAAGATACATCCAAAGATGTCTGTAACGGATAACCTGGCACCCCTAGACTAAGTACCTCCATTGACATTTGCTCCTAGCATTTTCCTGAGGTTTCCAAGCCCTCTGGCAGACACCACAATCACCGAACCTAAGAAGCCTATAAATCCTCTTCAAGCATATGAATGCTGTAGGCAGTGGAATAGGAAACCATATGAATAGGTTTACACTCCTAGCAGTCAAACTGGTACAGCATACCATAAATCCTCCCCCAAGAATGAGACGACACTTAACCTTGAGGGTTAAAACAGGAACTGAACTTTATTTAGACACAGCACACCTACTTTAAACCCAACAGCCTCATTTACATACAATAGGGCACCTAGAGGACTCTGGTACAAGGAAGGGTGGGGCCAGACAATAGCAAGGGCTGATGGGATTGAGGAGGGACAGAGCAGCCTGTTTAAACTGGTGTCCCTGCGACAACACCCTGCCGGGGAAACAATAGGACAGGAAAAAGGGGGAGGAGACGAGGCACAGAACAACAATGCCTGTAACATAGCAAACTTTACAGCCAGGGCAAGATATATACAGTCCACAACACACAGCAATACAAAATACCACATGCCCAAATTGCATTCCACGTACAAATTCACCAGGAGCCATAGTCAGTAGGTAGGAGGCGGGTAGCCAGGCCTCTCCAATGCCCAGTGGTGAGGCGGGTTCCGCCACATTTCTCCCCTTTCCCATTGAGACTATCCAGACTCCAGACCTCCAGGCGGTCTGGGGCTCTGATAGTCAGCCGGCTTTTCTCAAAGGGTGTAGTTGTCCCTATGGCCCCCTGCCGCTTGTGCCCAGTTGTAGATCCATGGCTTGGGGGGAAGGTAACCAGGATGCCCTCTCCCCTAGTTGAACAAAGCTGTTGCTGGGGGGAAGGGGTAACAGGCTCCTCTCTCTGCGACACCCTCCCTTGTTGTAGGGGAAAACAGACTGCCTCTCCTTCCAATACATTGTCCTGTTGTTTTGGACCAGGACAGACTGTCCATATCTCCAGTGGTGCAGGTACAGAGACTACGGTCCCATCTGCACTGTTGTGGGGCTTACTGTCTCCCCTTGGTGTGCTAGGCAAACCGCTGAGGCTACTTGGGGAACAGCGGCCAGCGGTGTTCTGCACTGATGCCAGCACTTCTGCTGGAGTGAGGGGGGTGCAAGCCAGTCCTGTAACAAGGGGGTCAGTGGAGCAGAGGCTAGCGGCTCTCTGCCCTGATGCCAGCTCTTCTGCTGGGGTGAGGGGGGTTCAAGCCAGTCCTGTAACAAGGGGGTCGGTGGAGCAGAAGCTAGCGGCGCTCTGCCCGGATGCCAGCTCTTCTGCTGGAGGGACTGGATTACAGTCCTGCTGGGTAGTAAGGGGACAAGTAGGGCAGAGGCCAGCGGCGCTCTGCCCAGATGCCAGCTCTTCTGCTGGGAGGGGGCCAGAGGGGGCTAACGACTCATCTACTGACCCCAGTACCTGGTTTGGAGTTGGCTGTGGAGGGGAGGGGTTGCTAACCTCCTCCTCCTGGTACTGCTGCTGTTGGGGAGAGAGACCGACTGTCTCCCCTCCCTGTAAAGCACACTGCCGCTGTCGAGTGAGACCGGCTGTCTCCACTCCCTGTAAAGCACTCTGCCGCTGGGAAGGAAGGACGACACACTTCTCTCCCTGTATTACCCCCACCTGGAGATGGAGATCTGGGCCGGCTGCCCCATATCCCTGTAGGGCCGGTAGAGAGATCTCGGTCCCATCTCCACCTGCCATCTGTGGGTCTTCCCAGGACCAGTCTGTGAGGTCCCTGTAATGACCGGCGTCACGCAAAGGGAGGGAAATGGGAAGGCCCTGTCCAAGGGAGAGGGAAAGGTGGTGACCCCTGACTCACCTTGCGGCTGGCACCTGACTGCCCTGACGTCCCTAGACGGGTTCCTAACCCGTACGCCGATCACGTGCCTAAACACTGGCTTTCCCTAAGATGAGCCCTATGTAGTGAACGGGGCGGTGGGATCACTAATCCGCACCACTGACACTAAAAGGAAAACACCAAGGAGAGGACAGACAATACAGACAAACATATAATCCCAGGTGGGCGACAACAGCAGACCACCAAGGCCCAACAAGGATCCGGAGGGAAACGTTCTGGAACAACAACCAGGGAACACAGCTACACAGCTCCAGTGGGTCAGTATAGAAGTACAGGCAGGAAGCTCTATATCTGGCAACCAGAGAAGTGAGAGATGGGAATATAAGGAGGTTGGTATTGCTGGACAAGAAACAGCTGAGGAGGAGAAGCTGCAGATCCCTGAGTGAGCCAAAAAGGATTGCAAGGCAAACCCAGAAAGCTTCCATTAATAAACATTACTGTCTTTAGACATAGAGCGCGCAGCCACCCGCTGCGACTTCCTGACCCCGGGTATAACGGAGTCAGGCGTGGCTCTTGACACCCTCGTGACAGTACCCCCCTCTCTACGAGGAGCCTCCGGACATTCAGGACTAGGTCTCTCAGGATGAGAGGCATGAAAAGCCCGAACTAACCTGTCGGCGTTTACCTCAGACGCTGGAACCCACATTCTTTCCTCGGGACCGTAACCCCTCCAATGAACCAGATATTGAAGAGAGCGGCGGAGCCGACGAGAATCAACAATTTTGGATATTTGAAACTCTAGATTACCATCCACAACAACAGGAGGAGGTGGCAGCGGTGACGGTTCTAGAGGTGGAACATACTTCTTGAGTAACGACTTATGGAAGACGTTATGGATTATAAAAGTCTGAGGTAGCTCCAGGCGAAAAGCCACGGGGTTAATGATGGCTACTATTTTGTAAGGGCCAATGAACCTAGGACCCAGTTTCCAAGAGGGAACCTTTAATTTAATATTCCTAGTAGACAACCACACATAGTCATTCACTCCTAGGTCCGGACCTGGCGACTGTCTCTTATCAGCCATGCATTTATATTTACCTCCCATATTTTTCAAATTAGCTTGCACTTTCTGCCATACAGAAGAAAGAGATGACAAAAACCGTTCCTCTTCGGGAACCCCAGAAGACCCCCCCTCTTTGAAAGTACAGAATTGGGGATGAAAACCATATGCACCAAGAAATGGTGACTTTCCAGTGGATTCCTGATGACGATTATTTATGGCAAACTCAGCTAACGGTAAATATGATGACCACAACTCTTGGTTAACGGTAAATATGATGACCACAACTCTTGGTTTTCAGACACAAAACATCTTAGATATGTCTCCAGGTTTTGGTTGGTACGCTCAGTCTGTCCATTCGACTGAGGATGGAAAGCTGAGGAAAAGGACAAGTGTAACCCCAAACGGGAACAAAAAGCTTTCCAAAATTTAGAAATAAACTGGGTTCCCCGATCCGAAACAACATCAGAAGGGACCCCGTGAAGCTTCACGATTTCACTGATGAATACCTGAGCAAGAGTCTTAGCATTAGGTAGTGCGGGTAACGCAATGAAGTGTACCATTTTGCTAAACCTGTCCACTACTACCAAGATAACTGTTTTACCCGCAGACAAAGGTAAGTCAGTGATAAAATCCATTGACAGATGTGTCCATGGCCTATTGGGAATGACAAGTGGCAATAAAGACCCTGCAGGACGTGTATGAGAGACTTTTGAGCGCGCTCACAAGTAGAACAGGAAGACACAAAATTACATCCTGAAGCAACCTTGGCCACCAAAAACTACGAGACAATAGCTCCAAGGTTGCTTTACTACCCGGGTGCCCAGCAAGTGCCGAATTATGATGTTCCTTTAATAATTTGAGACAAAGGTTTAACGGTACAAACAATTTCTCTGAGGGGCAAGAGACCGGGGCGTCCCCCTGGACCTCTAACACCTTCCCCTCCAGAACAGAGTGTACCGCAGAGACAACCACTCCTCTTTGTAGAATGGGTACCGGATCACTCACATTACCCCCTCCAGGGAAACAACGAGATGGTGCATCTGCCTTGGTATTTTTTGCCCCAGGACGATAGGTAATAACAAAGTTAAACCTGGTAAAAAATAGCGACCACCTAGCTTGTCTAGGGGTGAGACGCTTAGCTGATTCGAGGTACAGAAGGTTTTTGTGGTCCGTAATCACAGTGACGGGGTGGATTGCCCCCTCTAAAAAGTGACGTCATTCTTCAAATGCTAGTTTAATAGCTAATAGTTCCCTATTGCCAATATCATAGTTCTTCTCTGCTGCAGATAGTTTTTTAGAAAAGAACGCACAAGGACGCCATTTGCCAGGAGACGGACCCTGAGACAGCACAGCCCCCACTCCCACCTCTGACGCATCTACTTCAACAATAAAAGTCTGGGAGACATCAGGTTGGATTAGTACAGGTGCCGAGGTAAACCTCTCTTTTAGAGAGGAAAAAGCAATTTTAGTGGTGTCAGACCATTTAGAAAAATCAGTCCCCTTCCTAGTCATGTCAGTAAGGGGTTTTACAATCACAGAATAATTTTTAATGAACTTTCTATAGAAATTTGCGAAGCCTAAGAACCGTTGCAGTGCTTTGAGGTTCTCAGGAAGATCCCAATCTAAAATTGCCTGGACCTTCCTAGGATCCATACGGAAACCTGAAGCAGATAATAAATAACCTAGGAACTGCATTTCCTGAACGGCGAAAACACACTTTTCAATTTTAGCATATAATTTATTCGTCCGTAGGACCTGCAGTACCTGTCTGACATGCACCTCATGTGTTTTCAGATCAGACGAATAAATTAAAATATCATCTAGGTATATCACCACAAACCTGCCGATAAGATGACTAAAAATGTCATTAACGAAATGTTGGAAGACAGCAGGAGCATTGGTCAGACCGAAAGGCATGACTAGATTTTCATAATGCCCCTCAGGGGTGTTAAAAGCTGTCTTCCACTCATCCCCTTCCTTGATACAAATCAGATTGTAGGCCCTTTTAAGATCAAGTTTGGAGAACCACCTAGCACCCGCAATCTGATTAAACAGGTCAGGAATGAGAGGAAGAGGGTATGGGTCTCGGATGGTTATCCGGTTTAATTCGCGAAAATCTAGGCAAGGACGCAGGCCCCCATCTTTCTTTTTAACGAAGAAAAACCCTGCAGCCACGGGTGAAGAAGAGGGTCTGATGTGTCCCTTAGCCAAGCTCTCGGAGATATAATCTTTCATGGCTTGTCTCTCTGGACCCGAAAGATTATATAACCTGGTCTTGGGTAATTTTGCACCGGGAATCAGGTTAACCGGGCAATCATAAGGACGGTGAGGTGGTAACTTCTGGCAACCCTTTTCAGAAAAAACGTCCTCAAAGTCCGAAACAAATGTAGGTAGGGTAGCTATGGAGGCGACTAAGCAATTGCTATTTAAGCAATTTTCTCTGCAATGCTCACTCCACTCCATTATCTCCCTGGCCTGCCAATCCACCACTGGATTTTGCGCTACCAACCAGGGAAGACCCAACACCACCGGAGTGGGAAGCCCCTCCAGAACATAACATGAAAGCCACTCGTTATGGTGGTCCCCTACCCGAAGGTGTAAGTTATGGACAATGTGAGTGAGGTTTCTCTGAGACAGAGGAGCAGAATCAATATGGGAATAGGTCTCTGTAGCGTACAGAGAGACAAACCCATAGTGTGGGCAAAATGGGCATCTATCAAATTTACTCCTGCTCCACTGTCTAGAAAAAAAGAAATAGTCTCCATCTTAACACTAAAAACAACAACCGCTGGCAACACAAATTGTGATGTTCGTATGGAGGAAACGTATACCCCCCCCGGCTGACATCCTCCACACAGCCTGGGGTTAGTAGTTTTCCGACGGTCTTTTGTTTTTGAGAAAGGAAGGACAGACATTAATAAAATGACTTCTCTCCCCACAGAAAAAACAAACCCCACGCCTACGGCGAGCCTCAGGAGGACGGACCTGACGAGTAGTTCCTCCTAGCTGCATAGGCTCGTCTAAGTCCGTACAGACTAACTGCTGCTTGGGAGGGGTTACCAGTTGCTCCGGATTTTTCAATCTGTCCCTAAGACGTCTATCTATCCTGATAGAAAGGGACATAACCGCATCAAGGGAAAAGGGAGTCTCATACAGCGCAAGCGCATCCTTAATCCTTTTGGATAACCCAGAGCAGAACTGACTCCTTAGAGCCGTGTCGTTCCACTGGGTATCCGTAGCCCACCTACGGAACTCTGAGCAATACTCCTCTACTGGCCGCTCTCCCTGTAGGAGTCTCCGTAACTTTGATTCAGCCAGTGCGATTCGGTCAGGGTCATCATATATGAGACCCAAGGCCCCAAAAAATTCATCCACTGACCGGAGAGCCTGGGAATCAGTGGGTAAAGAGAACGCCCAGGATTGTGGGTCCCCCTGAAGCAGGGAAATAACAACCCCCACCCGCTGTTCTTCATTACCAGAGGAGTAAGGGCGCAGTTTAAAATATAATTTAGAGGCCTCACGGAACATCACAAATTTGTCCCTTCCCCCAGAAAATCTGTCAGGAAGAGCAACCTTGGGTTCCGCAACAACCTAGTTACCTGTAGCAACCGCTGGGCTTGCGGTCTGTAACAATTGCTGCTGTTGCTGGAGGACCGACGCCTTCAATCCTGCCACCTCCAAAGACAGGCCTTGAAGTTGCTTTGATAAAGCAGCAATTGGATCCATACTGGATTCTAAGTAGGTTGAAAGAAATTATTATTATTTTTTTTTTTTACCTACACAAAATAATGGCCAGATATAATGTAATGACCGGCGTCACGCAAAGGGAGGGAAATGGGAAGGCCCTGTCCAAGGGAGAGGAAAAGGTGGTGACCCCTGACTCACCTTGCGGCTGGCACCTGACTGCCCTGACGTCCCTAGACGGGTTCCTCACCCGTACGCCGATCACGTGCCTAAACCCTGGCTTTCCCTAAGATGAGCCCTATGTAGTGAACGGGGCAGTGGGATCACTAGTCCGCACCACTGACACTAACAGGAAAACACCAAGGAGAGGACAGACAATACAGACAAACATATAATCCCAGGTGGGCGACAACAGCAGACCACCAAGGCCCAACAGGGATCCGGAGGGAAACGTTCTGGAACAACAACCAGGGAACACAGCTACACAGCTCCAGTGGGTCAGTATAGAGGTCCAGGCAGGAAGCTCTATATCTGGCAACCAGAGAAGTGAGAGATGGGACTATAAGGAGGTTGGTATTGCTGGACAAGAAACAGCTGAGGAGGAGAAGCTACGGATCCCTGAGTGGGCCAAAAAGGATTGCAAGGCAAACCTAGAAAGCTACCATTAATAAACAGTACTGTCTTTAGACATAGAGCGCGTAGCCACCCGCTGCGGCTTCCTGACCCCGGGTATAACGGAGTCAGGCGTGGCTCTTGACTCCCTCGTGACACTCCCTCAACATTTGCGAGTAAGGACCACCTGCGTCCACACCTGGCAACTCCGACTGCTGCTGCGGGTCTGGGCCAGCTGCCCAGCATCCCGGTGGAGAGCCCTCGGTCCCATCTCCACCTGCCTGTTGTGGTTCCTCACAGGACTAGTCTATGAGGACCCCTACTTCGGGTTCCTCTTTCTGCCTCAAGGGGAGACGGCTTACCTCCTCGGATGCAGCCTCTGCTCGGCTGCTGTAACACTCCTTCCGCTGGGCAATTTCTCTCTCTTTCGCCAGTCGGAATTCTCATTCCATCCTTGCGTGTCGCTTGGCTGTGACCTGGTTCCAGATGGCCTGGCATATATCCATGGACACATTATCTCCATACTAGGCCACTCGCTGCCTCACCTCGGCCAGCCAGTCATCTTCAGAGCCTTCTATACTTGTCTGCTCCAAGTCGCTGGATACCTCTGCTCCCAGGGGCGCTGCACGAGTGCTAGCGTTTGCCCTCAATTTGTAACTCCACACGTTACCGGTGTCTCTGAGCTGCTTCTCCTCGCACTAGGACGCCATCCCACTGCTTGCCACCAATGTAACGGATCACCTGGCACCCCTAGACTGAGTACCTCCGTTGACGGTTGCTCCTAGCATTTTCCTGAGGTTTCCAAGCCCTCTGGCA
The DNA here is from genome assembly GCF_905171765.1 of Bufo bufo. Classification (NCBI taxonomy): domain Eukaryota; kingdom Metazoa; phylum Chordata; class Amphibia; order Anura; family Bufonidae; genus Bufo; species Bufo bufo. The sequence goes on from NC_053392.1 coordinate 186,859,167, forward strand.
GACACCACAATCACCGAACCTAAGAAGCCTATAAATCCTCTTCAAGCATATGAATGCTGTAGGCAGTGGAATAGGAAACCATATGAATAGGTTTACACTCCTAGCAGTCAAACTGGGACAGCATACCATAAATCCTCCCCCAAGAATGAGACGACACTTCACCTTGAGGGTTAAAACAGGAACTGAACTTTATTTAGACACAGCACATCTACTTTAAAGGGTTTCTATCACTTTGTATCACATAATTAGCGATCTGCTAGTGTCTGCTCTGGCCAACCATCCTACTATAATCGCTTGTGGGGCAGCGGTTTTGCTAAAAAACGAACTTTTATAAATATGCTAATGAGCCTCTAGGTGCTATGTGGGCGTCATTAGCACCTAGAGGCTCCGTCTACCTTCATAAACAGTCGCCGCCCAGCGCGTCCCTCCACCCCGCCCATGTCCTGCTGAATGCGATCCTCCATGTGACGCAGCGGACGAATTCTCGCGCATGCGCCATGCGCGGCTGTATTCGGCCCATTTGAGATGTCTGAGCTAGCGGACGAATTCTCGCGCATGCGCCGTGCGCGGCTGTATTCGGCGCATTTGAGACGTCTGAGCTGGGAGCAGACATTCAATGCGCATGCGCCGAATACAGCCGCGCACGGCGCATGCGCGAGAATTCGTCCGCTGCTTCACATGGAGGATCGCATTCAGCAGGACATGGGGGGGCTGGAGGGACGCGCTGGGCGGCGACTGTTTATGAAGGTAGACGGAGCCTCTAGGTGCTAATGACGCCCACATAGCACCTAGAGGCTCATTAGCATATTTATAAAAGTTCGTTTTTTAGCAAAACCGCTGCCCCACAAGCGATTATATTAGGATGGTTGGCCAGAGCAGACACTAGCAGATCGCTAGTGTCTGACAGCTAATTATGTGATACAAAGTGATAGAAACCCTTTAAACCCAACAGACTCATTTACATGCAATAGGGCACCTAGAGGACTCTGGTACAAGGAAGGGTGGGGCCAGACAATAGCAAGGGCTGATGGGAGATTGAGAAGGGACAGAGCAGCTGGTTTAAACTGGTGTCCCTGCGACAACACCCTGCCGGGGAAACAATGGGACAGGAAAAAGGGGGAGGAGACGAGGCACAGAACAACAATACCTGTAACATAGCAAACTTTACAGCCAGGGCAAGATATATACAGTCCACAACACGCAGCAATACAAAATACCACATGCCCAAATTGCATTCCACGTACAAATTCACCAGGGGCCATAGTCAGTAGGTAGGAGGCGGGTAGCCAGGCCTCTCCAATGCCCAGTGGTGAGGCGGGTTCCGCCACAATGTCCACAGTCTTACCATTAACCTATTTGTAACAACAATTTTCATAAACATCATAAAAGTATACATGATATGCAAGGCCATGTATATTTAATGTGATTTAGAGTAACTAATTTGAATATATCTGTGTTCCTTTACAACAATGCTCTATTATAGTGTGGTTTATTACTTCTTTCAATATTGCAATATTCTATTGTTTGAAAGGAGGTCCAGCAAATGTTGAAACAAACCTTCTTTTTATAGCCATCCAAAAATACCATAAAAATGGCATACATGTCAAAACGTTACATGTATTCTTAGTCATAGTGATACACAATAATTTTTGCTACAGATATATAAACCCCCTTAATACCAGATTCCAATTACTACTTAGAGGGAGGGGAGCAATCAACTGCAAGTGTAAGTATTAGCCCTTTGTAAAAATTAGAGAATAATAACCAGTAGTGTTGATCGCGAATATTCTAATCGCAAATTTTTATTGCAAATATTGACACTTCAAGAATTCGTGAATATCTAGAATATAGTGCTATATCTTCGTAATCGTGAATATTCTAGATTTTTTTTCATCAGTACCCATGATCCCTCACTGCTTCTTGCTTGTGGGCCAATGAGAAGGCTAAATTTCTTTGACTTTAGGAGTAGTGTTGATCGCAAATTTCAGATTGCAACTTTTCGCAATCAAGAAAATAATGACTGGAGATCATGAATTCTTTAATTCGCGAATACATGAGGAATATTCGCAGAAATATTCGCGAAATATTAGAAATTCAAATATTGCCCTTGCCGCTCATCACTAATAATCAGATCTATAGTATTAACACACATGCACTGCTATAATAAGGATTAATAATTTAACATAAATTCTCTGAGCAAATTTGGACCGTTTGGATATCAATATCAGGTATTTAAATGAAGCATCCAATATGCTTCCTTGTCTAACAGAATACATTTTATATCATCTCCCTGATGGGGCTTTTTCAGCAATTCCATTGCAAATGTCTTAGAGGTGTGCACCAATCTGTCATATTTGTCTATAAAATGTCTAGCTGCATTTGATACATTGTACATTGGCAAGTGTTCCAAAAATACGGACCTTGAATTCTCTGATGGTGCTGCCGTCATAGATGAGCTTACATTCGGCTTAGGCTACTTTCACACCTGCGTTTAGGTGCGGATCCGCCTGGTATCTGCACAGACGGATCCGCACCTATAATGCAAACGCTTGTATCCATTCACAACGGATCCGTTTGCATTACCATGAACAATGCAAACAGATCCCTTTTGACTTACATTGAAAGTCAATGGGAGGCGGATCCGTTTTCAATTACACCATATTGTGTCAGTAAAAACGGATCCGTCCCCATTGACTTACATTGTAAGTCAAGACGGATCCGTTTGGCTCAGTTTCGTCAGACGGACATCAAAGCGCTGCAAGCAGCATTTTGGTGTCCGCCTCCAGAGCGGAATGGAAACTGAACGGAGGCAAACTGATGCATTCTGAATGGATCCTTATCCATTCAGAATGCATTGGGGCTAAACTGATCCGTTTTGGGCCGCTTGTGAGAGCCTTGAAACGGATCTCACAGGCGGACCCAGAAATGGCAGTGTGAAAGTAGCCTTACTCAACTGCTTTTTGTGACAAGAATAAGATAAGGAAAACAAAACCTTTTTATTCTTTACAATGCTTTAAATTGGCTGTTATCCATTTGCGTTCTTTAACAAACCAATTTTAATGAGGTATTTTGACCTAGAATACTTATTGCCTCCAGACTTCACATCTTTCTCATCAGAGCTGTTACAGTTTTCATCCAAATTACTACATCAGAGCTTACATTGCATATGAACTTCATAAGAGAGGGATGTCCTGCTTGGGACATTTTAATGTCAGCATAAGACATTATGGGATCAAAGAAAAAGAGAATATAAATGAACAAATTGATGGGACTTTTTGTGTATTTTCTACAATACATTTGGTGCTTCTTTAACATTGCCATATTTATTCAGTATGTACAATAATAATAATATTTGTGTTTTTAAATCACCTTGTAGACATACACGTGAATATAAGTTGCACATTGCTACCATAATTTAAAATATGTGTTTATGTATTTTATATACACTGCTCAAAAAAATAAAGGGAACACAAAAATAACACATCCTAGATCTGAATTAATTAAATATTCTTCTGAAATACTATGTATGTCCTTAAAACAAGTCAAAATGAGTCTCAGTAGTGTGTGTGGCCTCCACGTGCCTGTATGAACTCCCTACAACGCCTGTGCATGCTCCTGATGAGGTAGCGGACGGTCTCCTGAGGGATCTCCTCCCAGACCTGGACTAAAGCATCTGCCAACTCCTGGACAGTCTGTGGTGCAACGTGACGTTGGTGGATAGAGCGAGACATGATGTCCCAGATGTGCTCAATTGGATTCAGGTCTGGGGAATGGGCGGGCCAGTCCATAGCATCAATGCCTTCGTCTTGCAAAAACTGCTGACACACTCCAGCCACATGAGGTCTAGCATTGTCTTGCATTAGGAGGAACCCAGGACCAACCGCACCAACATATGGTCTCACAAGGGGTCTGAGGATCTCATCTCGGTACCTAATGGCAGTCAGGCCACCTCTGGCGAGCACATGGAGGGCTGTGCGGCCCTCCAAAGAAATGCCACCCCACACCATTACTGACCCAATGCCAAACCGGTCATGCTGGAGGATGTTGCAGGCAGCAGAACGTTCTCCACGGCGTCTCCAGACTCTGTCACGTCTGTCACATGTGCTCAGTATGAACCTGCTTTCATCTGTGAAGAGCACAGGGCGCCAGTGGCGAATTTGCCAATATTGGTGTTTTCTGGAAAATGCCAAACGTCCTGCACGGTGTTGGGCTGTAAGCACAACCCCCACCTGTGGATGTCGGTCCCTCATATCACCCTCATGGAGTCTGTTTCTGACCGTTTGAGCAGACACATGCACATTTGCGGCATGCTGGAGATGATTTTGCAGGGCTCTGGCAGTGCTCCTCCTGTTCCTCCTAATGCGGAGGTAGCGGTCCTGCTGCTGGGTTGTTGCCCTCCTACGGCCTCCTCCACGTCTCCTGATGTACTGGCCTGTCTCCTGGTAGCGCCTCCATGCTCTGGACACTACGCTGACAGACACAGCAAACCTTCTTGCCACAGCTCGCATTGATGTGCCATCCTGGATAAGCTGCACTACCTGAGCCACTTGTGTGGGTTGTAGACTCCGTCTCATGCTACCACTAGAGTGAAAGCACCGCCAGCATTCAAAAGTGACCAAAACATCAGCCAGGAAGCATAGGAACTGAGAAGAGGTCTGTGGTCACCACCTGCAGAACCACTCCTTTATTGGGGGTGTCTTGCTAATTGCCTATAATTTCCACCTGTTGTCTATCCCATTTGCACAACAGCATATGAAATTGATTGTCACTCAATGTTGCTTCCTAAGTGGACAGTTTGATTTCACAGAAGTGTGATTGACTTGGAGTTACATTGTGTTGTTTAACCACCTCAGCCCCCATGGCTTAAACACCCTGAAAGACCAGGCCACTTTTTACACTTCTGACCTACACTACTTTCACCGTTTATTGCTCGGTCATGCAACTTACCACCCAAATGAATTTTACCTCCTTTTCTTCTCACTAATAGAGCTTTCATTTGGTGGTATTTTATTGCTGCTGACATTTTTACTTTTTTTGTTATTAATCGAAATTTAACGATTTTTTTTGCAAAAAAATGACGATTTTCACTTTCAGTTGTAAAATTTTGCAAAAAAAACCGAGATCCATATATAAATTTTGCTCTAAATTTATTGTTCTACATGTCTTTGATAAAAAAAAAATGTTTGGGTAAAAAAAAAATGGTTTGGGTAAAAGTTATAGCGTTTACAAACTATGGTACAAAAATGTGAATTTCCGCTTTTTGAAGCAGCTCTGACATTCTGAGCACCTGTCATGTTTCCTGAGGTTCTACAATGCCCAGACAGTACAAACACCCCACAAATGACCCCATTTCGGAAAGTAGACACCCTAAGGTATTCGCTGATGGGCATAGTGAGTTCATAGAACTTTTTATTTTTTGTCACAAGTTAGCGGAAAATGATGATTTTTATTTTTTTTTTTCTTACAAAGTCTCATATTCCACTAACTTGTGACAAAAAATAAAAACTTCCATGAACTCAATATGCCCATCAGCGAATACCTTGGGGTGTCTTATTTCCAAAATGGGGTCACTTGTGGGGTAGTTATTCTGCCCTGGCATTCTAGGGGCCCAAATGTGTGGTAAGGAGTTTGAAATCAAATTCTGTAATAAATGGCCGGTGAAATCCGAAAGGTGCTCTTTGGAATGTGGGCCCCTTTGCCCACCTAGGCTGCAAAAAAGTGTCACACATGTGGTATCTCCGTATTCAGGAGAAGTTGGGGAGTGTGTTTTGGGGTGTCATTTTACATATACCCATGCTGGGTGAGATAAATATCTTGGTCAAATGCCAACTTTGTATAAAAAAATGGGAAAAGTTGTCTTTTGCCAAGATATTTCTCTCACCCAGCATGAGTATATGTAAAATGACACCCCAAAACACATTCCCCAACTTCTCCTGAATACGGGGATACCACATGTGTGACACTTTTTTGCAGCCTAGGTGGGCAAAGGGGCCCATATTCCAAAGAGCACCTTTCGGATTTCACTGGTCATTTTTTACAGAATTTGATTTCAAACTCCTTACCACACATTCGGGCCCCTAGAATGCCAGGGCAGTATAACTACCCCACAAGTGACCCCATTTTGGAAAGAAGACACCCCAAGGTATTTCGTGATGGGCATAGTGAGTTCATGGAAGTTTTTATTTTTTGTCACAAGTTAGTGGAATATGAGACTTTGTAAGGGAAAAAAATAAAAATAAAAAAATCATAATTTTCCGCTAACTTGTGACAAAAAATATAAAATTCTAGGAACTCGCCATGCCCCTCACGGAATACCTTGGGGTGTCTTCTTTCCAAAATGGGGTCACTTGTGGGGTAGTTATACTGCCCTGGCATTTTCCAGGGGCCCTAATGTGTGGTAAGTAGGTAAATGACCTGTGAAATCCTAAAGGTGCTCTTTGGAATCTGGGCCCCTTTGCCCACCTAGGCTGCAAAAAAGTGTCACACATGTGGTATCGCCGTATTCAGGAGAAGTTGGGCAATGTGTTTTGGGGTGTCTTTTTACATATACTCATGCTGGGTGAGATAAATATCTCGGCAAAAGACAACTTTTCCCATTTTTTTTATACAAAGTTGGCATTTGACCAAGATATTTATCTCACCCAGCATGGGTATATGTAAAATGACACCCCAAAACACATTCCCCAACTTCTACTGAGTATGGCGATACCACATTTGTGACACTTTTTTGCAGCCTAGATGCGCAAAGGGGCACACATTCATTTTATGAGGGCATTTTTAGATATTTGGATCCCAGACTTCTTCTCACGCTTTAGGACCCCTAGAATGCCAGGGCAGTATAAATACCCCACATGTGACCCCATTTTGGAAAGAAGACACCCCAAGGTATTCAATGAGGGGCATGGCGAGTTCATAGAAATTTATTTTTTTTGGCACAAGTTAGCAGAAATTTATTTTATTTTTTTTTTCTCACGAAAGTCTCCCTTTCCGCTAACTTGGGACAAAAATTTCAATCTTTCATGGACTCAATATGCCCCTCACGGAATACCTTGGGGTGTCTTATTTCCGAAATGTGGTCACATGTGGGGTATTTATACTGCCCTGGCATTCTAGGGGCCCTAAAGCGTGAGAAGAAGTCTGGAATATAAATGTCTAAAAAATTTTACGCATTTGGATTCCGTGAGGGGTATGGTGAGTTCATGTGAGATTTTATTTTTTGACACAAGTTAGTGGAATATGAGACTTTGTAAGAAAAAAAAAAATAATTTCCGCTAACTTGGGCCAAAAAAATGTCTGAATGGAGCCTTACAGGGGGTGATCAATGACAGGGGGGTGATCAGAGAGTCTATATGGGGTGATCACCCCCCTGTCATTGATCACCCCCCTGTAAGGCTCCATTCAGATGTCCGTATGTGTTTTGCGGATCCGATCCATGTATCCGTGGATCCGTAAAAATCATACGGACATCTGAATGCAGCCTGACAGGGGGGTGATCAATGACAGGGGGGGTGATCAATGACAGGGGGGTGATCAATGACAGGGGGGTGATCAATGACAGGGGGGGGGATCAGGGAGTCTTTATGGGGTGATCACCCCCCCTGGAAGGCTCCAGGGAGACGCCTGTATGTGTTTTGCGGATCCGATCCATCTATCAGTGGATCCATAAAAATCATGCGGACGTCTGAATGGAGCTTTACAGGGGGGTGATCAATGACAGGGGGGTGATCAATGACAGGGGGGTGATCAATGACAGGGGGGTGATCAGGGAGTCTATATGGGGTGATCACCACAGTCATTGATCACGCCCCTGTAAGGCTCCATTCAGACGGGGTTAAAAAAAATCACATCTTCAGCCTGCCAGCGAACGATCGCCGCTGGCAGGCTGGAGATCCACTCGCCTACCTTCCGATCCTGTGAACGCGCGCGCCTGTGTGCGCGCGTTCACAGGAAATCTCGCGTCTCGCGAGAGGACGCGCCGGCGCGTCCACCCAGAAGAGCAGGGCCGCCGCAAAGACGCAATCCTGCGTACGGCGGTCCTGAGAAGGTTAAGTGTTCCCTTTATTTTTTTGAGCAGTGTATAAAGTAGATCATTCACTTCGCTAGAATTTAGAATAAGTAATAGTCTTTCTGTCGGTTAATACAATAGTAATGAATGCATTTGGAACCAATAACTATAAAAGGTGTTGTTTTTTTGTTATAATAAACAATAACAGACTATGCCATGTTTCTGATTAGTTAATGGTGGCAAAACTACTGAAATTAATATTTAACCTAAACCTTATGAAAATTGACATTTTACTTAAATATATTAGATTTTGTTATTTTATTATTCATGGAAACTCTGGTACACTGACTAGTTCATTTAAAGAATATATCTAATGCTTGCCAATCTAGTTTGGTCCCACAGAATAATTACTGTAGCACAAATTTCTTAAAAAAAGAATGCTGGCTATGATAGAAAGGCATATAAGACTGTGTAGTCACAGAGTGCCCTTGCTGAACACTGTCCACTGCCAAAAGCTCCTATGCAATTACCATGGAACAATGGAAGAAGATGACTTTGTGTGGTGATTCACATTTTCTTTTGCATCACATGAACAGCTAGGTTTGCATGCATTGGTTACCCAGAGAGGAGAAGGCACCAAGACACGCTATGGAAAGAAAGAAAGCAAGCAGAGGTAGTATGATGCTCTGGGCAATGTTTTAATGTGAATCCTTATGTCCTGGCATTTTTGTAGATGTTTCTTTGACATGTTGTTCTGGTTCTGATCATTTGTCAGGTAGGTTGATACACTGCTCCAATTTAGAAAGATAGATACGTGCATGCACGGCGAGAGAAATAACACTGACACTAGATAAGGTCAAAGCATAACACTAATTTATTAGAGGGGGCTTCACATTATATACCCTCCATATTAGTGGGAGGAGTTGGCTCACATGATTGGTCTTTTAGCATGAAGGAATCTAAACAGGAAATAAGTTTAAGGCATATGTATGATAGACTCAGAGGAATTCCTAAAAGTTTCAAGTCTTTGCTGCAAATAGTTTCAATCATAGAATGCATACTGGGGGTTGTCTCTCGGACAGACACCATTTTGTTAGTGACAAGCAAGTGTCCATTATATTCCATAACAGTCCCCCCTTGGATTCTTGATTGTAGAACTTTCCCTGCCTAATGAACCCCTAGGAATACCATTTGCAATCCTCTTCACCCACAGTGGCGACAACCTACCCTTTTTGGGTAGACTCCCGGTTAATCGGACTTATGATAGTACCCTGGGATTCATCTTTCCCTATCTCGGTACGACATCGTAATTGGTGGGGGAACTTATGTTGAATTCTTTGGTTTCCATTTATACTTCACCATATAGCACCATATGATGGGCTGTTCAGTAGTTGAAATCAAAATTTTTTCACATATTTTTCGGACACAGGGTACAATGCAACATAACATTACTGACATTAATACTAGCATCAAGACTATCACCATACCTATCTGGGTTAGGAAGGATTTCTAATTTTTGAACCATCCAAAGTACTCATCCTATGTGTCTGTTATCCCTGAGTTGCGTTTTAGTAAGCTTGTTTATTGCTTCAGTTGCCTTCCCTTTGGGGCCAGTGTTATCTGGGATGTAGGTGCAGCAAGTTTCCCCAATCATTTTACAAACTCCCCCAGTCTCAGCTAGGATCATATCTAGGGACATCCTGTTCTGAAAGGCTACAGCAGAAGTAGCCTCTAACTGTTCTGCAATTCCTTTTAGGGCATCTCGGGTGTAGTTTACAAATCTTTGCTGATTATAATTTATGTAGTTTATCCAGTTGACGTTCTTGTTGATTGTCACTATTGGGAGTAGGGATTCAAATCCAGCTGCCACCTGATCTCTGGCCTTAAACTTGTTGGAGACCCCCCTTGGGACTCGTATTAAGTCTATATACACATGTGGGTCAAAGCTCCTCTGTGAGGAGGCCTCCCTTTTTGACCTCCCTAAATAGTTTTTTTGAGTATACCCTCTAACTGTGGGGTCATCTTTCTAGTATGTGAAGGGGCATTATGGCTTTAGCTAGGACGCATTCACAAGACCAATTGCCTTCTAACCTAGTTCTTATTTTTCCGTCTCCACAGTTCCAATAGATGTCCCCCAAAGATACCCTCTGATTCTGTGTTTCAGTGGACAGGTTGCTGTAGGATGAGCAGTACCCCTTTGTGAAGTTTCCCAAGAATCTCTGACTGCCAGGGTTGAAGTAACAGGTGTAGTTACCAGGGTATATGGTTGTGCTTTCACCTGGTTTGGTTTTTTTTACTACCAGGGGGTATTTTCTCTTCCATTTTTCACAGGCAAAGTCATTCACGCTAGTGTTGGTGTATATGCTGAGGAAGCAGCTTTCAGTTTTAGGAGGCAGATGCAAGGGCACTGTGCCTAGGTGTGGGCGTGCCCCCCAGCATATGTAACAGTTCGTCTTATTGTGTGTGTCAGCATTGTATTTCATCCATTATAACCACAGGTTGGTGTCAGAAAATCCTGTCTCAGCGGCCATAGTATCTTCAAAGGTTGGGTCTGCTATGGCTGTCATCTGCCTAAGGGAGGTAGTGTAGGGTTTGGACGGACCCTTTTCTATCTTTGTGAGATTATGTAGGTCTTTCAGGTGGAACATGCCCATGTCCCCAGCAGTTTCCCCCATCCAGGTGCCTATAAGGTATGTCCCTGCGTCATTGGGGCTGGGGTTTTCTATTGTGAGGGTAAGTGGCATGTTGGAGCCTGTCTGTCCACTTGGGGGGCATCTTCCACTCTTAAACAGTGTTATGCTGGGAAGCAAGGATTTACCCATTTTGTCTTTTTTGTCTCGGGCACTCTGAGGTCTGTATCCCCATGGGTCACCCGTGTTCCACCCAACTGCTCCCCACGAGTTACACTCTTCCCCATACTGGTTATCAGTGACACAGATGTATGTGGATCTATGGCTGCCCGTTTTGTACATGCTACATTGCCATGCTGGCATTGGGCACAATACTAGACTGCAGTAATCGAATTTGAAGGTAGCCACGTGAGTGCTGGAGGAATTAAACCAGAAAGTGGTCAATATGTAGCCATCCTTCTCTTTTTGTTGGGTGATGACCACTTGTCCTCCTGTCTTTGGAAGATTCTGTGTATACAGTATGTGACCATGTAGGTGTAGACAAAAAGTAGCAGAGCGATAACTGTTGCAAGGCATCATGCAGATTCAGCTGTGTTTCCCTCGATATCTGGAGCTGGCACTCATATTCTTTTGCAATGTGATGTGTGGATCCAGTTAGGTCTCCCCTCGAGTTTTATAGAAGTTGGGGGTGGTAAGTAGCACCTGGTAAGGTCCCTCGTATCGTGGTTCGAGGGTGCTTCTGATATGCTTTTTGACCACCACCCACTCTTCAGGTTTCAGATTGTGTCTTCCTTCTAGGGAGTTAGGATCTGGAATGGAAAAGAAAACTTGTGCATGTATGTTAGACAATTGTTTACTCAGAGCTATCACATATTTGGCAACAGATTCATAATGCATTTGCAACTGTTGCAGGAAATACTGTCCCATCCTTGGCCCTGTCCCAAATAGGATCTCTTATGGTGTCATTTTGTGTGGAGGCCTTGGTGTGTGCCTAAAAGAAAAGAGTTCCATAGGCAAGCACTGAACCCAATTGAGCCCTGTCTTCCTGGTCATCTTCAACATTTTTTACTTCAACACCCCATTCAATCTTTCAACTTTGCCGCTGCTTTGGGGCCTGTAGGGGGTGTGATACGCCAAGTGCGACCCTACCATTTCCCAGACTTCTTGGGTTAATGTGGCAGTGAATGCTGGGCCCTGATCACTCTCAATGACCTCAAGTACTTGGAACCTACAGACAAGCTCCTGCATCAGTTTTTTTAGCAGTAGTAGTTGCTGTCTGATTTCAGATGAGGTAGGCTTCTGGCCACCCAGAGAACAAGTCTATCACTATAGACTTGGCACATTGGCATCTGGATGTGGTTGATTTGTATCCTCTGAAAGGGATATAATGCCTTTGGGAGACATTTCCGGGGTGTGGGCTCGGTTCTACCTGGATTACACTCTGTGCAGATGAGGCACGCTTGAGTATGTCTCACCAGGACGGGGGTGATCTTTGAGGCCACCCATATTTTATCAATTAGCTCTTTCATGATGGTTTTGGATTGGTGGGTGGGTCCATGAGCTATTGCAGCTATTAGGGGATAGAGAGTTCTGGGTAGGCATACTCTCTTTCTCTGTCAAGAGTCCAGATTCTTCTTCGAGGGCTGACTCTTTCAACCAGGTTTCCTTTTCCCTGAGAGCGGCCTGTTTATGCATTTGTTTCAGTAGGTCCCATGTGACTTCCTCTTGCTCCAGATCTTCTTGTACTGTCAGGATCTGTTCTGTCTATGCTCCTTCATCTTCTATTGCTGCTCTCTTCGCGGTTTGATCAGCTAGGGCATTTCCTCTGGCCTCAGGAGTGTCAGTTTGTGTATGGGCCTTTACCATGACCACTGCCACTTGAGTGGGCAGGAGTACTGCTGTCATTAGGGACGCTACTGCTGAGGCATTTTTGATTGGGGTTCCTGCGGCTGTGATGTAATCTCGTGCCTTCCATATTAGTCCATAAGTCATTAACCACTCCAAAGGCATATCTGGAATCCGTGTAGATATTAGCGGTGGAATCTTTTGCCATGAGGCAGGCTTCAGTGAGGGCAATAAGTTCAGCCTCCTGTGCTGACTGGTCTGGGCACAATTGTCTTGCACACAGCACTTCATGCTCACTAGTGACTGCCATGCCTGTATGGAATTTCCCTTTGTCATCGGCGTACCTTGAGCCGTCCACAAACAGAATCCAATGAGGGTTTGTCAGAGGAGTGTCTTGGACTGATGGTGGTGTCCCTACTTCAGCTTCCATCATTGTGATGCAATCATGATCCTGTTCCTGGTAAAGAGAGTCAATTGAGGTCCATAGTTCTTCTTCCTGAAGATCTTCTTCATCATGCAGATCTATAAAATCTTCAGAAGCTTCTCCTGAATCTCTAGCATACTCCCCCCTTGGAAGAGGAAGGAGTGAAGCAGGGTTAAGGATGTGACATTTCTGAATGGTGACATTATCTGTAGAGATATCGCGTACATAAAATATGGCACAACAGTGACATTACCAAGAACTGGACGTCCCTCCAAAATTTATGAAAAGACAAGAAGAAAACTGTTCTGGGAGGCTACCAAGAGGCCTACAGCAACATTAAAGGAGCTGCAGGAATTTCTGGCAAGTACTGGCTGTGTGGTACATGTGACAACAATCTCCCGTATTCTTCATATGTCTGGGCTATGGGGTAGAGTGGCAAGACGAAAGTCTTTTCTTACGAAGAAAAAACATCCAAGCCAGGCTGCATTTTTCAAAAACACATCTGAAGTCTCGAAAAAGCATGTGGGAAAAGGTGTCATGGTCTAATGAAACCAAGGTTTAACATTTTGGCCATAATTCCAAAAGATTAGCGATGTTGCGAACATAAAATTTTCCGTCGCGAACGGCGAACGCAAATTTTCGCAAATGTTTGCGAGCGGGCGAACCGGGGCGAACCGCCATTGACTTCAATAGGCAGGCGAATTTTAAAACCCACAGGGACTCTTTCTGGCCACAATAGTGATGGAAAAGTTGTTTCAAGGGGACTAACACCTGGACTGTGGCATGCCGGAGAGGGATCCATGGCAAAACTCCCATGGAAAATTACGTAGTTGACGCAGATTCGGGTTTTAATCCATAAAGGGCATAAATACCCAGCTCCGCAGAGGCTGTCCTCTTTTTTTTAATTAAAAAAATCTGTTCTTACCAGTTTAATCTCTGTTTTGTCCCCTATCAGGGGCCGGTGTGGTATATGGAATAGATTTTAGGAACCGGGAGATGGAAAAAGATGCTTGGTCGGTCCTCTTACTTCCAATCTGGGACACTGCGCGTGCGCCGTGCAATTTACAGTCCTACCAGATATGAGTGGTATGTTAAGTAGTACTATTCCTACCAGTTTAATCCCTGTTACGTCCCCTATCAGGGGACGTGTATGGAATAGATTTTAGGAACCGGGAGATTGAAAAAGATGCTTGGTTGGTCCTCTTACTTCCAATTTGGGGCACTGCGCGTGCGCCGTGCAATGTACTATGCAATCCCAATATGAGTGGTATGTTAAGTAGTACTATTCCTCTCAGTTTAATCCCTGTTACGTCCCATATCAGGGGACGTGTATGGAATAGAGTTTAGACAACCTCAAAGAGTTGTCAATAGTTGACACACTCATGACATAAATTTTATTCCTCTATGCGTCAATCTTGGTGTAGTGATGACTGTGCTCGTGCGCACGTTTGGGAGATTGCAGTCAATGGCAGTTTTTCAAAGCCTATGGTCGTGCTGAGGTAGTTCAGTGACAGTTAAGTGACCCAGAAAACAATGATTCTGCAGTGTGGGCCCATTGTTGGCCTAGTAGGCTTTAATGATCACCTTAGATGATCACGACGAAAATTAATGTTTTTTCTATGCAAAATTATCCAGCCGATCGCTTTTGGTCTGTTCACAATGAAAAGACCTTATCTCATCTGAGGTGTGCCAACATTGCCATTGCCAACACACTCATAGAGGTGGTCGCTTCATTGTGATACGCAAGCCCCTTCACCACAACAAGGTAACGATCACGAAGGGGGATTAACACATGTATGTGCCTTTTTTTTTTTTTTTTTTTGCAGCCACAGTGCAGCACCAGAGGCCAGATGTACACATGCCTGAAAAATTTGGTATTGTTGCAGCTGCTGCTGTAGCAGCGGCCGGAAAAATTGATGTTTTCCAGGCAGAAAGTGCACTAAAACATTGCGGCTTGAACCCTAGTTGGTGGCGGAGAAGTCACGCAAGTCATCCGGCATGCAGAGATTAAATACAGCAGCGTGTGGACCATTTTATAGCCCAAGGCATCTCATCAGGCCTTTCTTAGTCAAATGCATCCCCCACTGTCAGTCCCTTCAGGATCCATGCCTCATTCATCTTAATAAAGGTGAGGTAATCTAGACATTTTTGACCTAGGCGACTGCTCTTCTCAGTGACAATACCTCCTGCTGCGCTGAAGGTCCTTTCTGACAGGACACTTGAAGCAGGGCAGGCCAGAAGTTTTATCACAAATTGAGATAGCTCAGGCCACAGGTCAAGCCTGCACACCCAGTAGTCAAGGGGTTCATCGCTCCTTAGAGTGTCGATATCTGCAGTTAAGGCGAAGTAGTCTGTTACCTGTCGGTCGAGTCGTTCTCTGAGGGTGGATCCCGAAGGGCTATGGTGATGCGTAGGACTTAAAAAGCTCTGCATGTCCTCCATCAACAACACGTCTGTAAAGCGTCCTGTCCTTGACGGCGTGGTCGTGGTAGGAGGAGGATTACTTTCACCTCTTCCCCTGTTAGAATCCCGTTGTGCTGTGACATCACCCTTATACGCTGTGTAAAGCATATTTTTTTAACTTGTTTTGGAACTGCTGCATCCTTTCCGACTTCCGGTAATTCGGTAACATTTCAGGCACTTTCTGCTTATACCGGGGGTCTAGTAGCGTGGCCACCCAGTACAGGTCGTTCTCCTACAGCCTTTTTATACGAGGGTCCCTCAACAGGCATGACAGCATGAAAGACCCCATTTGCACAAGGTTGGATGCCGAGCTACTCATGTACCATTCCTCGTCCTCACTGATGTCATTGAAGGTCTGTTCTTCCGGCCAGCCACGTACAACACCATGGGTACCAGATCGGCGACAACGAGCACCCTGGGATGCCTGCTGTGGTTGTTCTTCCTCCTCCTCAAAGCCACATTCCTCCTCTGACGCCTCATCCTCAGACTCCTCTTCCAGCGTTGCCGCAGGTCCAGCAAGCGATGCTGATAAGGCTGTTTCTGGTGGTGATGGTGACCACAATTCTTCCTCTTCACGCTCATCTACGGCCTGATCCAGCACTCTTCGCAGAGCACGCTCCAGGAAGAAAACAAATGGGATGATGTCACTGATGGTGCCTTCGGTGCGACTGACTAGGTTTGTCACCTCCTCAAAAGGACGCATGAGCCTACAGGCATTGCGCATGAGCATCCAGTAACGTGGCAAAAAAATACCCAGCTCCGCAGAGGCTGTCCTAGCACCCCGGTCATACAAATACTCGTTGACGGCTTTTTCTTGTTGGAGCAGGCGTTCGAACATTAGGAGTGTTGAATTCCAACGTGTCGGGCTGTCGCAAATCAAGCGCCTCACTGGCATGTTGTTTCGCCGCTGAATATCTGAAAAGTGCGCCATGGCTGTGTAGGAACGTCTGAAATGGCCACACACCTTCCTGGCCTGCTTGAGGACGTCCTGAAAGCCTGGGTACTTATGCACAAAGCGTTGTACGATAAGATTCAACACATGTGCCATGCACGGCACATGTGTCAACTTGCCCAAATTCAATGCCGCCAACAAATTGCTTCCGTTGTCACACACCTGGAATAGCCCCTGGGGAGCTGGGGGGGGGGTGCAGTTGATGTGGAGCAAGACGCAGCAGCAGAAGAGGACTCAGCCGAGGAGGTTAGCGAAAAGGATGGAATAGGAGGAGTAGAGGTGGTAGAAGCACGCCTGCATGCAAGTCGTGGCGGTGTCACCAACTCCTCTGCAGAGCCATGCATTCCATGCTTGGCAGCAGTCAGCAGGTTTACCCAATGCGCAGTGTACGTGATATACCTGCCCTGACCATGCTTTGCAGACCAGGTATCAGTGGTCAGATGGACCCTTGCCCCAACACTGTGTGTCAGACATGCCATGACTTCCTTTTCCACAATAGAGTACAGGTTGGGGATTGCCTTTTGTGAAAATAAATTTTGTCCGGGTACCTTCCACTGCGGTGTCCCAATAGCTACAAATTTTTTGAAGGCCTCAGACTCCACCAGCTTGTATGGTAAAAGCTGGTGGGCTAAGAATTCAGACAATCCAGCTGTCAGACGCCGGGCAAGGGGGTGACTCTGTGACATTGGCTTCTTACGCTCAAACATTTCCTTGACAGACACCTGACTGTGCGCAGATGAGCAGGAACTGCTGAAGGTGAGAGGCGGAGTGGCGGATGGCTGTCAGACGCCGGGCAAGGGGGTGACTCTGTGACATTGGCTTCTTACGCTCAAACATTTCCTTGACAGACACCTGACTGTGCGCAGATGAGCAGGAACTGCTGAAGGTGAGAGGCGGAGTGCCGGATGGTTGAGAGGGGGCAAGGAGGACAGCAGTGGTTGACGTGGCTGAAGATGCTGGACCAGGAGGAGGATGGTTGCTTTGAGTTTGTGTGCTGCTTGTACTCATCATGAGTTGATCCCATAGGCGTTTGTGATGTGATAGAAGTGACTGGGCCCCACAGCAAATATTTGTAAGGGCCCCCCCAGCGCGCTTCGCACCTCCCTCCTCCTGTGTAAACCCCACTCCTTTGGCACAGTGTAGCGGTTTACTGTATATTTTGTGGCACAGTGTAGAGGTATACTGTATATTGTGTGGCACAGTGTAGAGGTATACTGTATATTGTGTGGCACAGTGGATGCTATATGTGTATAACATAAACATATTTCACATAAAAACTTACAGTTACTTGACCCTTGGGGATCTCGGAAACAACTTGAACGCTTGGCCGGGGGCTCGGCGGAGCTGATGTTGTGCTTTATCCTAATGAGAAAGATTTCATAATAAGGATTTGGAGAAGGGGCAGTGGGGTCGCAGAGCAGGGAGAGGCTGGTGCTGCTACTAGGGGGTCATACCATGGGGGAGTAATAAAGCCCACCATAATGCGCCCCCCCCCAGTAGTAATATTTCTACTTATAATGTGACAGTGCAAAAATACCCCCTTGTAATGCCCCCAGTTGAGCTAATGTCCCCATAGTGCCCCCATAATGTCCCAGTATAAAATACCCCTATATAGTGCCCCCAGTAAATGCCTCCATAGTGCTCCTCTCCCCCCTTCCTGCTAGTGCCCCCCATAATGTACCAGTATAAAATGCCCCATATATAGTGCCCCAGTAGATTCCCCTCAGTGTCCGGCCTCTGATAGGCTGCCGGCCTAGTGTCCCCATAATGCCCGCAATAATGTGCCAGTAAGTGTCCCCATAGATGCCCCCCCCATCATGTGCCAGTATCAAGTGCCTCTCTCCTCCCCCCCACATGTCCCAGTATCATAGTGCCATCTCCCCCCCCCACAAAAAAAAGTGTCAGTATCAAGTGCCTCTCTCACCCCCCCATGTGCCAGTATCAGGTGCCAACCCCCCCTCCCCCCCCCAGGTGCCAGTATCAGGTGCCAACCCCTCCCCCCCCATGTGCCAGTATCAGGTGCCTCTCTCCCCCCCATGTGCCAGTATCAGGTGCCAACCCCCCCTCCCCCCCAGGTGCTAGTATCAGGTGCCTCCCCCCATGTGCCAGTATCAGGTGCCTCTCCCCCCCATGTGCCAGTATCAGTTGCCAACCCCCCCAGGTGCCAGTATCAGGTGCCAACCCCTCTCCCCCCCATGTGCCAGTATCAGGTGCCTCTCCCCCCCCCCAGGTGCCAGTATCAGGTGCCTCCCCCCATGTGCCAGTATCAGGTGCCTCTCCCCCCCCATGTGCCAGTATCAGGTGCCAACCCCCCCCCAGGTGCCAGTATTAGGTGCCAACCCCTCTCCCCCACCCCCAGGTGCCAGTATCAGGTGCCTCTCTCCCCCCCCATGTGCCAGTATCAGGTGCCAACCCCCCCTGCCCCCCCAGGTACCAGTATCAGGTGCCAACCCCTCTCTCCCCCCCATGTGCCAGTATCAGGTGCCTCTCTCCCCCCCCATGTGCCAGTATCAGGTGCCAACCCCCCCCCCTCCCCCCCCAGATGCCAGTATCAGGTGCCAACCCCTCTCCCCCCCCATGTGCCAGTATCAGGTGCCTCCCCCCATGTGCCAGTATCAGGTGCCTCTCCCCCCCCCCCATGTGCCAGTATCAGGTACCTCCCCCCATGTGCCAGTATCAGGTACCTCCCCCCATGTGCCAGTATCAAGTGCCCCCCCCCCTCCCCCCATGGCAGTAACAGTCGGGTATTAAAAAAAATAAAATAAACACTTCTACTTACCTCCATGTCAGCGATGCGATGCAGCCTCTTCCTGTGTCCCGCGCTGTATGTCCATATATGGTGTCAGTGCTTCTATTTCAGAAAAGGTTTCTGCTGGGATTCGAACCCACGACCTTCTGTATCAGAGGCAAAGCATCTAACCACAAGACCATAAGAGAAGCCTTGCTGCTGACTGTCAGGCCTACAGCGTGTACTGTGCCAACTACTGCCAGTGCCCAGTTGCACCACTCATATCTGGTGTCACAGTAGATTACATAAAAAAAAATAAAAAACTTGTTTGACTGTAATATAATTGCAGTTAGTTGCCTGCAAGCGTGTGTGTCAGGCCTACTGCGTGTACTGTATATCACCCCATATAGACTCCCTGATCACCCCCCTGTCATTGATCACCCCCCTGTCATTGATCACCCCCCTGTCATTGATCACCCCCCTGTAAGGCTGCATTCAGATGTCCGTATGATTTTTACGGATCCACGGATACATGGATCGGATCCGCAAAACACATACGGACATCTGAATGGAGCCTTATAGGGGGGTGATCAATGACAGGGGGGTGATCACCCCATATAGACTCCCTGATCACCCCCCTGTCATTGATCACCCCCTGTCATTGATCACACCCCTGTAAGGCTCCATTCAGACATTTTTTTGGCCCAAGTTAGCGGAAATTATTATTTTTTTTCTTACAAAGTCTCATATTCCACTAACTTGTGTCAAAAAATAAAATCTCACTTGAACTCACCATACCCCTCACGGAATCCAAATGCGTAAAATTTTTTAGACATTTATATTCCAGACATCTTCTCACGCTTTAGGGCCCCTAGAATGCCAGGGCAGTATAAATACCCCACATGTGACCCCATTTCGGAAATAAGACACCCCAAGGTATTCCGTGAGGGGCATATTGAGTCCATGAAAGATTGATATTTTTGTCCCAAGTTAGCGGAAAGGGAGACTCTGCAAGAAAAATAAAAAATATATCAATTTCCGCTAACTTGTGCCAAAAAAAAAAAAAATTCTATGAACTCGCCATGCCCCTCATTGAATACCTTGGGGTGTCTTCTTTCCAAAATGGGGTCACATGTGGGGTATTTATACTGCCCTGGCATTCTAGGGGCCCTAAAGCGTGAGAAGAAGTCTGGGATCCAAATGTCTAAAAATGCCCTCATAAAATGAATGTGGGCCCCTTTGCACATCTAGGCTGCAAAAAAGTGTCACACATGTGGTATCGCCGTACTCAGGAGAAGTTGGGCAATGTGTTTTGGGGTGTCATTTTACATATACCCATGCTGGTATAGGGCAGTATAACTACCCCACAAGTGACCCCATTTTGGAAAGAAGACACCCCAAGGTATTCCGTGAGGGGCATGGCGAGTTCCTAGAATTTTATATTTTTTGTCACAAGTTAGCGGAAAATTATGTTTTTTTTTTCTTCCTTACAAAGTCTCATATTCCACTAACTTGTGACAAAAAATAAAAACTTCCATGAACTCGCTATGCCCATCACGAAATACCTTGGGGTGTCTTCTTCCCAAAATTGGGTCACTTGTGGGGTAGTTATACTGCCCTGGCATTCTAGGAGCCCAAATGTGTGGTAAGAAGTTTGAAATCAAAATGTGTAAAAAATGGCCGGTGAAATCCGAAAGGTGCTCTTTGGAATATGGGCCCCTTTGCCCACCTAGGCTGCAAAAAGTGTCACACATGTGGTATCTCCGTACTCAGGAGAAGTTGGGCAATGTGTTTTGGGGTGTCATTTTACATATACCCATGCTGGGTGAGAGAAATATCTTGGCAAAAGACAACTTTTCCCATTTTTTTTATACAAAGTTGGCATTTGACCAAGATATTTATCTTACTCAGCATGGGTATATGTAAAATTACACCCCAAAACACATTCCCCAACTTCTCCTGAGTACGGCAATACCACATGTGTGGCACTTTTTTGCAGCCTAGGTGGGCAAAGGGGCCCACATTCCAAAGAGCACCTTTCGGATTTCACCTGTCATTTTTTACACATTTTGATTTCAAACTACTTTTCACACATTTGGGCCCCTAGAATGCCAGGGCAGTATAACTACCCCACAAGTGACCCCATTTTGGAAAGAAGACACCCCAAGGTATTCGCTAATGGGCATAGTGAGTTCATAGAAGTTTTTATTTTTTGTCACAAGTTAGTGGAATATGAGACTTTGTAAGAAAAAAAAAAATAATAAAATCATCATTTTCCACTAACTTGTGACAAAAAATAAAAAGTTCTATGAACTCACTATGCCCATCAGCGAATACCTTAGGGTGTCTACTTTCCGAAATGGGGTCATTTGTGGGGTGTTTGTACTGTCTGGGCATTGTAGAACCTCAGGAAACATGACAGGTGCTCAGAAAGTCAGAGCTGCTTCAAAAAGCGGAAATTCACATTTTTGTACCATAGTTTGTAAACGCTATAACTTTTACCCAAACCATTTTTTTTTTACCCAAACATTTTTTTTTTATCAAAGACATGTAGAACAATAAATTTAGAGAAAAATTTATATATGGATGTCGTTTTCTTTGCAAAATTTTACAACTGAAAGTGAAAAATGACATTTTTTTGCAAAAAAATCGTTAAATTTCGATTAATAACAAAAAAAGTAAAAATGTCAGCAGCAATGAAATACCACCAAATGAAAGCTCTATTAGTGAGAAGAAAAGGAGGTAAAATTCATTTCGGTGGTAAGTTGTATGACTGAGCAATAAACCGCTAAAATTGTGGAGTGCCGATTTGTAAAAAAGGGCCTGGTCACTAGGGGGGTATAAACCTGTGGTCCTTAAGTGGTTAAGGCATATGTATGATAGACTCAGAGGAATTCCTGACAGTTTCAAGTCTTTGCTGCAAATAGTTTTAATCATAGAATGCATACTGGGGGTTGTCTCTCGGACAGATACCATTTTCTAAGTGACAAGCAAGTGTCCATTATATTCCATAACAGTGTATCTGTACTGTACATATACACTGTTGTAGACCAAGTATACCCCTTCATGGCAACAATATTACCTAATGGTATTGGCATGTGCACCTCTAGGTCAAAACATCCAGGGCCTGAGCCCTCAATGTCTTGTCCCAGGCCCTGGATGTACTGACTTCCAGCAATACAACTTTATCATAGTCCTCATACCGATGATATAGTTGACCACTGCGGTGTGACATGAGAGCCAGTGGCTCCCTGCCCTACCGTTCTTTCCGACCACTAAGGCTGAGGCCTATGAGAAGTATAAAAATGCAGTTTGTGACAATGCAATGACATCATCAGAACTGCATGTGTTAGGTCTTAGGCAGTGTGATGACGACATTGCGCACCTTCACCAAAACACAAACAGCACGTTCACTTGAACTCATCTGTCTTAGCGAAGAAGCCTGTGGCCTGCAGAATAAGCCTGTGGCCTGCTGGGACACTTCAGGGACACTTTAACTACTGGAGCACTAAAGGGTACATTATAACTAGTGGGGGCACAACATGAAGCATTAAAACTACTGAGGCACTATATGGGGCATTATAACTAGTGGGGTCACAGACACCACATTACAACTAGTGGGAGTACTATATTATACAGTAACTTCTGGGGGTACTATAAAGCATTATAACTACTGGGGGCACTATAAAGGGACCTTAATACTTCTAGGGGGCTTTACAGGGGTGCCTTATTAATATTAGGAGCACTATAGACAGACCTTATTACTACTGGGTGCACAATGGTGGGCATTATTATTTCGCACAATATGGAGGGCACTGCGACTAACAAGGGCAATCTTGAGGAGCATTATCATTACTGGATGGCACTGTACTAATGCACTGTACTAATGAGACCACAATGGGAGAGAATTATGGCTATTGGTGGGACTTTTAAATTACTATGGGGGGGACTATTTGTATGACACTATTACTTTTGCGTGTGGTATTTGGGAACATGGGGAAGCACAGCGGGCATAGTATTGGGGGTACAAGCAGGATAACACTGTTGGGGTACCAGGGTGTAGAGAATGATAGAAAAGTGAGAAACCTAAGATGTCTGTGTGGCAAAATCTGCAGAGACAAGACGGGCTGAAAGAAAGTCCTTGGCCGAATGGAGAAGATAAAGAAAGAGAGCATCTGCAAGCCTCTTGTGATGCACTGAATGCAATAGGAAAGGATGCAGCAGTTCCAAAACAAGTTAAAAAGTACAAACCGGGGGGGGGGGGGGGGCGGAACTAGCGCCGGTCTGAGATGGCCGCTTGATTCCGAGCTCCGTGTTACTGACCGTTCATAGCACCAGCAATCTTTCGCCCCACACCTGAAAATGGTGAAAATAGGTAACCCCAAGGCAGGGGAACACCCCAGCTCTAATAAAAGCCATGCCCAAGGGGGTGACATGGACAGATTTATCAAGAAAGCGGCTGCAGCGTTCGTCGCTCGTGATCCCAAGATGGCGCCGATACAACAACAGAAAGCCGGCCAACAAAACAAATCGGATGAAGAGAGCGAAACCGAAGAGATGCAAGGTAGGGGGGCCCTTCCGATTACTAGGAATTACTTAAAGAATACCTTAAATAAAGCCCTGGAACCTCTGCTCAGTGAATTTGCAGCAATGCGCCAAGACATGAGGCAAGTGGGCGAACGAGTTGAGGCGCTTGAGAACAACCAGGCCCAGATACTGGATCACCAGAGGGCTACAACAAGTTCATTCCGTAGGTGCGGCACTTACCTGAATGAGATGCAGAACGCCTTAGAAGACCAGGAGAATAGGGGACGCCGGAACAACCTGCGGATAAGAGGGATTCCTGAATCCGTTCTCCCTGGTGATATTCCTGCTGCTATCATTTCCCTCTGTACCTCTCTTCTTGGTCCTGATTTCGCTCTGGAGATCACGATTGAGAGGGCTCACAGAGCTCTGCGGCCCAAGCCTAAAGTGGACGAACCCCCAAGGGATATCATCTGCAAATTTCTGAACTTTCAGGTTAAATCTGCAGTTCAGGAGGCCGCCAGAAATAGATCTGACATATTGTTTGAAGGAGCACTAGTGTCAGTTTACCAGGATCTGGCCCCCTCTACCTTGAAGAAGCGCAAACATCTCAAACCACTAACGAAGTGGCTGCGGGCTAATAGAATCCTATATAAATGGAACTTTCCCTTTTTGACTTTCCTTCTCACAAGGAGGCCGCCGCTTCAACATCACTTCACATGCAGATTTAGATGCTGTCTATGATCACCTTCAAATTCCCCCAATGCAGATAGAAAACTGGGATCAGTTCCAAGACCTCTTCGCCTTACCTGAAGTTCCAGAGGTAGCTGCCTTCACCTTACAACACACCCCCAAGGCTCATAAAATGGGGAAGAGAAGCCGACAACTGACTCCCAAGAGACTGGCCCAAGATTGATACCATCGACCTTCCAGCTATAACCAAAGACAGGGGTGATGTTCCTTCATAGGACTCTAATGGATCTATCCAGAGAATTTGCTTCTTTAAATTGATTGATCTTTAGTCATAGTCTGTCTAGTTTAGTCCCATTCTGCTAGTAGATCCATTACATAGCATTTCAGCAGTCATGTATAAGATATCTTCTATCAGATATTGTTTCTATATTACATGCCTCACTTGCCACTCTCCCCTTTCTATCCTTATTACCTAATGGGTCACCTCTAACTCATATACCCCTGGGCTTTTCTATTTTGGCTTAATTCGGCCCTTGTCTCTCCTCCATTTTTAGGCCCTGCCATCCACTTGTCTAAGTGCAAGTCCCTTTTCAGGCTGCATTCATACGTGCTGAACGCCATGTAAACTGGTCTTAGACCAACTTTCCCCCATGCTTTACACTAGTGGGTCATACCCCACTCCATGTTATTTTCTGTCTATTTGTTTTGTTCTCACTGTTTCCCTTGTCCCGTTGTTTTATTTTAGGTACCTGACACAGCCATTCTTGGTTTTTCTGTGGTACATGCAGGTTGACGGGAATCCGGCTTCTCCTCCGGGCAGGGTAGGATCATTCCAGATCGTGAGTGTTTTTTCCTGGAGGACCAGCACACTTTATACTCCCATGCTCACAATAACAATTGATCATGGCTGATATCCATATAGCTTCCTATAATGTGAAAGGTTTTAATTCACCCTCTAAGTGAAGCCAGATCTTCTCCATTCTGCGCAAGGAGGGAGCGGATGTGCTGCTCTCCAGGAGACACATTTCAGATTCAACCACTACCCCAACATGGAATTCTCTCATTACCCTCATTGGTTCCATAGTGGGGGGGCCACTGCCTCGTCCGGAGGAGTAAGTATTGGTTTTAAGAGGAAAATACCTTTCAAACCCCCCAACCATCTCCAAGA
Source organism: Bufo bufo (assembly GCF_905171765.1). NCBI lineage: Eukaryota > Metazoa > Chordata > Amphibia > Anura > Bufonidae > Bufo > Bufo bufo. The sequence continues at coordinate 186,884,599 of NC_053392.1, forward strand.
CCCAGAGGGCAGATTTATTATGGTGAAAGGTCACATAGGTCCTCAAATGTATTCTTTCATCAACCTGTATGTCCCTAATAATAATCAGGCTAATGGCTCTCTTCCATTGCTCAAACAATTTCCTCTTTTAAGGAAGGTATAGTCATAGTGGGAGGAGATCTTAACACAGCTTTCGACCCTCAGATAGACTCCTCCTCACATAAAACTCCCCATTCTAGACGCTCTTTAAAATGCATTAAGAACATTTTTTGGGACCTCCATTTGGTAGATGTTTGGCGTACCCTATATCCTAATACTCTGGACTACACATTTTACTCACATGTCCATGGCTCATATCACCGTATAGATTACCTCTTCATCTCCAAAGAGCACCTCCAACTATGCCAAAAGGCCAATATTGGATCTATACATTTATCAGACCACGCACCTATATACCTATATACCTTATGATAACCTCCCCTATGCAAAAAAACAAGAGTTTTAATTGGAGACTGAACGAGTCCATCCTAGGTAACTCTGAATCCACTAAAAAAGTAGCTACATTACTGGATGAATATTTTAAACTTAATTCCCTTCCAGAATTGTCACCCCAAGTCACATGGGACGCTCATAAACCCTTTATTAGAGGTGAGTTTATCAGCATTGGTTCCCATCTAAAAAAACTGAGGGAAGGCAAAATAAACAGTCTCTTTCCATGATAAGAAAGTTAGAAGCGGGCCATAAAAAATCCAAGTCTGAAGACCAACTTCAGGAACTCTCCAAATCTAGAGCAGAACTAAAAGCCCTATTACAGAGTAACTCAGCAAAGTATTACCTCAACTCCCAATACAAATTTTATGCGCACGGAGACAAAGCTACTACATTTTTAATAAATAGAATTAAAGCCAGAAGGGCAGACAACTACATACACCAACTCTCCTCACCAAAAGGCGAACCAATTTTCGCCCCATCAAAAATAGCTGCTCAATTTAGAGATTTTTATGAAGCCCTTTATAATATCCCTTCCTCCCTTTCCTCAACAGCTCATTCCTCATTAATTGACACATTTCTAAAATCCATGTCCTGCCTGATCCTGTCTACAGCTCAGAAACATTCCTTGGAGGCTCCATTCACCATCGAAGAGCAATCCATAGCATTAGCCCAAATGCCCCAGGGTAAAAGTCCAGGGCCAGATGGCCTCCCCGCTTCTTACTATAAAATTTAAAAAAAACAACTCCTGCCTCACCTGCTTACTGTTTGCAACCAAACCTTGCAAAACGTCCCCCTTTCTAGAGACATGACGACTGCGCATATAGCTTTAATTCCTAAAGAGGGGAAGGACTCCAAAGTGTGTGCTAATTATAGGCCTATATCCTTACTTAACATTGACCTTAAGCTATTAGCAAAACTTCTAGCTAACCGTTTGGCAGTCCTTCTCTCTCTTTTGGCGCATATGGACCAGGTAGGCTTTGTTCGCAATAGGGAAGGCAGAGACAATACTGCCAGAGTCATTAATGTTCTTTGCCATGCTAAACACACTTCCTCTCCACTAGTACTTCTCAGTACTGACGCTGAAAAAGCATTTGACCGCATAAATTGGAACTACTTAAGTCACGTACTAGAATTTTTCGGCCTGCCTGGTCCATATATTAAAGCAGTATTTGCCATGTATGAGCAGGCTACAGCACGTGTCATGGTCAATGGTGACCTCTCCTTTCCCTTTCAAATTCACAACGGCACACGCCAGGGATGCCCCTTATCTCCCCTCTTATTCATCTTAGCAATGGAACCCCTCCTAGCAAAATTTCGGGCAGACTCCAGGATTGAAGGAATGTGTTTGGGGGGCAAGAGCCATAAACTAGCTGCCTTTGCAGACGATGTCATGATCATGACCTCCAACCCTAGAGTTTCCCTCCCTTTAATTCAGGAACATCTAAAAAACTACAGTGATGTTTCTGATTTCAAGATTAATGAAAGCAAATCTATTATTATTAGCACTGGCCTATCCCCTCAACTCAAATTCTCCTTAATGGAAAACTCCCCATTTAACTGGTCATCCCCAACTATTACTTATTTAGGAGTAAAAATTAGCTCAAACATTTCTGATCTCTTCTCACTCAATTTTACTCCCTTAAAATCCTCCTTATTTGCAGCACTGGATAAACTTAACAAATCAGCTCCGACCCTTTCGTGGTTTGGTAGGAAAAATCTCCTTTCTTCCCTTATCATTCCTCGTCTCACCTACCTCCAACAGGTCCTCCCAATTCCTATCCCAAAATCTTACTATACCGCCCTAAGACAAAAATTTAGTGCGTTCATATGGAATGGTAGGAGAGCTAGACTCTCTTATTCCTTCCTGTCCCGATCTCGCTCCTCAGGCGGAATTGGTCTGCCAAATCCTGAACTTTATGGGAGGGCCATATCAATGACTAGAGTCATCGATTGGTTGAGAAACTCAAATAACAAGTTCTGGGTTGCTCTAGAACAAAGCATCATTGGCATGCCAGCTCGTGCTGTATGCTTAGGCTATAACTCCCCTCCCCCTATCAGTCTCCAGCCATACCCAATAATCAGAGCTACTATTGAAACTTGGAAAAGGTGGAACCACTCTCATTGCTCAGTCCCTTTCCCTTCCCCATTGACCACAATTAGTGACATTTTAGGTTCTGCCTCTTCTGGACCTCGCAACTCCTTCTCTAAATCAATTAGATCCTCAACAGTCCCAATATCGCACTTTCTAGAGCCTCAATGTTTAATGCCTGTGTCTGACACTATTAAATCATTACTAAAACCACAGCCCTGCGACCTTACACTTATTCCACTTATCATGACTTTCATCCGAAAAAACAATACTAATGGGGATCTCTTACGACCTCTTACCTGGTTTGAAGCCTTAATAACAAATCCAAATCCCCCGAAAAAGCCAATTTCACTTATCTACAACAAACTGAGATCCCCCCCCCCTAATTTCCAAACCAGCCTTCATTCGTTACTGGGAGAAGGAGACAGGTTTGGACCTCCCTTTTCAAACCCTTCCTTCACTATTTGAAGCCACTCATAAGTTGTCCAGGTGCGTCAGGGCCCAGGAAAATGGTTACAAAATTTTGTCACAATGGTACATTACGCCTATTAAGTCAGCACGCTTCACTAGACCCTCCTCTAATAAATGCTGGAGATGTCAAGAGGAAGTAGGCACCTTCCTCCATATATGGTGGTCGTGCCCTTCCATTAACAAATGGTGGAAAGAGATTTTTCAAATATGCAACCAAATCTGTTCTTCGGACATAACCATTTCCCCATATAGGGCTCTGCTTTCCCTTTTTGCTAATAACGCCTCTCCATCTCCTTCTTACCTCTTTAAACAGCTTTTGCTAGCGGCCGCCTTCTGATTCCCAAATTCTGATTACAAACAAACGTACCCACAATAGAACAATGGAGGCTTAAGGTTGACCAAATTTACCGATTTGAAGAACTACCCTCTTGGGAATCACAAACACATTTGATATTTATGAAAAGATGGGCTCAATGGACAAAATACAGGTTCCCTTCTTCCTCTCTAAATTTAGCTTAGATGAGGGAACTCAAACACTGTATGTCACACCAAATTTCTCTTTTACCCATCAGATTAGTTCTAATGGAAAATTCATGGCTTAGGGTTTGCGCTTAAATCCACTCCTTCACAAAGTTCTGAAGTGTCCAACCATATGGAGTCCCGAATTCTCTGTTTTAGTAAAGTATTACTAGGCATAATAATAATAATTATGCAGTGCTCTTTCGCACTTTGAAATGTAACAGACCTCTTTCCTAATCCTGCACACTCTAAAATATATATGCTTTGTATGTGTCCGGTACCGTATTACACCACTGTTGGTGTTTGGTCACATTGTATTTTCTAAATTTGAAAATAAAGTATTTAAAAAAAAAAAAAAAGTACAAACCGGATTCCAAAAAAGTTGGGACACTAAGCAAATTGTGAATAAAACTGAATGCAATGATGTGGAGATGGCAAATGTCAATATTTTATTTGTAATAGAACGTAGATGACAGATCAAACGTTTAATCCGAGTAAATGTATCATTTTAAAGGAAAAATACGTTGATTCAAAATTTCACGGTGTCAACAAATTCCAAAAAAGTTGGGACAAGTAGCAATAAGAGGCTGGAAAAAGTAAATTTGAGCATAACGAAGAGCTGGAAGACCAATTAACACTAATTAGGTGAATTGGCATCATGATTGGGTATAAAAAGAGCTTCTCAGAGTGGAAGTGTCTCTCAGAAGCCAAGATGGGTAGAGGATCACTAATTCCCACAATGTTGCGCAGAAAGATAGTGGAGCAATATCAGAAAGGTGTTACCCAGCAAAAAATTGCAAAGACTTTGCATCTATCATCATCAACTGTGCATAACATCATCCGAAGATTCAGAGAATCTGGAACAATCTCTGTGCGTAAGGGTCAAGGCCGTAAAACCATACTGGATGCCCGTGATTCCCGGGCCCTTAAACGACACTGCACCACAAACAGGAATGCTACTGTAAAGGAAATCACAGAATGGGCTCAGGAATACTTCCAGAAACCATTGTCAGTGAACACAATCCACCGTGCCATCCGCCGTTGCCAGCTGAAACTTTACAGTGCAAAGAAGAACCCATTTCTAAGCAAGAACCACAAGCTCAGGCGTTTTCACTGGGCCAGGGATCATTTAAAATGGAGTGTGGCAAAATGGAAGACTGTTCTGTGGTCAGACGAGTCACGATTCGAAGTTCTTTTTGGAAATCTGGGACGCCATGTCATCCGGACCAAAGAGGACAAGGACAACCCAAGTTGTTATCAACGCTCAGTTCAGAAGCCTGCATCTCTGATGGTATGAGGTTGCATGAGTGCGTGTGGCATGGGCAGCTGGAAAGGCACCATCAATGCAGAAAAATATATTCAGGTTCTAGAACAACATATGCTCCCATCCAGACGTCATCTCTTTCAGGGAAGACCCTGCATTTTTCAACAAGATAATGCCAGACCACATTCTGCATCAATCACAACATCATGGCTGCGTAGGAGAAGGATCCGGGTACTGAAATGGCCAGTCTGCAGTCCAGATCTTTCACCTATAGAGAACATTTGGCGCATCATAAAGAAGAAGGTGCAACAAAGATGGCCCAAGACGATTGAACAGTTAGAGGCCTGTATTAGACAAGAATGGGAGAGCATTCCTATTTCTAAACTTGAGAAACTGGTCTCCTCGGTCCCCAGACGTCTGTTGAGTGTTGTAAGAAGAAGGGGAGATGCCACACAGTGGTAAAAATGGCCTTGTCCCAACTTTTTGGGGATTTGTTGGCACCATGAAATTCTGATTCAACATATTTTTCCCTTAAAATGGTGCATTTTCTCAGTTTAACCTTTTGTTCCGTGATTTATGTTCTATTCTGAATAAAATATTAGAAGTTGGCACCTCCATATCATTGCATTCAGTATTTATTCACGATTTGTATAGTGTCCCAACTTTTTTGGAATCCGGTTTGTATGCTTTACACAGCATATAAGGGTGATGTCAGAGCACAACGGGAATCTAACAGGGGAAGAGGTGAAAGTAATCCTCCTCCTACCACGACCACGCCGGCAAGGATAGGATGCTTTACAGACGTGTTGTTGATGGAGGACATGCAGAGCTTTTTAAGTCCTACGCATCGCCACAGCCCTTCGGGGTCCACCCTCAGAGAACGACTCGACCGACAGGTAGAAGACTACCTCACCTTAACTGCAGATATTGACACTCTGAGGAGCGATGAACCCCTTGACTACTGGGTGTGCAGGCTTGACCTGTGGCCTGAGCTATCCCAATTTGCGATAGAACTTCTGGCCTGCGCCGCTTCAAGTGTCCTGTCAGAAAGGACCTTCAGCGCAGCAGGAGGTATTGTCACTGAGAAGAGAAGTCGCCTAGGTCAAAGAAGTCTAGATTACCTCACCTTTATTAAGATGAATGAGGCATGGATCCCAAAGGGACTGACAGTGGGGGATGCATTTGACTAAAAAAGGCCTGATGAGATGCCTTGGGCTAAAAATGGTCCACACGCTGCTGTATTTATCCTCTGCATGCCGGATGACTTGGTGACTTCTCCGCCACCAACTAGGGTTCAAGCCGCAATGTTTTAGTGCACTTTCTGCCTGGAAAACATACATTTTTGCAGCAGCGGCTGCAATAATACCTAATTTTTCAGGCATGTGTACATGCCTAATTTTTCTGGCCTCTGAAAAATTAGGCATGTAATTTTTCTGCTGCATTGTGGCTGCAAAAAAAAAAAAAAAGAAAGCACATACATGTGTCAATTCCCATTCGTGATCGTTACCTTGTTGTGGTGAAGGGGCTTGCGTATCACAATGAAGCGATCACCTCTATGAGTGTGTTGGCAATGTTGGCACACCCCAGATGATAAGGTTGTTGCTTCATTGTGAACAGACCAAAAGCGATCGGCTGGATATTTTTGCATAGAAAAAAACATTAATTTTCTTTGTGATCATCTAAGGTGATCATTAAAGCCTACTAGGCCAACAATGGGCCCACACTGCAGAATCATTGTCTTCTGGGTCACTTAACTGTCACTGAACTACCTCAGCACGACCATAGGCTTTGAAAAACCGCCATCGCCTGCAATATCCCAAACGTGCACACGAGCACAGTCATAACTACACCAAGATTGACGCATAGAGGAATAAAATTTATGTCATGAGTGTGTCAACTATTGACAACTCTTTGCGGTTGTCTAAAATCTATTCGAAACAAGTCCCCTGATAGGGGACGTAACAGGGATTAAACTGATAGGAATAGTACTACTTAACACACCACTCATATAGGGTGGCACAGTACATTGCACGGCGCACGCGCAGTGCCCCAAATTGGAAGTAAGAGGACCGACCAACCATCTTTTTCCATCTCCCGGTTCCTAAAATCGATTCCATACACCGGCCCCTGATAGGGGACAAAACAGAGATTAAACTGGTAAGAACTGATTTTTTTAATTTAAAAAAAAAGAGGACAGCCTCTGCGGAGCTGGGTATTTTTTGGCCGCGTTACTGAACGCTCATGCACAATGGCTGTAGGCTCATGCGTCCTTTTGCGGAGGTGACAAACCTGGTCAGTCAAACCCAAGGCAACATCATCTACCTCATCCCATATGCGTTTTTTCTGGAGCGTGTCCTGCGAAGAGTGTTAGATCAGGCCGTAGATGAGCATGAAGAGGAAGAGTTGTGGTCACCATCACCACCAGAAGCAGCCTTGTCGTCGTTGATTGCTGGACCTGCGGCAACGCAGAGAGAGGAGTCTGAAGAAGAGAGTCAGAGGAGGAAGGTGGCTTTGAGGAGGTGGAAGACCAACCACAGCAGGCGTCCCAGGGGGCTTGTTGTTACCTTTCGGGGACCCTTGGTGTTGTACGTGGCTGGGTGGAGGAAGAGACCTTCAATGACGTCAGTGAGGACAAGTAACTGGACATGGCTAGCTTGGTATCCAACCTTGTGCAAATGGGGAGTTTGCGGTTGTGCAAATGGACTGTTTGCGGTTGTTTGTGGTGCGTTAAACGGGGAGTTTGGTCTGTCAGAGTTTGGTCTGTCACTGTGAAGCGGGCGTAACCCTTACACTACCTGATCGATACAACATTATACCTGATCGTATACACACACTGGATGTTTTAAAGCACGTTATTCCAAACAATTTAGGAATGTTAGGTGATTTATGCCCTTTATGGATTAAAACCAGACTTTTCCATGGGAGTTTTGCCATGGACCCCCCTCCGGCATGCCACAGTCCAGGTGTTAGTCCCCTTGAAACAACTTTTCCATCACTATTGTGGCCAGAAAGAGTCCCTGTGGGTTTTAAAATTCGCCTGCCTATTGAAGTCTACGGCGGTTCGCCCGTTCGCGAACATTTGCGGAAATTTGCGTTCGCCGTTCGCAAACGGAAAATTTTATGTTTGCGACATCTCTATCCACTAAGTGTTACGGCAGTGACTGCTCCACCAGTATCATAGCTAGGTGTGAATTTAGCTTGCACACCATCGGATTGCTGGGTGCATAGATTTGTTTCTTGTCCACACATTCACATATCAATGCCTACTGATGGAACAGAGTAGGAGGAGAGGAAGGAGGAGGAGTATGAGAAGTAATAGCTGATGATAACAATGACAAGGATACAGCCTATCTGCTGCAAAGGAGACCGAAAGAGGGAGGACACTCTTGTTCCACTAGCTGGCAGTCACTTCTATTTTCCCACAGAATTTGTTGATGATGCTATATATGCTACAATACAGCTGTGGGGTTTATTTTTGTGTTTAAATGTCCACAGCTCATTTTAAATTTGAAGACCATGCACACGGAAATCCATTTGTATTCCTGCACTGTGGAGAAAAATTACCCAGATGGGAGATATTCACGCTGAGCTTGTGGCAAGCCGAACTTGGCTTAGGTTTGGCCATTGAGAGCTGCACCAAAGTATCGCTGCCATCTCCAGTTCCCGAGCTGACTGTAACATAGTAAATAGCACATAAGGCCGAAAAAAAGACATTTGTCCCATCCAGTTTGGCTGTCATCCTGCAAGTTGATCCAGAGGAAGGTAAAAATAAATCTGTGAGGTAGAAGCCAATTTTCCCCACTTTAGGGGAATAAAACATTCCTTCCCCACTCCAATCAGGCAATCAGAATAACTCCCTGGATCATATGACCCTCTCTAGTAGCGTATAGCCTGTAATATTATTACGCTCCCAGAAATACATCCAGGCCCCTCTTGAATCCTTTATTGTACTCACCGTCACCACCTCCTCAGGCAGAGAGTTCCATAGTCTCACTGCTCTTACCGTAAAGAATCCTCTTCTATGTTTGTGTACAAAAAACATTCTTTCCTCCAGACGCAGAGGATGTCCCCTCGTCACAGTCACAGTCCTGAGGATAAATAGATGATGGGATAGATCTCTGTACTGACAACTGATATATTTATACATATTAATTAGATCTCCCCTCAGTCGTCTTTTTTCTAAAGCAAATAACCCTAATTTTGATAATCTTTCAGGGTATTGTAGTTGCCCCATTCCAGTTATTACTTTAGTTGCCCTCCTCTGGACCCTCTCCAGCTCTGCTATGTCTGCCTTGTTTACAGGAGCCAGAAACTGTACACAGTACTCCCTCCATGTGTGCATCTATGCCCCTTTTGAATGCAACCATGTCTTATTGGCTTGGCAGCAGCTGCCTGACACTGGTTTTTGCAGCTTAGTTTGCTGTGTATTAAAATGCCTAGATCCTTTTCCATGTCAGTGTTACCGAGCGTTTTACCATTTAGTATGTACGGATGACTTGCATTATTCTTCCCATGTGCATAACTTTTCATTGTCAGTGTTAAACCTCATCTGCGACTTATCCAGCCCAAGCCCTCCAATCTATCCAGATCCCTCTGTAGTAGTATAGTGTCCTCTTCAGTGTAAATACTTTACACAGTTTAGTGTCATCTGCGAAAATTGATACTTTACTATGCAAGCCTTCTACAGATCATTAATAAATATATTAAAGAGGAATAGGGCCAATACTGACCCCCCTGAGTTACCCCCTAGTGACATTGACCCAATATGAGTGTGTACCGTAATAACCACCCTTGTTTTATATCATTGAGCGAGTTTACAGACATTTTCTCCCAGTCCGAGCATTCTCATTTTATATACACTGCTCAAAAAAATAATGAGTTAATTAAATATTCTTCTGAAATACTTTGTTCTTTATATAGTTGAATGTGCTGACAACAAAATCACACAAAAATTAAAAAATGGAAATCAAATTTTTCAACCAAGGAGGTCTGGATTTGGAGTCACACTCAAAACTAAAGTGGAAAAACACCATACAGGCTGATCCAACCTTTGATGTCATGTCCTCTAAACAAGTCAAAAATGAGGCTCATTAATGTGTGTGGCCTCCACGTGCCTGTATGACCTTCCTACAACGCCTGTGATGCTCTGATGAAGGTGGCGGACGGTCTCCTGAGGGATCTCCTCCCAGACCTGGACTAAAGCATCTTCCAACTCCTGGACAGTCTGTGGTGCAACGTGACATTGGTGGATAGAGCGAGACATGATGTCCCAGATGTGCTCAATTGGATTCAGGTCTGGGGAACGGGCGGGCCAGTCCATAGCATCAATGCCTTCGTCTTGCAGGAACTGCTGACACACTCCAGCCACATGAGGTCTAGCATTGTCTTGCATTAGGAGGAACCCAGGGAACAACCGCACCAGCATATGGTCTCACAAGGGGTCTGAGGATCTCATCTCGGTACCTAATGGCAGTAAGGCTACCTCTGGCGAGCACATGGAGGGCTGTGCGGCCCTCCAAAGAAATGCCACCCCGCACCATTACTGACCCAAAAGCAAACCGGTCATGCTGGAGGATGTTGCAGGCAGCAGAACGTTCTGCACGGCATCTCCAGACTCTTTCACGTCTGTCACATGTGCTCAGTGTGAACCTGCTTTCATCTGTGGAGAGCACAGGGCGCCAGTGTCGAATTTGCCAATCTTGGTGTTCTCTGGCAAATGCCAAACGTCCTTCACGGTGTTGGGCTGTAAGCACAACCCCCACCTGTGGACGTCGGGCCCTCATATCACCCTCATTTTGCAGGGCTCTGGCAGTGCTCCTCCTGTTCCTCCTTGCACAAAGGCGGAGGTAGCGGTCCTGCTGCTGGGTTGTTGCCCTCCTATGGCCTCCGCCACATCTCCTGATGTACTGGCCTGTCTCCTGGTAGCGCCTCCATGCTCTGGACACTATGCTGACAGAAACAGCAAACCTTCTTGCCACAGCTCGCATTGATGTGCCATCCTGGATAAGCTGCACTACCTGAGCCACTTGTGTGGGTTGTAGACTCTGTCTCATGCTACCACTAGAGTGAAAGCACCGCCAGCATTCAAAAGTGACCAAAACATCAGCCAGGAAGCATAGGAACTGAGAAGTGGTCTGTGGTTACCACCTGCAGAACCACTCCTTTATTGGGGGTGTCTTGCTAATTGCCTATAATATCCACCTGTTGTCTATCCCATTTGCACAACAGCATGTGAAATTGATTGTCACTCAGTGTTGCTTCCTAAGTGGACAGTTTGATTTAACAGAAGTGTGATTAACTTGGAGTTACATTGTGTTGTTTAAGTGTTCCCTTTATTTTTTTGAGCAGTGTACTAACCTTTTATGTGGTACAGTGTCAAATGCTTTGGAGAAGTCCATATATACGACATCGATTGATTCGCCGCTGTCAAGTCTAGAACTTACCTCCTCATAGAAACTGATTAAATTAGTTTGGCATGACCGATCCCTCATGAAGCCATGCTGATATGGCATTATTTGCTTATTTCCGTTGAGATGCTCTAAGATAGCTTCTCTTAGAAAACCTTCAAACAGTTTACCCACAACAGATGTTAAACTTACCGGCCTATAGTTTCCAGGCTCTGGTTTTGGACCCTTTTTGAATATTGGCACCACACTGACTGACTGTAATAGAAGCAGGTCTGGCCCTTGCAGTTTTTTTGGGGAGGTTCTGGCCATATATTGCCTCTTCTCTTAGTGCAGACATGGACATGACTCTTCTCCTCTGACATCTCCTCTAGAGATGAGCGAATCGAAGTTAACAAAATGGAATTAGATCCGAATTTCAGGTTTTATTCTATTCGCACCAAATCTGAATTTCCTCGCGATTCGTGGTAATGAATCAATTTTTTTTCGTAAAATGGCTGCTGCACATGTGAGGACATGGAGTAAGGAACTCTGGGAAGGCGGGATCACCCATAATACCATGCATGCAGCCAATCAGCAGCCAGCCAGCCCTGTGATGTCACAGCCATATAAATATCCTTGGCCATCTTGGATTTTGCCATTTTTCAGTGTACTTAGTGCAGGGAGAGACGTCAGCAGGCGCTAGGGACAGTGCTATAAAAAACTTCATTTCGCTAAAAAAAATGATTTATAAGTGCAGGGAAAGATTATTCAAGGTGTAGGGAAAGGATAGAGAGGAATCATTCCACAGCATTTATGTTGAACAGGGTTTAGTAGGGGAGGTTGCAGCCTGGTAATAGGAACAATCCAATTACACCTTGCTGCACTGACTGGGAACCCAAATTGCCATTATACAGCTCTGTAATTCCAGCAAACCGTTCTTATTAGGGTATAAGGGCTGTTTGATACAGGCATTAACAGGGTTTAATACAAGGAAATATTTCAGTCTTATTTGCCCTTGTGCAGTGCAGTTATATGTTCTAAAGCAGGGCTGCTCAACCTGCAGCCCTCCAGCTGTTGTAAAACTACAAATCCCACCATGCCCTTCGGTAGGCTGATAGGTGTAGACTGTCCGAGAATGATGGGAATTGTAGTTTTGCAACAGCTGGAGGGTCGCAGGTGGAGCATGCTATTCTAAAGCATTTTTGGCTTGTATTAATGGGGAAAAAAAAGCTTATTAGCAGTTGTGTGGTGAAGTGCTAAAATTACAGCCCTTTTTGTTGTGTATTAGTGGCAAAAGTAAAATATATTTGCCGTTCAGCGGTGCAGTTATATGTTCTAAAGCCTTTTGTGGCGTGTATTAGTGGAAAAAGAAAACATATATTTGCCGTTTAGCGGTGTAGTTATATGTTCTAAAGCTCTTTTTGTAGTGTAATAGTGGAAAAAATATATATATTTTCCGGTCAGTGGTGCAATTATATGTTCTAAAGCCTTTTTTGGCGTGTATCAGTGCTAAAAGAAAATATATAATTACCGTTCAGCGGTGCAGTTATATGTTCTAAAGCCTTTTGTGGCGTGTATTAGTGAAAAAAGAAAACATATATTTGCCGTTTAGCGGTGCAATTATATGTTCTAAAGCCCTTTTTGTAGTGTAATAGTGGAAAAAAAAAGGGCTTATTAGATGTTGTGTGGTGAAGTGAGAAAATGACAGCCCTTTTTGGTGTGTATAAGTAGCAAAAAAACATATTTGCCATTCAGCGGTGAAGTTCAATCGTACTACAGCCATTTACAGGGTGTATTAATAGGATAGATACGTACGTCCTATTAGCCGTTCTGCGGTGAATTGTGATTGTTATATTTATTTTTGGGGGGTGTATTAATAGGAAAAAGAATACATCTTATTAGCCGGTCTGAGGTGAACTGACATTGTTATGCTGCCATTGTTGCGCTGTATTAATATCAAAAATAAGTACAGTCAGGTCCATAAATATTGGGACATGGACACAATTCTAACATTTTTGGCTCTATACACCACCACAATGGATTTGAAATGAAACGAACAAGATGTGCTTTACCTGCAGATTGTCAGCTGTAATTTGAGGGTATTTACATCCAAATCAGGTGAACGGTGCAGGAATTACAACAGTTTGCATATCTGCCTCCCACTTGTTAAGGAACCTAAAGTAATGGGACAATTGGCTTCTCAGCTGTTCCATGGCCGGGTGTGTGTTATTCCCTTATTATCCCAATTACAGTGAGCAGATAAAAGGTCCAGGGGTCATTTCCAGTGTGCTATTTGCATTTGGAATCTGTTGCTGTCAACTCTCAAGATGAGATCCAAAGAGCGGTCACTATCAGTGAAGCAAGCCATCGTTAGGCTGAAAAAACACAGCAAACCCATCAGAGAGATAGCAAAAACATTAGGCCTGGCCAAAACAACTGTTTGGAACATTCTTAAAAAGAAGGAACGCATCGGTGAGCTCAGCAACACCAAAAGACCCGGAAGACCACGGAAAACAACTGTGGTGGATGACCGAAGAATTCTTTCCCTGGTGAAGAAAAACCCCTTCACAACAGTTGGCCAGATCAAGAACACTCTCCAGGAGGTAGGTGTATGTGTGTCAAAGTCAACAATCAAGAGAAGACTTCGCCAGAGTGAATACAGAGGGTTCACCACAAGATGCAAACCATTGGTGAACTTCAAAAACAGGAAGGCCAGATTAGAGTTTGCCAAACGGCATCTAAAAAAGCCTTCACAGTTCTGGAACAACATCCTATGGACAGATGAGACCAAGACCAACTTGTACCAGAGTGATGGGAAGAGAAGAGTATGGAGAAGGAAAGGAACTGCTCATGATCCTAAGCATACCACCTCATCAGTGAAGCATGGTGGTGGTAGTGTCATGGCGTGGGCATGTATGGCTGCCAATGGAACTGGTTCTCTTGTATTTATTGATGATGTGACTGCTGACAAAAGCAGCAGGATGAATTCTGAAGTGTTTCGGGGCAATATTATCTGCTCATATTCAGCCAAATGCTTCAGAACTCATTGGACGGCGCTTCACAGTGCAGATGGACAATGACCCAAAGCATACTGCAAAAGCAACCAAAGAGTTTTTTAAGGGAAAGAAGTGGAATGTTCTGCAATGGCCAAGTCAATCACCGGACCTGAATCCGATTGAGCATGCATTTCACTTGCTGAAGACAAAACTGAAGGGAAAATGCCCCAAGAACAAGCAGGAACTGAAGACAGTTGCAGTAGAGGCCTGGCAGAGCATCACCAGGGATGAAACCCAGCGTCTGGTGATGTCTATGCGTTTCAGACTTCAGGCTGTAATTGACTGCAAAGGATTTGCAACCAAGTATTAAAAAGGGAAGGTTTGATTTATGATTATTATTCTGTCCCATTACTTTTGGACCCTTAACAAGTGGGAGGCACATATGCAAACTGTTGTAATTCCTGCACTGTTCACCTGATCGGGATGTAAATACCCTCAAATTACAGCTGAAAGTCTGCAGGTAAAGCACATCTTGTTCGTTTCATTTCAAATCCATTGTGGTGGTGTATAGAGCCAAAAATGTTAGAATTGTGTCCATGTCCCAATATTTATGGACCTGACTGTATGTGTTATTAGCCGTTCTGCGGTGAATTTACATTGTCATTCAGTGGTGAAATCTGTTTGTCATACAGTCTTTTTTGGGAAAATTGATGGGTGGTTGTAGACTTCCTTTTGCTGTATGGACCGAATTACATCGGTTAGCCAATTAGTGGTGAAAGTTTTTTGTGAAACAGCCTTTTTTGGGAAAATTGATGGGTGATTGTAGACTTCCTTTTGCTGTATGGACCAAATTACATCGATTAGCCATTGAGTGGTGAATTTCTTTTGTGAAACAGCCTTTTTTGGGAAAATTGAGGGGTGATTGAAGACTGCCTTTTGCTGTATGGACTGAATTACTTTGGTTAGCTATTCAGTGGTGAAAGGTTTTGTCGGTAGCTCTAACTACAGTCAAGAACAATATATGTCCTTTACGGCCCACTGGGTAAATGTGGTTCCTGGCCAGTCACACCAATGTTAGAGCTGCTCTCAATCAGAGCCAAATGTATTTGCTCTACTGCTCCAAATTGTCTTAATCCTAGGATTTTACATGTATGAAAGAAACAATGCTGACACCAGGCAGGGTCAAAGCAGTTCTCATTTATTACAGGAAGTTAAGCAGTTTTTATATCATCAGAGAGGGTGTTCCTCTACTGAGGCTCATGCAATTGTTTCATTGGCTAAAATACAAAAACAAGAAAAGAGATAACACTTGGCATTTGTGCATTGTGCATTATTTTACAAACTTTGGTATGTTAACTATGTAAATATCTAGGTTCCAATGCCATATTGTAATAACTTCATATTAATATCATGAATGATATCCACATCTCTATCAGTCTCCCCTTTTGAAGCCATTTCAATTGGCCGGACGCTGTCTTTAATTTAAGTAGGTTCTACATAATGTCCCATTGTACCTGTTGGTGGTTTTACCACTTTGGAGACAACATATCCCTATTGGATTGGCCCCCTCGTAATGGACTTATACAATGGGAAGTCAGATTCTCACCTATCCCTAATACAGAATATATGGGGGCAATGTTGAGTGGTGGATGCTTAGTTACAGCCTTTAACTTCTCGATTACTGTGAACATAAAAACTATTAATACTGAGAATCTTTGGGCAATACTATCAATGGATCACTGGCCTGGAAGTATAGGACTGTAACAGCTTTGTTCTTCCTTTTACACAACTGTTTCACGGACCAGAAACCTATTTTTACTATCTCATTTGAAATCCAATTCCATTTCTTAGAGCCAGGATCAGCAGTCACACAAGGGGGAACAAGAAACACTATCCTTTCAAGTCTCCAGACTCAACAATTAGATCCAATTAGGCTTTCCTTTGAGCTTCACTGATGTGCTTGTGGTCAACAACACTTGGAATGGACTATCAAAACAGGGTTTGAGGACTTTTCTAACGTGTCTTTTTACCACCACCCAATCTCCAAACACAAGTGGGTTCCTGGTACTTTATCAGGATCTGGAAGTGAAGCAAAAACTCGAGAATGTATTATAGTCAAATGCTTGTGCAAACTGATTACATAATCTGTCAGACAACCATGTTGCATCTGGAGCTGCGGTGGGAAATACAATCCTGTCTTAAAGGCTGACCCAAAAAAGGACCTTATAGGGACTAAGGCCTGTCTTACGGTTAGGGGTAACTCTGTCCATGGCTTACCAGTCTCTGCCTAGTGATGAGCGGTAGGGGCTATATTCGAATTCACAATATTTCACAAATATTTGGGCGAATATTCGTCATATATACGCGAATTTGAGATTATTTTCTTAATTGCAAAAAATCAGAAATGTAATATTTGCATAATGCGTCTGAAATACAGGCGTGGGTCACTTTTGTTACATTTTCCAAGCTGCTAGAAGTTTCCTGAGACTGGATAAAATGGTTGGCACGGCAGAACATTAAAAATGGCTTTATATGCAGTTAGAGTGTTCCAATATATTCGCTATTGCGCTAATCAACTCTAATGATGTGAATATTTTGGCGCAATACATGAAACTTCACATTTTAGCAGGTCTGCATGTATGTATGGACAGCAAAACCTATCAGCTACACTATATAAGGATATAACCTACACTGACTATCTCCCACTAACCTTCTGCATTATATATATATAAGCTATCTAAATATCTATCTAATGTAATGAGTGGAAAGCGCAGAGCACAGCAATGACACTGCTGTCTCTCTCAGAACTTAAAAAAACTGTATAAAATGGCTGCTGGGGAAGTTATTATATACAGTAGTATAGGGTAGGCAGCTTTCCTATTGGTTGTTAGGGATGTTGCTAAGCTCAAAGACATTGCAGCCTTCTCATTGGCCAACAAGCAAGAAGGGAGGTTACTGATGAAAAAATAAATCTAGAATATTCGAAATTACGAATATATATTACTATATTCAAAATATTCGCAAATTCTCAAAGTGCCGATATTCGTGAATAATATTCACGATTCAAATATTTGCGCCCAACACTATCACTGCCATGGCTTTTTGAATCTTTTAACTTTAGTGTCCCATTCAGTTCTTTTTTTCCCATACCCTACCGCTGCTTTGTGGATGGTATGAAGCATGTAAGGCATGTTCTACACCCAATACCTTCATCATCTCCTGCATCACTTCACCTGCATACAACTTCGGCCATAAACTTCTTTGCTGTGGTCTAGGCTGTGGCCTTAGCTACCGGTTATGCTTCTGGCCACCCTGAAAGCAAGTCCTCACACACCAATACATACTCATACAAGCCCACCTTGGATAGTTGAATGAAGTCTGCAAGCGTTGAAACAGATACAAAGGGCAAGACGTGTGTTTATTTTGTACCTTTACCACGTTGCCCATGTTGTTTTTGGCACAAATCATACATTTTCAAGTATATATGGATGCTACAGTGCTGAACCCTGGGGTGTTCCATGTACTATGTACTAAATCACACAAATAAGTTTTGACTGGTACATCACCCCATGGGTTGCCTGTGCCATCGTGGTTTAGAGGGACCTGGGAAGGCAGAGTTTCCCTTGGAATTGTATTAGACCTTCCTCATTTGCAGTCCTTTCTTTTTACATCCACTAGTCCCTTTCCTCCTTCCCCGCCTGTTTCTGTAAGGTCTTAAGAACTTCCAGGGAGACAGGAGGAGTTATTTCAGGGACCTGAGCTGTGTCCACTAAGGCAGGGGTGTGCCTATGCAATTTGGCAGCCATTGTTGCCACCTAATCTGCTTTGGCTTTTCCCTTGGCCTCCTCTGAGTCTGTTTTACAGTGACCTTTGGCTCGAGCATCACTATGCTTGGCCGAACACCACGTGTGCTCGAATGCGATGCTCAAGTCAGTGTATTTAAATCTTATTTAGCCTTTATTTCTATGCAAAAGATTGCTGTATAGTGAGGGAATCCCTCAGTGTAAGTCCGTGGCTTAGGATTTCTTGCTCTGACTCCATATATAGCTATGTCCATATATGGAGTCAGTGCTTATGACACCCCAGTGTATTTAAATCTAATTTAGCCTGTATTTCAGAAAAGTTTCTGCCGGGATTCAAACTCACAACCTTTTGCATTAGAGGAAAGGCACTTAACCACTCAGCTATAATAGCAGCATAGCCAGTAAAAAAAAAAAAATATATGGAATATATTATATATTATAATATATGTGTATATATTATGGCTAAAACATCAGTAGTAGTTTCCCACTTATTATGCATTCATATACACTGTCTGTCCCCAAAAAGTCGCCACCTGGATTTAACTAAGCAAATAGTTATGAGTCTCCTATTGGATAATTACTGCATGGGCGATAATCTTTCAGCTGGCAAAAAGTTATTTAACCCAAACTGGTGCTACTCATTTCTTAAACAACCATGTCGAAAGACACATGACGTGGACGTGGACATGGAAAAGATGTTAGTCTGTTTGAGAAGGTTCAAATCATTGGCATGCAATCTAAGTAGATTGCAGAAACTACTAAAATTGGGTTAAGAATAGTGTTGAGCGTGAATATTCGAATAGCGAATATTATTCACGAATATCGCAACTTCGCTAATTCGCGAATATTCCGAATATAGTGCTATATATTCGCTATATCGAATATTCGTCATTTTTTTACATCTGAAAACATGATTCTTCCCTGCTTCTTTCTTGTGGGTCAATGAGTCATTGGCCCACAAGCAACTGACTCCATAGCATGGACATAGCTATATATGGAGTCAGAGCAGGGACTCCTAAGTCGAACTAGAGTCCCAACACCCTCCCCTCTTCAGAGCAGGGGGTGCCTGGAGTTCTCCCATTGACATTCATTGTGCTCGGCTGAGGCAAGGCTATTTACTTCTGTACAATACAATTTAAATATTATAATAAACTATCTGAATGTAGTGGTACTGAAAAGAAAACATTTGCCAAATCAATCACAGTGAAGTGGGTAGGGGTAACTGGAACCTGAGCCAACAAGGTGTGTGTATTGGGCACTATGGGGCTGTTAAAAACTGTGGCTTCATTGACAGCTCGTAGGTCATGTACCATCTGGTACTGGGTGGGTTTGCCCTTCTCACTTTTCTTTTTCACAGGTTACAAAAGAGGGTTAGAAAGAGATACAATCTCCTTGATAACCTCCCCTTTTTCAAAAAGTCTTGGACTGTTTGAGATATGGCATCTGACTGTGCCATACTCAATAGATACTGTATTTTCCTGGGAAGTGGGACGCCAGGTTTCATCTTCACTTCCACAGGAGAAACTGGAAGCTTGCCAACATCCGTGGGTCAAGTATCCCACAGATGGCCCGACATTCCCGCAATTAGGGCTTCCTTCTCATCTTCTGGGAGTACTTACACAAACATGGACCATGGAGTTTTATCACTAATGGCCAACAAACAAAGTTCCTGGTCATTGAGGGCACCTGTGAGTTTCACAGTACCATCCTCCTGGTATGAGATGCTGGCATGTACTTTTGCATGCAAGTCTACACCCAGGAGGCAACAGGAGGCGTTATCACTGACCAGCAAATGGACAAGCACTTACTGGTTAAGGGCAAATCTAACACGAATGTGTTCTGTTAAATGGGGAGTGTACTACTTTCCTATCCACTCCTACACAAGAACAGGTGTCCGTGGAGATTAAGTCAGGGAAGGACATGTTTTTTGTGCAGAACTGTCTTGGCTGCTCTGTTATCAATCAAAAACGGGACTACTTCTTTATCACCCAGAGTGAGGGATATCATTGGGGCTGGACTTGAATCTGCTAAAATGTTTAAGGGCACAGACAATACTGTATTGCCTGTTTCCTAATCTTGGTCTAACTTTTCCTCCTCAACTGTCTTTGTATTATCCTCACTGCCTGTCACGGTCCCTCCCGTAACAGAGGTGAGAAGATTGGATAGACTTGCTGCATGTGAGGCTATCTGACAGATCTCTCTGTTTTCCTTTTTGTGTGTTGTTGTATGGCAGGATCTCCCCTCTCCTCAGGTTCTGCTTATTATCAGTGATGAAGCTCTCTTTAGGTCTGCCTCACACTGCTGATCATGCAGTTGATATTTCCTCTTGGAGTTGCTAGAGTTTCTACCATTAGGATCTGCTCATACTGGCAGAAGTTAGGGGAAGGCCTAGGGATTACTAGGAGGTCACCATCCCTCTTCCTTAGCTTCTGAGGCCTAGAGTGTCGAATATTTCCTTTTGTGTGTATCTGTGTTTTTCCCTTCCCCTTTATCCGTGACATTATCAACCGCCGAAAAAAACTTTATCCTTTGTATTTTTCAGTGCAACTATGGATACTGTTTCTGCACTTTTCGATCGTATGCAAAGGCTATGTTTGGAGGTAGCTGACCTCCGTACAGCCGTTGCCCAATTTCAGAGACCACAGGCGGTGGGTTCTGGCAGCGGGAACCAAGCCTGCCCTGAACGTAAGGTCGCTCTCTCGGATAGGTTTTCCGGGGGAAGTAACAACTTTATTCTGTTCAGGGAGTCATGCAAACTACATTTTAGACTACGTCCTGACTCTTCTGGGGACGAGAGTCAAAGAGTGGAGATTATTATTTAATTACTTAAAGGTGACGCTCAGTCTTTGGCTTTTTTCAGAGCTCTGGGACTTATTTGCGATGACCCAGATGGGGTTTCCCTGGCCGAATCTAAGTTGCGTGGTTTGCGGCAGGGAGAGCGTTCTGCAGAGTCCTATTGCTCTGAATTTAGGAGGTGGGCAACTGATACGGAGTGGAATGACCCAACTCTCCATAGTCAATTCTGTCAAGGGCTGTCTGAGAACCTGAAGGACGCCTAGGCATTTCACGAAAATATAGAATCATTGGAGGCGGCCATGTCTCTATCTGTACGTATTGATAGACGCCTGAGGGAGAAAGCTAAAGTTCCTCTCGCCCGGGACATACTATCATATAGAGAAGTGGTCTCTTCTGACACTCTGGGTAAAGAGACACTCGAGCTCATCTCTGGTGATGAGCCAATGCAATTGGGGCAGGTCACTCCTGGACCAGGTGATAAAAACTTTAGGGCTAAGAAAAGATTTTTCTTTTTTTGTGGTAAAGGATGACATTTTGTTAACGTATGTCCTATGTTAAATATCAAGGTGAAAAAAAAAAAACTAAAGTGTTTAGTCCTCTTCTCACTCTTGGTGGTGTGGGTGGGGAATCTGAGAATGTACTTTTTCCCTTACTGGTAGTACTCCTGCCTGCCAAGGTGGCGCTAGACTCCAAAAGTGTGGAAATAGAAGTATTTATTGACAGTGGGGCAGGGCTTAACCTAGTGGATGGCTAGTTTTTCCTCATGCATGGTTTGACAACAAGTGCATTAGACAAAAATATTTCTGTGTTTGCGATTGATTCTGCCCCTCTCTCTCTCAAAAGTGTCTGTCTCAAATGGTGCATGACATTCACCTAAAGGTGGGAGATTCTCATATTGAATCCATTTTATGTTTTGTGCTAGAGGGTTTGCCTGTTCCTCTGGTGCTAGGTTTACCATGGTTAACCAAACATAACCCTACCATCGATTGGCAAGCGAGACAGATTCTCGATTGAAGTGATTACTGCATTGACAAGTGTCTCAGCACGTCGCTTTCAGTTGTAGCTACTAAAACTTTACCTTCTTTCCTTTTGGATTTTTCTGATGTTTTCTCTGAAGGTGGAGACCAGGAGTTGCCTCCTGTAGTGTCCCACTAGACAAGGGTCAATTAAGTCACGTGTAGAGTTGAGCGAACACCTGGATGTTCGGGTTCGAGAAGTTCGGCCGAACTTCCCGGAAATGTTCGGGTTCGGGATCCGAACCCGACCCGAACTTCGTCCCGAACCCGAACCCCATTGAAGTCAATGGGACCCGAACTTTTCGGCACTAAAAAGGCTGTAAAACAGCCCAGGAAAGAGCTAGAGGGCTGCAAAAGGCAGCAACATGTAGGTAAATCCCCTGCAAACAAATGTGGATAGGGAAATGAATTAAAATAAAAATAAAATATATAAAAATAAACCAATATCAATTGGAGAGAGGTCCCATAGCAGAGAATCTGGCTTCACATCAGCAGAGAATCAGTCTTTATGCCATAGCAGAGAATCTGGCTTCACGTCACCCACCACTGTAACAGTCCATTGTCATATATTTAGGCCCCGGCACCCAGGCAGAGGAGAGAGGTCCCGTAACAGAGAATCTGGCTTCATGTCAGCAGAGAATCAGTCTGCATGTCATAGCAGAGAATCAGGCTTCACGTCACCCACCACTGGAACAGGCCACTGTCACATATTTAGGCCCAGGCACCCAGGCAGAGGATAGAGGTCCCATAACAGAGATTCAGGCTTCATGTCAGCAGAGAATAAGTCTTCATGTCATAGCAGAGAATCAGGCTTCACGTCACCCACCACTGGAACAGGCCACTGTCACATATTTAGGCCCAGGCACCCAGACAGAGGAGAGAGGTCCCGTAACAGAGAATCTGGCTTCATGTCAGCACAGAATCAGTCTTCATGTCATAGCAGAGAATCAGGCTTCACGTCACCCACCACTGGAACAGGCCACTGTCACATATTTAGGCCCAGGCACCCAGACAGAGGAGAGAGGTCCCGTAACAGAGAATCTGGCTTCATGTCAGCACAGAATTAGTCTTCATGTCATAGCAGAGAATCAGGCTTCACGTCACCCACCACTGGAACAGGCCACTGTCACACATTTTGGTCCCGGCACCCAGACAGAGGAGAGGTTCATTCAACTTTGGGTTGCCCCGCAATATAATGGTAAAATGAAAATAAAAATAGGATTGAATGAGGAAGTGCCCTGGAGTACAATAATATATTGTTAAGGGGAGGTAGTTAATGTCTAATCTGCACAAGGGATGGACAGGTCCTGTGGGATCCATGCCTGGTTCATTTTTATGAACGTCAGCTTGTCCACATTGGCTGTAGACAGGCGGCTGCGTTTGTCTGTAATGACGCCCCATGCCGTGCTGAATACACGTTCAGACAAAACGCTGGCCGCCGGGCAGGCCAGCACCTCCAAGGCATAAAAGGCTAGCTCTGGCCACGTGGACAATTTGGAGACCCAGAAGTTGAATGGGGCCGAACCATCAGTCAGTACGTGGAGGGGTGTGCACAGGTACTGTTCCACCATGTTAGTGAAATGTTGCCTCCTGCTAACACGTTCCGTATCAGGTGGTGGTGCAGTTAGCTGTGGCGTGGTGACAAAACTTTTCCACATCTCTGCCATGCTAACCCTGCCCTTAGTGGAGCTGGCCGTGACACAGCTGCATTGGCGACCTCTTGCTCCTCCTCTGCCTTAGCCTTGGGCTTCCACTGGTTCCCCTGTGACATTTGGGAATGCTCTCAGTAGCGCGTCTACCAACGTGCGCTTGTACTCGCGCATCTTCCTATCACGCTCCAGTGTAGGAAGTAAGGTGGGCACATTGTCTTTGTACCGGGGATCCAGCAGGGTGGCAACCCAGTAGTCCGCACACGTTAAAATGTGGGCAACTCTGCTGTCGTTGTGCAGGCACTGCAGCATGTAGTCGCTCATGTGTGCCAGGCTGCCCAGAGGTAAGGACAAGCTGTCCTCTGTGGGAGGCGTATCGTCCTGTGTTTCCCCCCAGCACCGCTGTGAACATGCTTCATCCTCATCCTCCTCCACCTCCTCCTCATCCTCGTCATCCTCGTCCTCCAGTAGTGGGCCCTGTCTGGCCACATTTGTACCTGGCCTCTGGTGTTGCAAAAAACCTCCCTCTGAGTCACTTCGAAGAGACTGGCCTGAAAGTGCTAAAAATGACCCCTCTTCCTCCTCTTCCTCCTCTTCCTCCTGGGCCACCTCCTCTTCCATCATCGCCCTAAGTGTTTTCTCAAGGAGACATAGAAGTGGTATTGTAACGCTGATACCGGCGTCATCGCCACTGGCCATGTTGGTGGAGTACTCGAAACAGCGCAACAGGGCACACAGGTCTCGCATGGAGGCCCAGTCATTGGTGGTGAAGTGGTGCTGTTCCGCAGTGCGACTGACCCGTGCGTGCTGCAGCTGAAACTCCACTATGGCCTGCTGCTGCTCGCACAGTCTGTCCAGCATGTGCAAGGTGGAGTTCAACCTGGTGGGCACATCGCATATGAGGCGGTGAGCGGGAAGGTCGAAGTTACGCTGTAGCGCAGACAGGCGTGCAGCAGCAGGGTGTGAACGCCGGAAGCGCGAACAGACGGCCCGCACTTTATGCAGCAGCTCTGACATGTCGGGGTAGTTGCGAATGAACTTCTGCACCACCAAATTCAGCACATGCGCCAGGCAAGGGATGTGCGTCAAACCGGCTAGTCCCAGAGCTGCAACGAGATTTCACCCATTATTGCACACCACCAGGCCGGGCTTGAGGCTCACCGGCAGCAACCACTCGTCGGTCTGTTGTTCTATACCCCGCCACAACTCCTGTGCGGTGTGGGGCCTGTCCCCCAAACATATGAGTTTCAGAACGGTCTGCTGACGTTTACCTCGGGCTGTGCTGAAGTTGGTGGTGAAGGTGTGTGGCTGACTGGATGAGCAGGTGGAAGAAGAGGAGGAGGAAGCTGAGTAGGAGGAGGAGGAGACAGGAGGCAAAGAATGTTGCCCTGCGATCCTTGGCGGCGGAAGGACGTGCGCCAAACAGCTCTCCACCTGGGGGCCCAGCCGGCACTACATTTACACAGTTTGCAGTTAGGGAGATATAGCGTCCCTGGCCGTGCTTACTGGTCCACGTATCTGTGGTTAGGTGGACCTTGCCACAGATGGCGTTGCGCAGTGCACACTTGATTTTATCGGACACTTGGTTGTGCAGGGAAGGCACGGCTCTCTTGGAGAAGTAGTGCCGGCTGGGAACAACATACTGTGGGACAGCAAGCGACATGAGCTGTTTGAAGCTATCTGTGTCCACCAGCCTAAATGACAGCATTTCATAGGCCAGTAGTTTAGAAATGCTGGCATTCAGGGCCAGGGATCGAGGGTGGCTAGGTGGGAATTTACGCTTTCTCTCAAATGTTTGTGAGATGGAGAGCTGAACGCTGCCGTGTGACATGGTTGAGATGCTTGGTGATGCAGGTGGTGGTGTTGGTGGTACATCCCATGTTTGCTGGGCGGCAGGTGCCAACGTTCCTCCAGAGGCGGAGGAAGAGGCCGAGGCGGCGGCAGCAGCAGAAGAGGCCGAGGCGGCAGCAGCAGAAGAGGTAGCAGGGGGAGCCTGAGTGACTTCTTTGTTTTTAAGGTGTTTACTCCACTGCAGTTCATGCTTTGCATGCAGGTGCCTGGTCATGCAGGTTGTGCTAAGGTTCAGAACGTTAATGCCTCGCTTCAGGCTCTAATGGCACAGCGTGCAAACCACTCGGGTCTTGTCGTCAGCACATTGTTTAAAGAAGTGCCATGCCAGGGAACTCTTTGAAGCTGCCTTTGGGGTGCTCGGTCCCAGATGGCGGCGTTCAGTAGCAGGCGGAGTCTCTTGGCGGCGGGTGTTCTGATTTTGCCCACTGCTCCCTCTTTGTCTTTTGCTACGCTGTTGGCTCGGTCTCACCACTGCCTCTTCCTCCGAACTGTGAAAGTCAGTGGCACGACCTTCATTCCATGTGGGGTCTAGGACCTCATCGTCCCCTGCATCGTCTTCCACCCAGTCTTGATCCCTGACCTCCTGTTCAGTCTGCACACTGCAGAAAGACGCAGCAGTTGGCACCTGTGTTTCGTCATCATCAGAGACGTGCTGAAGTGGTATTCCCATGTCCTCATCAGCAATGAGTCTTCAAACAGCATAATAGACTGCTGCATAACTTGAGGCTCAGACAGTTTCCCTGATATGCATGGGGGTGATGTCACAGACTGATGGGCTTGGTTTTCATGCGCCATCTGTGCGCTTTCTGCAGAAGACTGGGTGGGAGATAATGTGAACGTGCTGGATGCACTGTCGGCCACCCAATTGACTAATGCCTGTACCTGCTCAGGCCTTACCATCCTTAGAACGGCACTGGGCCCCACCAAATATCCCTGTAAATTCTGGCGGCTACTGGGACCTGAGGTAGTTGGTACACTAGGACGTGTGGCTGTGGCAGAACGGCCACGTCCTCTCCCAGCACCAGAGTGTCCACTAACACCACCACGACCGTGTCCACGACCGCGTCCCTTACTAGTTGTTTTCCTCATTGTTACCGTTCACCACAATAAGAAAAATATTATTCGGGCCAATGTATTGAATTAAAATTCAGGCCTTTTTTTACAGACACCTAACACTGTCTGGCTATCTATTTAGGTACCGTATTACACTAATACAGGCACACAAGTAATGACAGATTTGGTTGAATATAAATGTGAGGCCTATTTTTTACGCGCTGTGTGACAGATATACCTTTAATCACAGAATTAGACTTGTATCTGCACGGTAGCGTGTGTGTTAAGTTTTTCAGAATGACACTATCAGCACCTTCAATCTAAGATATCCTTTTTGGGATAGATTTAAAGTAGGCCTGATATAGCAGAAACTACTAATTTTGAGAATGGCAAATTTGGGAATTGTTTTTCAACCCAGAACAAAAACTGTGCTTTTACGGTCACTACAAATAATTTGACCAGCTAAAACAGTACAGATTTGGTTAAATATAAATGTGAGGCCTATTTTTTACGCGCTGTGTGACAGATATACCTTTAATCACAGAATTAGACTATTATCTGCACTGTAGCGTGTGTGTTAAGTTTTTCAGAATGACACTATCAGCACCTTCAATCTAAGATATCCTTTTTGGGATAGATTTAAAGTAGGCCTGATATAGCAGAAACTACTAATTTTGAGAATGGCAAATTTGGGAATAGTTTTTCAACCCAGAACAAAAACTGTGCTTTTACGGTCACTACAAATAATTTGACCAGCTAAAACAGTACAGATTTGGTTGAATATAAATGTGAGGCCTATTTTTTACGCGCTGTGTGACAGATATACCTTTAATCACAGAATTAGACTTGTATCTGCACGGTAGCGTGTGTGTTAAGTTTTTCAGAATGACACTATCAGCACCTTCAATCTAAGATATCCTTTTTGGGATAGATTTAAAGTAGGCCTGATATAGCAGAAACTACTAATTTTGAGAATGGCAAATTTGGGAATAGTTTTTCAACCCAGAACAAAAACTGTGCTTTTACGGTCACTAAATATAACTTGACCAGCTAAAACTGTACTGATTTGGAGGAATAGAAATGTCAGGCCTATTTTTTAGGCGCTGGGTGACAGGCTCAACTTGCCCCTGATGTAGTATATGGCCAAAAAATAACCACACTATTGATGGTTAAATACACTTGATGAAAGCTTGACCCTGATGTAGGATATAGCAAAAAATAACCACACTATTGATGGTTAAATGCACTTGATGAAAGCTTGACCCTGATGTAGTATATGGCCAAAAAATAACCACACTATTGATGGTTAAATGCACTTGATGAAAGCTTGACCCTGATGTAGTATATAGCAAAAAATAACCACACTATTGATGGTTAAATGCACTTGGGTGACACAGGCTCAGCCTGCACCTGATGTAGTATATGGCCAAAAAATAACCACACTATTGATTGTTAAATGCACTTGGGTGACACAGGCTCAGCCTGCACCTGATGTAGGATATAGCAAAAAATAACCACACTATTGATGGTTAAATGCACTTGGTGGTAGCTTGTGCTGGCGCACCACAAGCCACAAAATGTCCGCAGATCACCCCAGAAAAAAGTGATATAAAAACACTCTGGGCAGCCTAAAAAAAGTGAGCAATTCAATATCAGCACTTCAATGATCCACAGCTGGAGATCGATCACTGAATTAAGTCTTTTGGAGGAGTTAATCTGCCTAATCTCGCCCTAACGTCGCAGCAGCAACCTCTCCCTACGCTTGTATCAGCAGAGTGACGTGCAGCGCTACGTGACCCAAGCTTATATAGAGGCTGGGTCACATGCTGCACTGGCCATCACAGCCATGCCAATAGTAGGCAAGGCTGTGATGGCCTCTTGGGGCAAGTAGTATGACGCTTGTTGATTGGCTGCTTTGCAGCCTTTCAAAAAGCGCCAAGAAAGCGCCGAACACCGAACCCGAACCCGGACTTTTACGAAAATGTTCGGGTTCGGGTCCGTGTCACGGACACCCCAAAATTCGGGTTCGCTCATCCCTAGTCACGTGTTACTCCTACTCCTAAGGGACAGTAATGTTATATTTAACCATGCATTTTACTGTATTTTCTGTGTGCTTTTGTATGCAATGTTTCCCCTGTGTCATGCATAGCAGGCCTATGAGGGTGTAGTTAGGCATCCTAGACACTAGAGAGAGATAGAAAGCCCCTAGTATAAATGTTCAGCCCCAGACAGGGAGGGGTCAGAAGTCTGTAGTCAGGAGTCTGTGGAGACAGAAGTGAGAGGGCACCAGCCAGAGATATGCTGAGGGCCTCCTCCTGACATGCAGCTGGATAGTCCAGGCTTCTAGTTGCTACCAGGAGGCTAGTGAAGAACTCTAGCCTGCCTGTAGATAAAGCGAGCCTCAGTTAGCTCAGAAGACACCCCAGTAGTAGGAATGAACCTCCTGGGAGAAACCTGCAGCTTCCCTCACAACAGGAACCATACAACCAGCTCAGATAAGTAAGGCTACTTTCACACTAGCGTTCGGGGCTCCGCTTGTGAGCTCCGTTTGAAGGGGCTCACAAGCGGCCCCGAACGCATCCGTACTGCCCTAATGCATTCTCAGTGGACGCGGTTACGCTGAGAATGCATCAGTCTGGCAGCGTTCAGCCTCCGCTCCGCTCAGCGAGCGGACAGCTGAACGCTGCTTGCAGCGTTCGGGTGTCCGCCTGGCCGTGCGGAGGCAAGCGGATCCGTCCAGACTTACAATGTGGATGACACAATATGGCTCAATCTTCAAACGGATCCGTCCCCCATTGACTTTCAATGTAAAGTCTGGACGGATCCGTTCAGGCTTCTTTCAGACTTAGAATTTTTTCGAAACTATAATGCAGACGGATCCGTTCTGAACGGATACAAACGTCTGCATTATAGGAGCGGATCCGTCTGAGCAGACATCAGACGGACCCGCTCTGAACGCTAGTGTGAAAGTAGCCTAAGCTGATGGGCAGAGGTACTATAAGATAAAAAGCAAGGGTCAATACGGGAGGAAGATTATTATTACCAAGGATTAAAGCCAGCATTTAGGCATCCGGGCCTTGGGATCCAGCCAGCTAGAATAGCTGAGGGGATAGAGCAGCCTTGACTGTGAAGCATTAACTGTTTACCCTCCAAGTATCTTGCAAGATTGTTACCTGCCATATTAAGAAGTAAACCTGTTTGTGAATGATATGATTCAAGGGACTGCATAACCAACTGTCTGTATAAAGTTTGGACTGTTTTCCAAGTAAAGCAACGTTTGGTTCACCATATCATCTGTGTACCTCAATTACTGCTCCTATAAATCGGTGTGCCACCGTTACAGGCACTTGCGTCACGATCCTTAAAGGGACCTTGCCCCCAGGCACTCAAAATACCTGTAACATCCAGGGCACCTCATCCACCATCAGGCCTGGTCCCTACATACAGAGTGTTCCCCAGAGGAACTTGTGTATACCTCTCCTTCACTGCCACATGCCTGCCCTGGGTTCTCCAATACAGTGAGTAACCCTTGATTGCCCATAACCGTGACCTCACTATCGCAATACCCTGCAGGTTTATTGAAAATTGCTGGGCCAGAGAACTGTGCTAATTTGCGGTGTGAAACTGTGCTTTTTATGGACTGTTTTGCTGTTGTAAAGCCACCTCTTGCTGTCAGTGAATAGACAGCGTTTTTGCCTAAAGATGGCCGCTTAACCTGCTTGGATTTAACTCCTGCGTCATCTTCATATCTTCTTGGCGATAAAAAATGGCGCCTTCTGCTGAAAAGTGCGGGAAAGGCTATATGTCCGCGCCACCGCCCTGTCTGGACATTTTCATGTCTGCTGAAATGGACTCTGCCTCCCCTATGCGGGAGTACCTAGGGGGCGGCCTCCCAGAGCAATGGGAGGACCTGTCTGTGATTATTGGCGCTGCCCTGTCGCTCTCCGAAGAAGGATCGAGCATGTTGACCAGTGCAGACTGCTCTGAGAGAATGTCCGCGCCTATTGGACTAAAAACAAATTCTACTGGTGTCGAGCGAGAGGATGCTCCACCGACCTACTCTCCAGGACCGGAGAGACCCACCTGCCCGCCACCGAGGATGCAGCCTGAGCATTATTATGGAGAGACTTCTATCAGCCCTCGTTCAAATGGTCGGCGCTAATGGCAGAGATCCGGGAGGCCACAATCAAGAAGACAACTAAGACTAAAATCTACTATGAGGAACTGGCAAAGACCGTTCACGAGCGCCACACAGACAACCAACCCCACCTGGAAAGGAGAAAAGGGTTGGTAGTGGCCTTTGACAAGGCGCGAGGCTTCGGCTTCATCCAAGACTATACTACCAGCAGGGACCTCTATGTAAACCAGAGGTCCTTCAAGCGGAGCTACCTCCCGGAGCATATGCATAACCTCAGCGAGGGAGAGGAGGTGGAATTCACCCCTGCCGAGGGCCTGCGAGGCCCCTACGCCACGGCTGTGACCCGTCCAAGAAAAAAATCGGAGGACTGGGAAACTGATGAGGACTACACTGGCTGCGACCGTGAACCAGCGCGCTCTCCAGAACCGGTCCATCATGCCTTTCAAGAGTGGGGCTCTTTTATTGGCCCGAATGTCTTTTGGCAACCAACAGTGGTGGAAAAGTGGGTGAGCCCGTATCAGTCCCCCGAGCTGCCCCGCCTGGAGAAAACCATCCAAGACCTTGAAAACTTGGAACGATTCCATGTCACCCTGGACAACATTCGTAAAGGGAGAAGACCAGACGCGCCAGCTGAACCTGCAGCGGCTGCGCAGGATGCGCCAACTTCCCTACCTGTACCAGCGGTAACCCCAGAAAACCCCAGAAGACAGAGATCCCGATGCCGAGAGCCTGGATGACCAGATTGTCCGTCTAGAGGAACAGCTGCGTGAACTGCGCCAGATTGATGCCGCTAGGATCCGGACTCCACCTAGAAAAGAAGAGGTTCAACTCCAATACTCGGACATCGCTGGGTCAGAGGTAAGGGTACCTGTCCCTACCAGCCGGCCACCTACTGTGTCTGCGGCCGCGGTGAGGCCCTCCTATACTGTGCACTGTCGTGCAGAGCCAGTTGTCCAGGAGCCCACAGAACTGCTTGCAGCAGCGGTACCCAGGCTAGAGCAGCAGCCCACAATTGTTATGCCTGCACCGGTGCTGTCAGCAACCGTGATTACCCCTAGGCCTATAGGGCCAATACCAATTAGGGGTCCCTTCATGCTGCAGTTGCCCCCCAATACCGTTTTGTAAGCCCATCCATCTGTGGAATCTCAATACAGGCCCAGTTTGAAAATGGAGCCAGGGAGCACCACTGTTATGCCAAGTGGATTTGACATGCCCCTGTGAGTAGGCCTGCCAGGCCATGATATTGCTTCTTTTGCCAAGGGACCTTACTAAAGAGGATTTAACCCTTCCAGGACAGGAGTCCTTTGTTTTGGTCCTCTGTTGCTGCTGCCAGTTACCCACGGCTAAGTGGAGGCGGTAGACCACTGAAATACCAAACGTAGCAAGGCCATATAGTTTACAGGACCTCCTGCCTGCTTTTTCTCAGAGCTAAAAACCCAGTTGTGCCTATTTTTGTTGTTTGCACTATTAACCCTTTAACCCCCTTTTCAGGTTGATTAAGGGATTTTGCAGCACTTATTTTTATATACCATTTTGAATAATGTGGATTACTTTTATGTGCTGTGACTTTTATTATGCCATTTAAATTCCAAGGAAATGCGCCCAGGGATAGACTCTAATGCACATGAGCCTCTGAGATCTTGCTACTTTAAGGAAATGTGCCCAGAGATGACTCTAACGTATGTGGGCCTCTGAGATTTTGCTATTTTAAAGAAATGTGCCCAGAGATGGACTCCACTGTATGTGAGCCTCTGTGATCTTATTCCTCTGCCCTTGCTTCATATGCGGCTACACTTAACACTTGCACTGAACAAATTACAAGAAGGAAACCTGGGTACGGACTCATGTTGTTCTTTGAGCCTCCAAGAACTTATAATTATTTTATATTTTTCTATGGACTACTACTGTTTTATTATGGACAATTTGCACTTAAAATATTAATATGGACTATCCTGGTATCACTGATATGCTGCACCAGGTCAGCGCCCCTGTTCCCTTACATTATCCTGAGAGAAGAGAACGACGCCCCTTTTCACCAAACTTGTTCCTAAGCCAGCAGAACTGCCTGATATATATATGTATTTGCAAATGTAGATGTATGTTTCTGCTTTGCATTATCTTTGTCTTCCAGGTGCAGTCTCCAGCTGGGCAGGGCCCCTTTATGTTGCGCCGAGGACGGGCAACGTTGTAGCATGGGTGTCCCACTAGGTAGGGGTGGGCACTACACAAGGGTCAATTGGGTCACGTGTTACTCCTACTCCTAAGGGACAATAATGTTATATTTAACCATGCATTTTACTGTATTTATTTTCTGTGTGCTTTTGTATGCAATGTTTCCCCTGTGTCATGCATAGCAGGCCTATGAGGGTGTAGTTAGGCATCCTAGACACTAGAGGGAGATAGGGAGCCCCTAGTATAAATGTTCAGCCCCAGACAGGGAGGGGTCAGAAGTCTGTAGTCAGGAGTCTGTGGAGACAGAAGTGAGAGGGCACCAGCCAGAGATATGCTGAGGGCCTCCTCCTGACATGCAGCTGGATAGTCCAGGCTGCTAGTTGCTACCAGGAGGCTAGTGAAGAATTATATCCTGCCTGTTGGTAAAGTGAGCCACAGTTAGCTCAGAAGATGACCCCAGTAGTAGGAATGAACCTCCTGGGAGAAACCTGCAGCTTCCCTCACAACAGGAACTATACAACCAGCTCAGATAAGTAAGCTGATGGGCAGAGGTAATATAAGATAAAAAGCAAGGGTCAATACGGGAGGAAGATTATTATTACCAAGGATTAAAGCCAGCATTTAGGCATCCGGGCCTTGGGATCCAGCCAGCTAGAATAGCTGAGGGGATAGAGCAGCCTTGACTGTGAAGCATTAACTGTTTACCCTCCAAGTATCTTGCAAGATTGTTACCTGCCATATTAAGAAGTAAACCTGTTTGTGAATGATATGATTCAAGGGACTGCATAACCAACTGTCTGTATAAAGTTTGGACTGTTTTCCAAGTAAAGCAACGTTTGGTTCACCATATCATCTGTGTACCTCAATTACTGCTCCTATAAATCGATGCACCACCGTTACAGGCACTGGCGTCACGATCCTTAAAGGGACCTTGCCCCCAGGCACTCAAAATACCTGTAACATCCAGGGCACCTCATCCACCATCAGGCCTGGTCCCTACATACAGAGTGTGCCTCAGAGGAACTTGTGTTTACCTCTCCTTCACTGCCGCATGCCTGCCCAGGGTTCTCCAATACAGTGAGTAACCCTCGATTTCCCATAACCGGGACCTCACTATCGCAATACCCTGCAGGTCTGGTGTGCTGCACTCCTCATTGGGAGCATGATTGCCCCGTCAACCTTATTCCTGGAGCTAGATTGCCAAAGTCTCGGTTGTAAAATCTTTCTGAACCCGGAAGAGTAGCCATGTGAAAGTATATCAGTTTGGCTAAAGGTCATATTAGACCATCCAAATCCCCAGTGGCTGCAGGCTTCTTCTTTGTTAAAAAAAAAGGATGGAACTCCTAGACCACGTTTGGACTTCTGTGAGCTTAATCGCATCACTATCCATGATCCCTATCCCCTTCCTTTGATCCCAGATTTATTCAACCAGATTGTCTGTGTCAAGGTGTTCTCTAAATTGGATTTGAGGGGCGCATATAATCTGATAAGAGTCAAGAAAGGGGACGAATGGAAAACGGCCTTTTAATACTCCTGAGAGTCATTTTGAGAATCTGGTCATGCCTTTTGGTTTGACCAATGCTCCTGCTGTTTTTCAACACTTTATCAATGACATATTACATCATATGGTGGGCAGGTTTGTGGTGGTTTATCTGGATGATATTTTAATTTATTCCCCTGATATGGAGATGCATGAGGATCACGTGAGACAGGTCTTGCAGATCTTGAAAGAATAAATTGTATGCTAAAATAGAGTGTGTATTTGTGGTCCCAGAGCTGCAATTCCTGGGGTACCTACTCTCATCTTTGGGTTTTCATATGGATCCGGAAAAAGACTGTGCTTTGTTGGACTGGGATCGACCCAAAGATCTGAAGGCACTCATGCGATTTTTGGGGTTCACAAACTACTACAGTAAATTTATCTTGAATTACTCAACTGTTGTTAGATTTCTCAGTCTGGTCTGAAGAAGCATTACATGCTTTTTCAGCAATAAAGGAATGTTTTACTTCTGCTCCTATTCTGGTGCAACCTGAAATGTCACAACCATTCATTGTGGAAGTTGACGCATCAGAGGTAGCGGTTGGAGCAGTCTTGTCGCAGGGTCCTTCTCCTAGCAAATGGCACCCTTGTGCTTTTTTCTCTAAAAAATTCTCCTCTGCCGAAAGAAATTATGATGTAGGTAATAGAGAGTTGCTGGCCATTAGAATGGCGCCATTTGTTGGAAGGAGCGATTCATCCCTTTATGGTAATTACTGATCACAAAAATCTGGCTTATCTGGAGTCGGCTAAACATCTGAACCCAAGGGAGGCCAGATGGTCGTTGTTTTTTACTAGATTTAATTTCATTGTGTAGGGATTTGCTCTTTGTAGCGAAACCAACCTCGCCACTGGGTTTTGGAGAGGACTGGCTGCTGGCCTCTTGCCCCTGGATTATGGGCCATATACTAACTTTTAAAACCCTGAACCTATTCAAGTGAATTTTGGATAGGTTTGTCCCCAAGTTATACTGTTTAAATTGATGTTAGTTATATGTATGGCCAATGTAAACTCACAAAGTTGTAACAATTTATAATAAGTGTAACTTGTCAGCTTGAGAGGAAATGCTGGGTGTGTTTCTATTGTGCCATTGTCCCATTGTGTGTTTAAATGGTGATGTCTGTTCTGTTGTCCTCACATGTGTATTGGCGATCTCCCTTTGTCCTCAGAGATAATTGGATTGCTCCTCAGGTTGTCTCCGGGACAGAGAGGAGGAGACCATGATGCATTGTGGGGATATGTTGTCCTATGTCACAGTCTTCATTCTGGTCCTCTGGGGGCGTGAACGATTGGTTGCTGTAGTTACATTGTATGTGCTGTAAATTACTGATTGGTTGTATTTCAAACCCCTGTGGGCAGTACTATGTTTGTGGTTTATGAATAAAAGAGGCTGTACGTGAAGTACAGCCAGACCACTGCTTGACCCTCAACACGGAGCCTTGTCTCGTTATTGGGGGGATTCACTGTATGCTGTTAGAAGACCGATTGCCAGAAGTGTAAGCTGATCCCTGTTCGTCTGCTAGCAGCTATTCGTGAGGTTCCAGTTTGGAGTGCTATTTTGTATCCAGTTCGGGAGATTGGTGTTCTGCAGTAGCTGTGCCTGTCTCTCAGAAAGGGGCATATCGCCTAAATGGATTTTAACCCCTTGTCTGCTGAAACGGTCCGTTACACTCTTGTAGGCAGGGTAAGTGGACGCAGTACAGAGGCAAGAACACGGTAATAAAGCAAAAGTTCAGTGTTTATTCACACAAAAAGAAACAAAGCAAAAATAACACTGTGCAGAGTCCTGGTGTTAATTCACACCACATAAAGTCCACAGCACAAACGTGTCATCTGGCGGACTGTTTTGTCCAGGGCAATCCACAGCCGTCCACCGGAGGCTTTAGGGCCCCTGATTTTCACTGTGCGGCTCTCCAGCACGCTACCGACTGGTTGGAACCCAAAAACCACAGTCCTTCACAGATCCACTATGAAAATGCAGGGTAATCCACACCCAGCTGTGACTGCTGGCTGGGTTTTTATTCCTAGCCCAAAACCTGTCCTGGAACGTGGGGAACAGCCACCCACCCAGCTCTTTGGCTGCTACCAATAAGAACCGGCCCCGATCGGCTTTACAGCCACACTAAGTAAAAACACAGTGTCAGCCAGCCTAGCTGCTGCTGACACACTAAACTACCCGTTCCTATCTCACCGAGATCAGGAACCTCGGTGACACGTACCTTCCGTCAATGACGGACCCCTGCGCCTTCTTACATACCTCCCCCTTTGTTCAACCCTGCGGGGGTGAACACATGCCAGACAGTGTACCCGGGACAGAGCATCCACGTTTCCCTGTAACCGGCCTGCCCTGTGTTCTACTTAAAGTTTTGTAGAGACAAGAACCACCTGGTGACCCGAGCATTCCTCTCTTTGGCCTGGCTCATCCACTTGAGAGGGGAGTGGTCGGTCACCAGACGGAACTTTCTCCCCAACAGATAATAGTGGAGAGACTTGAGTGCCCACTTGATGGCCAGGCACTCTCTCTCCACTATACTGTACCGGGTCTCCACTGGAGTGAGCTTACGGCTGAGGAAGACAATGGGGTGCTCCTCCCCGTTGACTTCCTGAGACAGTACCGCACTGAGGCCTATTTCGGAGGCATCGGTCTGTACCACAAATTCCCTCTTGAAGTCGGGCATCACCAAAACCGGGGACCCACACAGGGCTGACTTCAAAGCGGAGAAAGCCTCTTCCACCTGGTCATTCCAGCGGACTATCACGGATTTCCGTCCCTTTAAGAGCCCTGTCAATGGAGCCACTAAAGTGGCAAAATGGGGGACAAACCTCATAAAATAGCCCACCATTCCCAGGAATGACTTTACTTGTCTAGAGGTGGCAGGTTGGGGCCAATTCCGTATTGCCTCTATTTTGTTTACTTGGGGTTTGATGACTCTGTGCCCAATGACATACCCAAGGTATTTAGTCTCCTCTAACCCTATCGCACATTTTTTTGGGTTAGCTGTTAGTCCCGTCTTTCGAAGGGAGTCCAGTACGGCCTGTACTTTGGGCAGGTGACTTTCCCAGTTGGTACTGTGAATGATAATATCGTCCAGGTAAGCCGAGGCGTACCGCCGATGTGGACGAAGAACAATATCCATTAGACGTTGAAAGGTAATGGCGGCGCCATGCAGGCCAAAGGGTAACAACTTATATTGGTACAGCCCCTCTGGTGTGATGAAGGCAGTTTTCTCTTTGGCAGCCTCCATCAAGGGCACCTGCCAGTACCCTTTGGTGAGGTCCAAAACAGAAAAATACCTGGCTTGGCCTAACTTCTCAATCAGTTCATCTACCCGAGGCATGGGATATGCATTGAATTTAGCTATTTCATTCAACTTCCTAAAATCGTTACAAAATAGTAACGTCCTATATGGCTTAGAAATTAAGACTATAGGACTGGCCCACTCACTTCTAGATTCCTCAATGACGTCTAGCCACAGCATGAGCTGCACTTCCTCCGAGATGGCTTTTTGCCGAACCTTTCGGTACCCAGTATGGCTTTAACCGGACTTTTGCCTGAGGCTTAGTGACAATGTCATGCTGGATTGCAGAAGTTTGTCCAGGGAGGTCCGAGAACACATCCGTGTTCCGACTAATGAACTCCCTGGTCTCTTGAGCCTGTTTAGAGGAGAGGCTGTCAGCAATTTTTATTGTGGCAACCGCTTTTCTTGCATCAGACAGAGGAGCCGGAACCTCTTCCCCTAGAAAACCCGGTCACGGCCTGTCTTCCGTACAGGTCTCCCTATCTTTCCAGGGTTTTAGTAAATTAACATGGTAAACCTGCTCCGGCTTTCGCCTCCCCGGCTGGTGTACCTTGTAATTTACCTCTCCAATTTTTTCCCGTACCTCGTAGGGCCCCTGCCACCTGGCTAGGAACTTACTGTCCACGGTCGGCACTAGAACCAAAACCCGATCACTCGGGTTAAAGATCCGGACCTGAGCCTGCCGATTATAGATCCGACTCTGGGCTCACTGAGCAGCCTCCATATGCTCCCGGGCAAGAGGCAAAACGGTCTCTATTCGCTGTTGCATCTTGGTAACATATTCAAGGACGCTTTTATGCGGAGTGGATTGTTGTTCCCACGCTTCTTTGGCTACGTCCAACAAGCCACGAGGATGTCTGCCATATAGCAATTCGAAGGGCGAGAACCCAGTAGAGGCATGGAGCACCTCTTGCACTGCGTACAGGAGATAGGGCAGAAGAAGGTCCCAATCCTTCCCATCTTTGGACACCACCCTTTTTAACATGGTTTTTAGAGTTTTATTAAACCTTTCCACCAGACCGTCTGTTTGTGGATGGTACACGGACGTCCGTAACTGTTTAATATGCAGTAACTTACAGAGTTCCTTCATGACCTTGGACATAAAAAGGGTCCCCTGGTCAGTCAGAACCTCTTTTGGAAGCCCCACTCAGGAGAACATCTCCATTAGCTCCTTAGCTATAAGTCTCGCCGATGTATGTCGCAGTGGCACTGCCTCCGGCTACCGAGTGGCGTAATCAAAGACAACCAAGATGTGTTGGTGTCCTCTAGCGGACTTCGATACTGGGCCTACTAGGTCCATAGCTATTCGCTCAAACGGTACCTCGATGATCGGGAGAGGTACCAAGGGACTGCGAAAAAAGTGCTGGGGGCTAGTTGCCTGGCAGGTCGGGCAAGACTTACAGAACTCGTCCACCTCTTTAAACACACTGGGCCAGTAAAACCATTGTAGTATTCGGTCCTGTGTTTTCTGCATTCCCAGATGACCCCCGAGAACAGGCTGGTGGGCTAACTCTAACATGAGTTTGCAATAAGCCTGGGGCACCACCAACTGTTCAATGGATTCACCTCGCAGCTGATTTACCTGATACAACATATCCTGATGAACCACAAAACGGGGGAACACCGACTCTGTCCCTGCTTGTTATGGTTCACCATCTATTATTAGTACATTTTCCCAGGCTCGGGATAAGGTTGGATCCCGGTGTTGTGCAGTCCAAAATTATCCCCGGAGATATTGAGGTCTGCCAGCTCAGGCCCCGGCGACAAGTCCTCCATGTATCCCACCATTATATTTAGCGGGGTTGTTTCCCCCTCTTCCACCAAAGTGGCGGTTACCCCTACTGCTGGCCCTTCGGACTCAGGTTCCCAGGGTTCTGGTTTTCCCCCTGAGCCGGGCCACTGTGCTAGGGTTACACCTGTCTCATGGGTATTAGTTACTCTCGGAACAGGCCACAGCGCCGGGAAGCCCGGGAAGTCTCTCCCTATTACAAGTTCATAGTGTAGGTTGGTTGCGACAGCCACCCCGTGGGTCCATCTGCCGGCAACCGTGGACAGAGTCACCATAGCAGTAGGGTAGTCTTTTAAGTCCCCATGTATACACATGACTCCGACCTTACGGCCGGTGTACTCAGCGGAGCGTACCAGGGAAGCCCTTACCAGGGTCACCAGACTCCCTCAGTCCAACAGAGCCTTCACTGGAGTGTCTCCCATCTCAACCTGGCACAGGTGGTTCAGAGACTCCGGAGCACCCACTGCACGCAGTTTCGTGAAATACAATGACTGACAGAAGCCATAGTTTGTGTCCATGGGTTCCCCCTGATGTGGACAGTCAGCTCAAACATGGCCAGGCTCCCGACACCGCCAGCAGGATCCACAGAGGTTACATCCTGGGCGGGTTTGGGGGGCACCAGTCGCCGGGGCTGGGGTGGAGAGTTACGGGATTTGACTGCCCCCCTCCCAAAGGAACCCCCCTGCAAGTTCCGGGTCGCCTCATAGCGCTCCACCAAGTTGACCATCTCAAGCGCATTACCTGGAGAGACCTGACCAATCCATTGCTGGAGAGGGGGTGGCAGAGCTCTCCAGAACATATGTGCTAACAACCGTTCCAGCATAGCAGTGGGGCTCAGCACGTAAGGCTGCAGCCACTTTTGCAAAAGGTTGAGCAGGTTATAATACTGGGGTCTCATGGGCTCAGCCGGGTTGAACCCCCACTGATGCAACCGCTCATCCCGGAACAGCACATTCACCCCCAGTCTTGCCAAAATCTCACCCTTTACCTTTGGGTAGTTGGCTGCTTGATCGTCTGGCAATTCGAAAAACACCTGCTGAGACTCTGATGTCAGGAAAGGAGCGAAGACCTCAGCCCACTGGTCATGGGGCAGCCTTTCCCTGGTGGGCACTTTCTCATACATCGCCAGGTAGGTATCGATGTCATCTGTGGGTGTCATCTTAGGGATCACTGCACGGAATGCTTTCCGGGCATCGTGGACGCTTTGGGTTGCTTTTGCTGACTGCAAAGCCATCACGTGTTGCAGCAGCAACTGGTTGGTCTCTTGCTGCTGCTTGTTAGCCTCTTGCTGGTGCAGGTTGGTCTCTCGCTGCTGCACATTAGCCTCCATGTGGGCCTTCACAGCAGCCTCCATTTTGTCGTGTGACACAGGTTTGAATTTAGCTGGCTTGATAACTGACATACAACCATGCCCAAAAATGCAAACCAAAAATATTTTGGCGTTCATGCCAGCCTCACTGCGCTTGCCTGCTCCAAGCCACCAATTGTAGGGATTTGCTCTGGTAGGCAGGGTAAGCTGACGCAGTACAGAGGCAAGAGCACGGTAATAAAGCAAAAGTTCAGTGTTTTTTCACACAAAAAGCAACAAAGCAAAAATAACTCTGTGCAGAGTCCTGGTGTTAATTCACACCACATAAAGTCCACAGCACAAACGTGTCACCTGCTTTGTCCAGGGCAATCCACAGCCATCCACCGCAGGCTTTAGGGTGCCAGATTTTCAGCATGCGGCTCTCCAGCACACTACCAACTGGTTGGAACCCAAAAACCACATTGCTTCACAGATCCACTATGAAAATGCAGGGTAATCCACACCCAGCTAAGACTGCTGGCGGGGTTTTTATTCCCAGCCCAAAACCTGTCCTGGAACGTGGGGAGAAGCCACCCACCCTGCTCTTTGGCTGCTACCAATAAGAACCGGCCCCGATCGGCTTTACAGCCACACTAAGTAAAAACACTGTGTCAGCCAGCCGAGCTGCTGCTGACACATAGAGATGTCCTGAACTATTCGCCGGCGAACAGTACCCGGCGAACATAGCTTGTTCGCGTTCGCCACGGCGGGCGAACATATGCGATGTTCGGTCCGCCCCCTATACATCATCATTGAGCAAACTTTGACCCTGTACCTCACAGTCACCCTCCCTCCCAGACCCTCCCACCTCCTATCAAAAAGCAAAGACAGCATCCATCTTAGATTCATTCTGAAGCCGCAGTGTCACAAATTTGACTAAGTTGTAATCGCAATGCGATTAATACAGGTTATATTAATCGCATTGTGAATTCAACTTAGAGTTGGGTTCCTAATGGTTGTATTGCTAGAATATAACGAAGATTGAGAATAT
Source organism: Bufo bufo (assembly GCF_905171765.1). Lineage (NCBI taxonomy): Eukaryota > Metazoa > Chordata > Amphibia > Anura > Bufonidae > Bufo > Bufo bufo. The sequence continues at coordinate 186,926,237 of NC_053392.1, forward strand.
AGTGCTATATTCGTTATATTCGTCAATTCTAGCAATACAACCATTAGGAACTCAGATCTAAGTTGTAATCGCAATGCGATTAATAAAGGTTACATTAATCGCATTGCGAATTCAACTTAGAGCTGGGTTCCTAATGGTTGTATTGCTAGAATATAACGAAGATTGAGAATATAGTGCTATATTCGTTATATTCGTCAATTCTAGCAATACAACCATTAGGAACTTAGCTCTAAGTTGAATTCGCAATGCGATTAATGCAGGTTATATTAATCGCATTGCGAATTCAACTTACCACACTCTGCGTCAACTACGTAATTTTCCATGGGAGTTTTGCCATGGACCCCCCTCCGGCATGCCACAGTCCAGGTGTTAGTCCCCTTGAAACAACTTTTCCATCACTATTGTGGCCAGAAAGAGTCCCTGTAGGTTTTAAAATTCGCCTGTCTATTGAAGTCTATGGCGGTTCGCAAACATTCGCGGGAGTTCGCGTTCGCCGTTCGCGACTTCTCTACTGACACACTCAAATACCGGTTCCTAACTCACCGAGGCCAGGAACCTCGGTGACATGTACTTTCCGTCAATGACGGACCCCTGCGCCTTTCTACAATTGTTACTCATCGCCCTGGGATTAAAAACATCAAAGCGGATGCCTTGTCGCATAGCTTTCCCGGGGAAGGGGGGGGTGATTCGGAGGATCCTGCTCCGATATTGGCTGATAGGGTGGTTGTATCTGCCATTTATCCTGAACTTGAGGCAGAGGTGTTGGAGGCCCAGGGAGAGGCACCTGATTCCTGTCCTCCAGGGAAGTTGTTTGTCCCTTCGGAACTGTGACACAAGGTGTTTAAGGAACATCACAATACTGTACTTACGGGACACCCTGGGAGCAGATCCACTGTGGATCTCATTTCCTGGAGATTTTGGTGGCCAGGGTTATGTAAATGTGTTGAGGGCTATGTGGCAGCTTGTGAGACTTGTGCGCGTGCTAAGGTGACTCATACTTAGCCTACGGGATCTCTACTTCCCTTGTCTATTCCATCCCGACCCTGGACTCATTTGTCCATGGACTTTATCACAGATTTGTCTAATTCCACTGGTAAAACTGTGATTCTGGTGGTTGTTGACCGCTTCAGCAAGATGGCGCACTTTATACCATTATCAGGTTTATCTAATGCCAAAACTATGCTCAAGTGTTTGTCAATAACATCATGAAACTACACGGCATTCCCTCATATGTGGTGTCTGATAGAGGGACTCAATTTGTTTCCAGATTCTGGTAGGCGTTCTGTACTCATCTGGGAAGCCAATTGTCCTTCTCTTCTGCCTTTCATCCTCAGATGGCAGCCAGGCCGGAAGTTGGATTAGTTAAGATGTCCGCTGGTGAGGAAGTTACCTCAGTTAAGATGGCTGCTGGGGGTGTGGTAGGGTCTCTCAGTGCCATCTTAGAGGGTAGTATCAGTGGCATGTACAAACCGGATTCCAAAAAAGTTGGGACACTAAACAAATTGTGAATAAAAACTGAATGCAATGATGTGGAGATGGCAAATGTCAATATTTTATTTGTAATAGAACGTAGATGACAGATCAAACGTTTAATCCGAGTAAATGTATCATTTTAAAGGAAAAATAAGTTGATTCCAATTTTCATGGTGTCAACAAATCCCCAAAAAGTTGGGACAAGTAGCAATAAGAGGCTGGAAAAAGTAAATTTGAGCATAACGAAGAGCTAGAAGACCAATTAACACTAATTAGGTGAATTGGCAACATGATTGGGTATAAAAAGAGCTTCTCAGAGTGGCAGTGTCTCTCAGAAGCCAAGATGGGTAGAGGATCACCAATTCCCACAAAGTTGCGCAGAAAGATAGTGGAGCAATATCAGAAAGGTGTTACCCAGCGAAAAATTGCAAAGACTTTGCATCTATCATCATCAACTGTGCATAACATCATCCGAAGATTCAGAGAATCTGGAACAATCTCTGTGCGTAAGGGTCAAGGCCGTAAAACCATACTGGATGCCCGTGATCTCCGGGCCCTTAAACGACACTGCACCACAAACAGAAATGCTACTGTAAAGGAAATCACAGAATGGGCTCAGGAATACTTCCAGAAACCATTGTCAGTGAACACAATCCACCGTGCCATCCACCGTTGCCAGCTGAAACTCTACAGTGCAAAGAATAAGCCATTTCTAAGCAAGAACCACAAGCTCAGGCATTTTCACTGGGCCAGGGATAATTTAAAATGGAGTGTGGCAAAATGGAAGACTGTTCTGTGGTCAGACGAGTCACGATTCAAAGTTATTTTTGGAAATCTGGGACGTCATGTCATCCGGACCAAAGAGGACAAGGACAACCCAAGTTGTTATCAACGCTCAGTTCAGAAGCCTGCATCTCTGATGGTATGGGGTTGCATGAGTGCGTTTGGCATGGGCAGCTTGCATGTCTGGAAAGGCACCATCAATGCAGAAAAATATATTCAGGTTCTAGAACAACATATGCTCCCATCCAGACGTCATCTCTTTCAGGGAAGACCCTGCATTTTTCAACAAGATAATGCCAGACCACATTCTGCATCAATCACAACATCATGGCTGAGTAGGAGAAGGATCCGGGTACTGAAATGGCCAGTCTGCAGTCCAGATCTTTCACCTATAGAGAACATTTGGCGCATCATAAAGAGGAAGGTGCAACAAAGAAGGCCCAAGACGATTGAACAGTTAGAGGCCTGTATTAGACAAGAATGGGAGAGCATTCCTATTTCTAAACTTGAGAAACTGGTCTCCTCGGTCCCCAGACGTCTGTTGAGTGTTGTAAGAAGAAGGGGAGATGCCACACAGTGGTGAAAATGGCCTTGTTCCAACTTTTTGGGGATTTGTTGACACCATGAAATTCTGATTCAACATATTTTCCCCTTAAAATGTTACATTTTCTCAGTTTAAACTTTTGTTCCGTGATTTATGTTCTATTCTTAATAAAATATTAGAAGTTGGCACCTCCACATCATTGCATTCAGTTTTTATTCACGATTTGTATAGTGTACCAACTTTTTTGGAATCCGGTTTGTAAAAATAATTACTTGTCTGTTCATCATACATTTCTGTGCAGCCTAATTTCTTATATTATCTAGAATAGAATGGTCTAAAATCAAAGCCGAATGTCCTGTGTTAACTCCTGTGAGAAATTTTTTAATCATTTCACTCCTTTTTGGCCTAAAGCCAGAGCACACACCTCCCTGTGTCTCTGTGATGATTTCCTTCATTCTCGACTTAACTTTTAATTTGGCCTCATCATCACATCACTAGAGGTGATTTCGCTCACAGTAAATTTGGCTGTGTGATCTTCCTCTGCTAGTCAGTTTTCTATTTGGCAACACACAAGGTCAGATTCCTGGTTCACACAGACTTAACATTGAATGTAGAACAGACATAGAAACAGAAAGACATAGAGAAACATTTCCCATACATTAACACACACAAGTCTTTGATCTTATTAACAAATAACATTTTCTGGAGGGCCTTGTACACACAGTCAGTACCTCACACACATTGCCTTGTTATTATCTCTTAGTATTGCAGACATTGTACTCGCTATTAGTGTTGTTCGAGCACCAAAGTGCTCGGGTGTTCGGGTGCTCGGGTCGGACACCTCGGGATGCTCGAGTGCTCTACCAAGCACCCGAGCACAATGGAAGTCAATGGGAGAACCCGAGCATTAAACCAAGCACCCCCTGCTCTGAAGAGGGGAGGGTGTCTGGTTCATAGGACAAGGTCAGAAATTGATTGAAACACCACCGAAAAGGTTTGGGAACAGCATGGGGAGGATGTCTGGATGCATCTTGGACTCCCAGGTTGCTGTTGGGAATGATGTTGTCTGAGTAGTACGCATCTTTTACAGACTGACACTAATACGCACAAAACCGAAGATAAAATCGATTTTAGAGGAAAAATTGTTAGGCAACATTCTTTCCTATATATTTTCTTGTATATAAAGTTCAAGTGCTGCGAAAAGTTACAAGGAAGAGGCACTCTGATACAACCTGTATATCACATAATGGAGGGCCTCATTCACAATGTGGTACAATTGTTCAGGTAGTGGGACTCCTACACTCATAAAGCCTATGCACTAAGTGAAAGGGCTTCCAAAAATTACAAGGAACCGCACTCCAATACACCCTTTATTACACATAAAGGAGGGCATCATACACCCTTGAAAAATTATGATTGATGGCCTGCTGGTGACCCTCAAAAACATTAGGAGCAAGGGCCTGCTGGTGATCCTCTAAAACATTACGGGAGTGGGCCTGCTGCTGAGCTGACTATCTAAAACATTAGGGGTGAGGGTCTGCTGCAGAGCTGACTCTCTAAAACATTAGGGGCGAGTGCCTGCTGCTGATCTGAGCATCAAAATAATTATATGCGTGTGCCTGCTGCTGAGCTGACCATTGAAAAAATGATGGGCGAGGGCCTGCTGGTGAGCGGACCCTGTAAAACACTATTGTTGAGGGTCTGCTGGTGAGCTGACCCTCAAAAACATTATATGTAAGGGCCTGCAGGTGAGATGACCCTCTAAAAGATTGTAGGTGAGGGCCTGCTGGTGAGATGACCTCTAAAACATTACATGCGAGGGCCTGCAGGTGAGCTGACCCTATAAAAGATTGTAGATGAGGGCCTGCTGGTGAGCTGACCCTCGAAAACATTATATGTGAGGGCCTGCAGGTGAGCTGACCCTCTAAAAGATTGTAGGTGACGGCCTGCTGTTGAGCTGACCCTGTAAAACATTATGGTTGATGGCCTTCTGGTGAGCTGACCCTCAAAAACATTATATGCGAGGGCCTGCAGGTAAGCTGACCCTCTAAAAGATTGTAGGTGAGGACCTGTTGGTGATCTAACATACATAGTAACATAGTACATAAAGCCAAAAAAAGACATCTGTCCATCCAGTTCGGCCTGTTATCCTGCAAGTTGATCCAGAGGAAGGCAAAAAAAAAAACTGTGAGGTAGAAGCCAATTTTCCCCACTTTAGGGGAATAAAAAATTCCTTCCTGACTCCAATCAGGCAATCAGACTAACTCCCTGGATCAACGACCCTTCTCTAGTAGCTATAGCCTGTAATATTATTACGCTCCAGAAATGCATCCAGGCCCCTCTTGAATTCCTTTATTGTACTCACCATCACCACCTCCTCAGGGAGATTCCATAGTCTCACTGCTCTTACCGTAAAGAATCCTTTTCTATGTTTGTGTACAAACCTTCTTTCCTCCAGACGCAGAGGATGTCTCCTCGTCACAGTCACAGTCCTGGGGATAAATAGATGATGGGATAGATCTCTGTACTGACCCCTGATATATTTATACATATTAATTAGATCTCCCCTCAGTCGTCTTTTTTCTAAAGTGAATAACCTGAATTTTGATAATCTTTCAGGGTACTGTAGTTGCCCCATTCCAGTTATTACTTTAGTTGCCCTCCTCTGGACCCTCTCCAGCTCTGCTATGTCTGCCTTGTTTACAGGAGCCCAGAACTGTACACAGTACTCCATGTGTGGTCTGACTAGTGATTTGTAAAGGGGTAGGACTATGTTCTTATAAATCACAGAAAAAATGCACCAAACGGATATGCCACTGACTATACTGGCTAGTCATAAATGCAGATATTAAAAGCTGAGACTTTTGCCAATATATTCCTGTCAGGAAAATATCGGAGCCCATCATGTACCACGTCACGGTCACTCAGCATGGCAAGGGGTCCTACCACTAAGCTACATATGGTGTGAACAAAGTCTGAAGGTGATGTAATCCAGCTCACAGCCAAGCTTCCACACAACCGCCTAGCAGGACAACTAGTGCAATGCGAACAAAGCCAGACTGCAAGCCACACCCATATCAGACCGTGTGATGGAGGTTTCCAGGTGCAAAAGAGAGTATTTGAATGCCAGGTAAAGGCACACACACTACATATAAAACAAGACACAAACACAGAAATATAGTGGCAAATCTGGGGGAGCTGCTCAACCCCTAACACTGTAGCGTGTTTTTCATTGGGGGAGCAGTGTAGGATGCCTTTGTGGTGCATGTGGACCGCGCCGACATCCTCCACCATATGCAATTTTTTTGCTGGGGATAGTTGTTTGCTGCGGTCCACATGCGGTGGGGCTGCTCCCCCAATGAAAAACACGCTACAGTGTTAGGGGTTGAGCAGTTCCCTCCAGATTTGCCACTATATTTCTGTGTTTGTGTCTTGTTTTATATGTAGTGTATGTGCCTTTACCTGGCATTCAAACACTCTCTTTTGCACCTGGAAACCTCCATCACATGGTCTGATATGGGTGTGGCTTACAGGCTTGTTTTGTTCACATTGCACTAGTGGTCCTGCTGGGCGGTTGTGTGGAAGCTTGGCTGTGAGCTGGATTACATCACCTTCAGACCTTGTTCACACCATAGGTAGCTTAGTGGTAGGACCCCTTGCCATGCTGAGTGACCGTGACGTGGTGCATGATGGGCTCCGATATTTTCCTGACAGGAATATATTGGCAAAAGTCTCAGCTTTTAATATCTGCATTTATGACTAGCCAGTATAGTCAGTGGCATATCCGTTTGGTGCATTTTTTCTGTGATTTATATGATTATATTTTCATCCGCACAATGCTCCGTTTTGTGTAGGATGCCTTTGTGGTGCATGTGGACCGTGCCAACATCCTCCACCGTATGCAATTTTTTTGCTGGGGATAGTCGTTTGCTGCGGTCCACATGCGGTGGGGCTGCTCCCCCAATGAAAAACACGCTACAGTGTTAGGGGTTGAGCAGTTCCCCCAGATTTGCCACTATATTTCTGTGTTTAGGACTATGTTCTTATCACGGGTATCTATGCCCCTTTTGATGCAACCCATTTTCTTATTGGCCTTGGCAGCAGCTGCCTGACACTGGTTTTTGCATTAAAACATTACATGCGAGGGCCTGCAGGTGAGCTGACTCTCTAAAAGATTGTAGGTGAGGGCCTGCTGGTGAGCTGACCCTGTAAAACATTATATGCAAGGGCCTGCAGGTGAGCTGACCCTATAAACGATTATAGGTGAGGGCCTTCTGGAGAGCTGACCCTGTAAAACATTATGGTTGAGGGCTTGCTGGTGAGCTGACCCTCTAAAACATTATATGCAAGGGCCTGCAGGTGAGCTGACCCTATAAACGAATATTGGTAAGGGCCTGCTGGTGAGCTGACCCTGTAAAACCTTATGGTTTAGGGCCTGCTGGTGAGCTTACCCTCAAAAACATTATATGAGAGGGCCTGCAGGTGAGCTGACCCTCTATAAGATTGTAGGTGAGGGCCTGCTGGTGAGCTGACCCTCGAAAACATTATATGTGAGGGCCTGCAGGTGAGCTGACCAACTAAAAGATTGTAGGTGAGGACCTGCTGGTGATCTGACCCTCTACAACATTACATGCGAGGGCCTGCAGGTGAGCTGACCCTCTAGAACATTACATGCGAGGGCCTGCAGGTGAGCTGACCCTCTAGAACATTACATGCGAGGGCCTGCAGGTGAGCTGACCCTCTAAAAGATTGTAGGTGACGGCCTGCTGTTGAGCTGACCCTGTAAAACATTATGGTTGAGGGTTTCTGGTGAGCTGACCCTCAAAAACATTATATGCGAGGGCCTGCAGGTAAGCTGACCCTCTAAAAGATTGTAGGTGAGGACCTGTTGGTGATCTAACATACATAGTAGCATAGTACATAAAGCCAAAAAAAGACATCTGTCCATCCAGTTCGGCCTGTTATCCTGCAAGTTGATCCAGAGGAAGGCAAAAAAAAAAACTTTGAGGTAGAAGCCAATTTTCCCCACTTTAGGGGAATAAAAAATTACTTCCTGACTCCAATCAGGCAATCAGACTAACTCCCTGGATCAATGACCCTTCTCTAGTAGCTATAGCCTGTAATATTATTACACTCCAGAAATACATCCAGGCCCCTCTTGAATTCCTTTATTGTACTCACCATCACCACCTCCTCAGGCAGACAGTTCCATAGTCTCACTGCTCTTACCATAAAGAATCCTTTTCTATGTTTGTGTACAAACCTTCTTTAATCCAGACGCAGAGGATGTCCCCTCGTCACAGTTACAGTCCTGGGGATAAATAGATGATGGGATAGATCTCTGTACTGACATATCTAGCTACCGGAGATCACCAGGACTGATTTCACACCAGAATTATTGCAGTAGGTGAACCTGGGAAATTGCGACCTATATCAGCTCCTGAAGCCTCGGACTAAATTTCTGGCGGCCACGAGCGGCCATAGGAGAAGATCTTGTAGCATCGCCTTTATACAGCACTCTACCTCACAATACAAGCAAACAAACACCCGAGGAGATCACAACTGATCATCGGAGACCCTCTGGCTTCATTTAAAGAGGACCTTTCATCAGCATCAAGTATGTAAACTGAATATACATACATGTAGAGCGGCGCCCAGGGATCCCCCTGCACTTACTATTATCCCCGGGCGCCGCTCCGTTCTCCGGTTACAGGCTCCGGTAAAGTCATAGTTAGGCTCCACCCATTTGAGCCTGCTGGCGTCTCTTTCTCCTATGTTGTAACGCTGGCCAATCGCAGCGCTCAGCTCATAGCATGGCTAAGAGCTGAGCGCTGCGATTGGCCAGCGCTACAACATAGGAGAAAGAGACGCCGGCAGGCTCAAATGGGTGGAGCCTAACTATGACTTTACCGGAGCCTATAACCGGAGAACGGAGCGGCGCCCGGGGATAATAGCAAGTGCAGGGGGATCCCTGGGCGCCGCTCTACATGTATGTATATTCAGTTTACATACTTGATGCTGATGAAAGGTCCTCTTTAATAACAGATTAATTACTTTGCGTGAACCTCAGAAATTATGGCCTAAACTGCGCTCTAAAGCAGCAGATAATATCTTCGGCCACTGTTTGGTGACTAGTAAAGCTGCCACAATTGCATTGTAACCTATGATCTATAATGCCTCTGCTCTTACTCACAAGACATGCCTGAGCTACTAATATTCATGGCAGCTTGAGAGATACACTAAACCTGAGCCCCTGCTAGATTACTAATCATAGTCCTGCCAACAACTTCAAAACTACCTACAGTACAGACCAAAAGTTTGGACACACCTTCTCATTCAAAGAGTTTTCTTTATTTTCATGACTATGAAAATTGTAGAGTCACACTGAAGGCATCAAAACTATGAATTAACACATGTGGAATTATATACATAACAAACAAGTGTGAAACAAATTGTCCACGTGGCCAGAGCTAACCTTTTATGCCTTGGAGGTGCTGGCCTGCCCGGCGGCCAGCGTTTTGTCTGAACGTGTATTCAGCACGGCAGGGGGCGTCATTACAGACAAACGCAGCCGCCTGTCTACAGCCAATGTGGACAAGCTGACGTTCATAAAAATGAACCAAGCATGGATCCCACAGGACCTGTCCATCCCTTGTGCAGATTAGACATTTATAACTACCTCCCCTTAACCATATATTATTGTACTCCAGGGCACTTCCTCATTCAATCCTATTTTTATTTTCATTTTACCATTATATTGCGGGGCAACCCAAAGTTGAATGAACCTCTCCTCTGTCTGGGTGCCGGGGCCTAAAAATATCTGACAGTGGCCTGTTCCAGTGTTGGGTGACGTGAAGCATGATTCTCTGCTATGACATGAAGCCTGATTCTCTGCTATGGGACCTCTCTCCTCTGTCTGGGTGACGGGGCCTAAAAATATCTGACAATGGCCTGTTCCAGTGGTGGGTGACATGAAGCCTGATTCTCTGCTATGGGACCTCTCTCCTCTGTCTGGGTGCCGGGGCCTAAAAATATCTGACAGTGGCCTGTTCCAGTGTTGGGTGACATGAAGCCTGATTCTCTGCTATGACATGAAGCCTGAATCTCTGCCATGGGACCTCTCTCCTCTGTCTGGGTGCCGGGGCCTAAAAATATCTGACAGTGGCCTGTTCCAGTGGTGGGTGACGTGAAGCCTGATTCTCTGCTATGCCATGAAGCCTGATTCTCTGCTATGGGACCTCTCTCCTCTGTCTGGGTGCCGGGGCCTAAATATCTGACAATGGCCTGTTCCAGTGGTGGGTGACGTGAAGCCTGATTCTCTGCTATGACATGAAGCCTGATTCTCTGCCATGAGACCTCTCTCCAATTGATATTGGTTAATTTTAATTTATTTTATGTTTATTTTAATTAATTTCCCTATCAACATTTGTTTGCAGGGGATTTACCTACATTTTGCTGCCTTTTGCAGCCCTCTAGCCCTTTCCTGGGCTATTTTACTGCCTTTTTAGTGCCAAAATGTTCGGGTCCCTATTGACTTCAATGGGGTTCGGGGCGAAGTTCGGGTCGAGTTCGGATCCCGAACGCGAACATTTCCGGGAAGTTCGGCCGAACTTCTCAAACCCGAACATCCAGGTGTTCGCTCAACTCTAGTGGTGACCATGGCCATTTTGAATCCAACTTTTGTTTTTTCAATAGGAAGAGGGTCATGTGACACATCAAACTTATTGGGAATTTCACACAAAAAACAATGGTCTGCTTGGTTTTAACGTAACTTTAATATTTCATGAGTTATTTACAGTGGTGCACATTTAAAAAAACAACACTTTTTGGACTGAAATAATAGCAGTCATTTTCCTTCACAAGTGTGCGTTTCAGGGCCTGCAAGGGCACAGTGTCACACCAGTGGAACTCATATCTGGTGTAACAGTGGTGCACATTTTTTAAAAAAAACAACACTTTTTGGACTGAAATAATAGAAGTCATTTTCCTTCACAAGTGTGCGTTTCAGCGCCTGCCAGGGCACAGTGTCACACCAGTGCAACTCATATCTGGTGTAACAGTGGTGCACATAAAAAAAAATATATACAATCTAGACTCCAATATATTGAATAGCAGTTTGTTGTCTGCAAGCGTGTGTGTCAGGCCTACAGTGTCTACTCTGCCAACTTCTGCCAGTGCACAGTGCCACTCATATCTGGTTTTACAGTAGCTTGCATGCATAGTACAACTTAACTAATCTAAAAAAGAAATTACAGGCAGAGGCAGGCCACCCCGCAGGGGCCGTCGTGGCCGTGGTGCTGTGATTCCCTTTGGCCCTAGAATAATGCCCAGTGTTCAGAGGCCACGTACCCTGAACTCGAAAAGTTCTGAGGACATAGTTGACTGGCTAACACAGGACACCCAATCTTCTACAGCTTCCGCTCGGAACCTTGACGCAACATCATCCTCCAGATTTGCTTCGGGCACCTCTCAAGTTACCACTCGCCCGCCTGCCGCCACCACCAACACTAGCACCACAGCCGCTCAGGGCCGGCGCCACCAGTAAGGCGACTTAGGCAGTCGCCTAGGGCGCCCTGCAGCAGGGGGCGCCCGGCGCCCGTTGCGGTAAAAAAAAAAAAAAATTGCTTCTATAAGTTTGGGGCGGCCGGCGCCGCCTGAGCGGCTGAGGCTGAGCGCTTGCCGCTCTAAAGAATCCTGCTCTGTGCTGTTAATGTAGCGTGGCCGAGCTCTGTTCGGTCCGCGGTACAGGAGCTTTTGTTTCCTGTACCCGGCCGGACTGACAGGAAGTGCTCACTTAGTGTGCACTTCCTGTCAGTCCGGTCGGGTACAGGAAACAAATGCTCCTGTACCGTGGATCGAACAGAGCTCGGCCACGCTACACTAGAGGTGGGGGTAGAATGAGTGGCAAAGGGGGGGGGGGAGAATAATGAGTGACAAGGGGGGGGAAATAATGAGTGACAAGGGGGGGAGAATAATGAGTTACAAGGGGGGGAGAATAATGAGTGACAAGGGGGGGGAATAATGAGTGACAAGGGGGGGGAGAATAATGAGTGACAAGGGGGGGGGAGAATAATGAGTGACAAGGGGGGGGAGAATAATGAGTGACAAGGGGGGGGGAGAATAATGAGTTACAAGGGGGGGGGGAGAATAATGAGTGACAAGGGGGGGAGAATAATGAGTGACAAGGGGGGGGGGAGAATAATGAGTGACAAGGGGGGGGGAATAATGAGTGACAAGGGGGGGGGAATAATGAGTGACAAGGGGGGGAATAATGAGTGACAAGGGGGGGGAATAATGAGTGACAAGGGGGGGAGAATAATGAGTGACAAGGGGGGGAATAATGAGTGACAAGGGGGGGAATAATGAGTGACAAGGGGGGAGAATAATGAGTGACAAGGGGGGGGGGAGAATAATGAGTGACAAGGGGGGGGGAGAATAATGAGTGACAAGGGGGGGGAATAATGAGTGACAAGGGGGGGAATAATGAGTGACAAGGGGGGGGGAATAATGAGTGACAAGGGGGGGGGAATAATGAGTGACAAGGGGGGGGAATAATGAGTGACAAGGGGGGGGAATAATGAGTGACAAGGGGGGGGGAATAATGAGTGACAAGGGGGGGGAATAATGAGTGACAAGGGGGGGGAATAATGAGTGACAAGGGGGGGGAATAATGAGTGACAAGGGGGGGAATAATGAGTGACAAGGGGGGGGAATAATGAGTGACAAGGGGGGGGGAATAATGAGTGACAAGGGGGGGGAATAATGAGTGACAAGGGGGGAGAGGGGGGTGGAAATAATGAGTGACAAGGGAGAGGGGGGGGAATAATGAGAGTGACAAGGGACTCCCCAGAGCCAGACCAAGAGCCAGACTGCAGCCAGAGACCAGATCATCTTATTGTCCTGGTGGTAAGTAGACAATGCAATATGTTTATTATGTAATTGTTTAGTTATTAATATTACATTGGAAACTAATTTACCTCACATTTAGGGTCACATCCGTGTGTGTTTTGCGGATCCACAAAACACGGACAGCGGCAATGTGCGTTCCGCACTTTGCGGACCGCACATTGCCGGCACTATTGCGGACAAGAATAGGACATGTTCTATTTTTTTCAGGATCGGAATTGCGGATCCGGGTCCGCAGTTCCGGATCGGGGCTGCACGTTGCATGGGCCCGCAATTCCGTTCCGCAAAAAGAGACAGCTACAAGAAGCTGGATTAACCCTAAGGGAAACATAGCAGTTCTTTTAATTTAAAAACTGAGAAAGGGGTGGAACATGATATGGGCAGATCATCTGATAAGGGGAGGGGGGGGGGGCGTCAATTTTTATCTTGCCTAGGGCGGCAAAAATCCTTGCACCGGCCCTGCAGCCGCTTCACTTGATCTGTCAGAGGAGTTATTTACACATCAGTTGGAAGAAATGAGTGATGCGCAACCATTATTGCCAGAGGATGTAGATAACAAGGATATGTCTCAGTCAGGCAGCATTACACACATGGACGTACGGTGTGATGATGATGATGTTGTACCCGCTGCTGCTTCCTTTGCTGAGTTGTCAGATACAAGTGAAGTGGTTGATGATGACGATGTGTCCGTGGATGTCACGCGGGTGCCCGCTAGAAGAGAAGAAGAACAGGGGGAAAGTTCAGATAGGGAGACAGAGAGGAGGAGGAGACGAGTTGGAAGCAGGGAAAGGTCGTCGCAAGGAGCTAGTGGCACAGTCAGACAGCAGGCATCGGCACCCGGGGTCAGCCAGACAGCACGCCAATCAACGCATTCGGTTGCCACCACCAGAATGCCGTCATTGCAGAGCTCAGCAGTGTGGCATTTTTTTGTGTGTCTGCCTCTGACAACAGCGATGCCATTTGCAACCTGTGCCAAAAGAAACTGAGTCGTGGGAGTCCAACACACACCTAGGTACAACTGCTTTGCGAAGGCACATGATCGCACATCACAAACACCTATGGGATCAACACATGAGTACAAGCAGCACACAAACTCAAAGCCGCCATCCTACTCCTGGGCCAGCATCTTCAGCCACGTCAACCACTGCTGTCCTCCTTGCCCCCTCTCAACCATCTGCCACTCCGCCTCTCACCTTCAGCAGTTCCTGCTCATCTGCCCACAGTCAGGTGTCTGTCAAGGAAATGTTAGAGCGTAAGAAGCCAATGTCACAAAGTCACCCCCTTGCCCGGCGTCTGACAGCTGGCTTGTCGGAACTCTTAGCCCGCCAGCTTTTACCATACAAGCTGGTGGAGTCTGAGGCCTTCCAAAAATTTGTAGATATTGGGACACCGCAGTGGAAGGTACCCGGCCGAAATTTATTTTCACAAAAGGCAATCCCCAACCTGTACTCTATTGTGGAAAAGGAAGTCATGGCATGTCTGGCACACAGTGTTGGGCAAGGGTACATCTGACCACTGATACCTGGTCTGCAAAGCACAGTCAGGGCAGGTATATCACCTACACTGCGCATTGGGTAAACCTGCTGACGGCTGCCAAGCATGGAATGCGTGGCTCTGCAGAGGAGTTGGTGACACTGCCACGACTTGCAGGCAGGCCTGCTGCCACCTCCTCTACTCCTCCTACTCCATCCTCTTCTATAACCTCCTCGGCTGAGTCCTCTTCTGCTGCTGTGTCTTGCTCCACATCAACGGCACCCCCCCAGCTCCCCAGGGGATATTCCACATCCCGGATATGGCAGTGTCACGCCGTCTTGGGTTGACTTGCCTGAAAGCTGATAGGGGATGTAACAGGTATTAAACTGATAAGAATAGAACTACTTAACACACCACAACTATCTGGCGGCACATTAGATTGCACGCGCAGTGCCCTAAATTTGAAGTAGGAGGACTGACCAAGCATCTTTTTCCATCTCCCCATTCCTAAAATCAATGCCATATACACGTCCCCTGATAGGGGACGTAACAGGGATTAAACTGATAAGAATAGAACAACATAACACACCACAACTATCTGGCGGCACATTAGATTGCACGCGCAGTGCCCCAAATTTGAAGTAGGAGGACCGACCAAGCATCTTTTTCCATCTCCCCGTTCCTAAAATCGATGCCATATACACGTCCCCTGATAGGGGACGTAACAAGGATTAAACTGATAGGAATAGTACTACTTAACACACCTTATAATAACGCATAGAGAGGCAACGCAGAGAGAGGAGTCTGAAGAAGAGGAGTCAGAGGAGGAAGGTGGCTTTGAGGAGGTGGAAGACCAACCACAGCAGGCGTCCCAGGGGGCTTGGTGTCACCTTTCGGGGACCCTTGGTGTTGTACGTGGCTGGGTGGAGGAAGAGACCTTCAATGACATCAGTGAGGACAAGGAACGGGACATGGCTAGCTTGGTATCCAACCTTGTGCAAATGGGGAGTTTGCGGTTGTGCAAATGGACTGTTTGCGGTGCGTTAAACGGGGAGTTTGGTCTGTCACTGTGAAGCGGACCTAACCGTTACACTACCTGATCGATACAACATCATACCTGATGTTTTAAAGCACGTTATTCCAAACAATTTAGGAATGTTAGGTGATTTATGCCCTTTATGGATTAAAACCCGACTCTGCGTCAACTACGTAATTTTCCATAGGAGTTTTGCCATGGACCCTCTTCCGGCATGCCACAGTCCAGGTGTTAGTCCCCTTGAAACAACTTTTCCATCACTATTGTGGCCAGAAAGAGTCCCTGTGGGTTTTAAAATTCGCCTGCATATTGAAGTCTATGGCGGTTCGCTCGGTTCAAGAGTTCGCGAACATTTGCAAAAATTTGCGTTCGCTGTTCGCGAACGGAAAATTTTATGTTCGCGACATCTCTAGTTATATGTTCTAAAGCCCATTTTGGCGTGTATTAGTGACAAAAAAATATATATTATTTGCCATTCAGCGGTGCAGTTATATGTTCTAAAGCCCTTTTAGCCGTGTATTAGTGGCAAAAAAATTATATATTTGCTGTTCAACAGTGCAGTTATATTTTCTAAAGCCATTTTTGCTGTGCATTAGTGGCAAAAAATATATATATTATTTGCCATTCAGTAGTGCAGTTATATTTTCTAAATCCCTTTTTGGCGTGCATTAGTGGCAAAAAAATATATATTTTTTGCCGTTCAGCGGTGCAGTTATATGTTCGAAAGCCTTTTGTGGAGTGTATAAGTGGAAAAAAGTAAGGGCCTATTTGCTGTTCAGCGGTGCAGTTATATTTTTTTAAAGCCCTTTTTGGCTTGTATTAGTGGCAAAAAATATATATTATTTGCCGTTCAGCATGTAGTTATATGTTCTAAAGCCATTTGTGGAATGTGTAAGTGGAAAAAGTAAGGGCCTATTTGCCGTTTAGCGGTGCAGTTATATTTTGTAAAGCCCTTTTTGGCGTGTATGTATTAGTGGCAAAAAATATATATTATTTGCCATTCAGCAGTGTAGTTATATGTTCTAAAGCCTTTTGTGGAGTGTGTAAGTGGAAAAAAGTAAGGGCCTATTTGCCATTCAGCAGTGCAGTAATATGTTCTAAATAAAGCCCTTGTGCAGTAATATGTTCTAAATAATGCCCTTTTTGGCATGTATTAGTGTCACGGTGGGGAGTGAGGGGAAACTCCCCACCAAACACCGAAGGTAAACGGGAATGATAACTGAACGGCTAATAACACATACTTATTTTTGCTATTAATACAGCACAACAATGTCTGTATGGCAATGTAAATTCATCGCAGAACGGCTAATAACACGTACCGTACTTATTTTTTCCATTAAAGGGTTTCTACCACCTAGTTTTGAGAAATTTAGCTGTCAGACACTAGCGATTCGCCAGTGTCTGCTCTAACAAACAATGCTATTATAATAGCTTTTTGTGCAGCTGTTTCCATAAAAAACAAACTTTTATCAATATGCTAATGAGCCTCTAGGTGCTATGCGGGCGTCTTTTCAGCACCTAGAGGCTTGGTCTACCTTCACAAAATGCCGCCCAGCGCGTCCCTCCAGTCCGCCCATCTCCTCTGGAATGCGATCCTCCCTCTGAGTCAGCGGACGTGTCTGACCGTGGAGATGTCTGTGCAGAAAGCGGTCAGACATTAACTGCGCCTGCGCCGAAGACAGACGCGCACAGCACATGCGCGAGAATTCGTTCACTGACTCAGAGGGAGGATCGCATTCCAGAGGAGATGGGCGGGCTGGAGTGACGCGCTGGGCGGCATTTTGTGAAGGTAGACCGAGCCTCTAGGTGCTGAAAAGACGCCCGCATAGCACCTAGAGGCTCATTAGCATATCGATAAAAGTTCGTTTTTTATAGAGACGGCTGCACAAAAAGCTATTATAATAACATTGTTTGGTAGAGCAGACACAAGCGGATCGCTAGTGTCTGACAGCTAAATTTCTCAAAACGAGGTGGTAGAAACTCTTTAATGGAAAAAATAAGTACGGTACGTGTTATTAGCCGTTCTGCGATGAATTTACATTGTCATACAGACATTGTTGTACTGTATTAATAGCAAAAATAAGTATGTGTTATTAGCTGTTCAGTTATCATTCCCGTTTACCTTCGGTGTTTGGTGGGGAGTTTCCCCTCACTCCCCACCGTGACACTAATACTAGCGGATCGCTAGTGTCTGACAGCTAAATTTCTCAAAACGAGGCGGTAGAAACCCTTTAATACACCCCAACAATGGCTGTATAACAATGTCGGTTCATTGCAGACCGGCTAATAAGACGTATTCTTTTTCCTATTACTACACCCCCAAAAAATAAATCTAGCAATCACAATTTACTGCAGAATGGCTAATAGGACATACGTATCTATTCTATTAATACACCCCGTAAATGGCTGTTGTGCAATGGAACTTCACGGCTGAACGGCAAATAATATATATTTTTTTGCCACTAATACACGCCAAAAAGGGTTGCAAATTTCTCACTTCAACACACAATGGCTAATAATAACCCCTTTTTCTTTTCCCCCACTAATACATGACAAAAATAGGCTTTAGAACATATAACTGCGACCGTGAATGGCAAATAAAGTTATTTTTTGCCATTACTACACGCCAAAAAGGGCTGTAATTGTCCCACGTCACCACAAAATGGCTAATAAGCCCTTTTTCTCTTTCCCCACTAATACACGCGAAAAAAAAGGCTTTAGAACATATAACTTCGGCCGTGAATGGCAAATAATATTTTTTTTGGGCCACTAATACACGCCAAAAAGGGCTTTAGAACATATAACTGCACAGCCGAACGACAAATATATATTTTTTGGCCACTAATACACGCCAAAGGGGCTGTAATTTTTTCACTTCACCACACAACGGCAAATACTTTTTTTGTGCCACTAATACATGCCAAAAACAAATGGTGAAATTTGTTTGTGAGGAAGCCTTTTTTGGGAAAATTGGTTGGTAAATGTAGACTTTCTTATGTAGGGACTGAGTAATTGCGTTGATTAGCCATTCAGTGGTGACATTTTTTGCAAAAGTCTTTTTTGGGAAAATTGATGAGTGATTTTTAGAGTATCTTCCTTAGGGACTAACGATTCGTCGATTAGCCATTCAGTGGTGAAATTTGTTTGTGATGCAGCCTTTTTTGGGAAAATTGGTCACTTTCTTCTGTAGGGACTGAGTAAATGCGTTGATTAGCCATTCAGTGGTGAAATTTGTTTGGGATACAGCTTTTTTGGGGAAAATTGGTCGGTAGCTATATCAACGGTCAAGGACAATATATGTCCTTTATGGCCCACTGGGTAAATGTGGTTCCTGTCCAGTCACACCAGCAACTTGGCCAGGTGATGCCACTTCCGCTTTCACGTTCTCACGCCATTAGTCCGGCGACAATATCCGCCTCCTTCTCCTCCACCGTTTCCTCAGCCTCCACTGCAGGGCCAATTCACAGTGCTTCTCCAGCATACCACATGTGAAGGGCACGGCGGTGTCACGCTGTTCTACACCTTGTTTGCCTGAGCGAAAGGAGTCACACAGGGGAGGAACTGCGCCTGGCTTTCTCTGCGACAACTCAAAATCAGAACTATGGTGACTGACAACGGGAAGAAACATAGAAACATAGAATGTGTCGGCAGATAAGAACTATTTGGCCCATCTAGTCTGCCCAATATGCTAAATACTATGAATAGCCCCTGGCCCTATCCTATATGAAGGATGGCCTTATGCCTATCTTATGCATGCTTAAACTCCTTCACTGTATTTGCAGCTACCACTTCTACAGGAAGGCTATTCCATGCATCCACTACTCTCTCAGTAAAGTAATACTTCCTGATATTACTTTTAAACCTTTGCCCGTCTAATTTTAAACTATGTCCTCTTGTAGCAGTTTTTCTTCTTTTAAATATTCTCTCCTCTTTTACCTTGTTGATTCCCTTTATGTATTTAAAAGTTACTATCATATCCCCTCTGTCTCGTCTTTCTTCCAAGATATACATGTTAAGGTCCTTTAATCTTTCCTTGTAAGTTTTATCCTGCAATCCATGTACTAGTTTAGTAGCTCTTCTCTGAACTCTCTCCAAAGTATCACTATCCTTCTGGAGATATGGTCTCCAGTACTGAGCAAAATACTCCAAATGAGGTCTCACTAGTGTTCTGTAGAGCGGCATGAGCACCTCCCTCTTTCTACTGGTAATGCCTCTCCCTATACACCCAAGCATTCTGCTAGCATTTTCTGCTGCTCTATGACATTGTCTGCCTACCTTTAAGTCTTCTGAAATAATGACCCCTAAATCCCTTTCCTCAGATACTGAGGTTAGGACTGTATCACTGATTTTATATTCTGCTCTTGGGTTTCTACACTCCAGGTGCATTATCTTGCACTTATAAACATAAAATTTTCATCAGCAAAAAGACACCTTACCATCGAGGCCTTCTGCAATTTCGCTAATAAAGATATTAAACAATATGGGTCCCAGAACAGATCCCTGAGTTACCCCACTGGTAACAAGACCATGGTCTGAATATACTCCATTGACTACAACCCTCTGTTTGTCCCTCAGCCACTGCCTAATCCATTCAACAATACGGGAGTCCAAGCACAAAGACTGCAATTTATTGATAAGCCTTCTATGTGGGACAGTATCAAAAGCCTTACTAAAGTCTAGATAAGTGATGTCTACTGCACCTCCGCCATCTATTATTTTAGTCACCCAATCAAAAAAATCAATAAGATTAGTTTGACATGATCTCCCTGAAGTAAACCCATGCTGTTTTTCATCTTTCAATGTATGGGATTTTAGATGTTCCACAATCCTCTCCTTAAGAATGGTTTCCATTAATTTCCCCACTATTGATGTCAGGCTTACTGGCCTATAGTTGCCTGATTCCTCCCTATTACCTTTCTTGTGAATGGGCACAACATTTGCTAATTTCCAATCTTCTGGGACGACTCCTGTTACCAGTGATTGGTTAAATAAATCTGTTAATGATTTTGCTAGTTCACTGCTAAGCTCTTTTAATAGCTTTGGGTGTAACCCATCAGGCCCCTATGACTTATTTGTATTAATTTTAGACAGCTGACTTAGAACCTCTTCCTCTGTAAAGACACATGCATCAAAAGATTCATTAGTCTTCCTTCCTAACTGAGGTCCTTTTCCTTCATTTTCCTTTGCAAAAACTGAACAGATGTATTTATTGAGGCAGTCAGCTAGTTCTTTATATTCTTCCATACACCTTCCTTCTTTTGTTTTTAATTTGGTAATTCCTTGTTTTAGTTTCCCTTTTTCATTTATGTATCTTAAGAATGTCTTATCGCCTTTTTCACTGACTGAGCTAATTTCTCTTCTGCCTGTGCTTTAGAAGCTCTTATAACTTGTTTGGCCTCTCTCTGCCTAATCTTATAAGTTTGTCTGTCATCCTCGTTTAAAAAAAAAAAAATTATAATTACTAAATGCTATAATTTTGTTTTTAATGATTTTGGCCACTTCTGCTGAGTACCACAGTGGTCTCTTTCTTTTTTTGCTATTACTGACAAGCCTAATGCAATTATTTGTTGCCTTCACTGTGGCCCCCTCCTGTTGCTGATGCTGCCACCACCTCCACACTCTGTCATTGTGCCACTCTGTGGCCTCCTGATGCTGCTGCTGCTGCCACCTTCACACTGTCATTGTGCCACTCTGTGGCCTTCTCCTGATGCTACCACCTCCACCCTCTGTCATTGTGCCACTCTGTGGTCCCCATGATGATTCTGTTGCCACCTTCACACTCTGTCATTGTGCCACCCTGTGGCCTCCTCCTCTTGATGCTGCTTCTGCCACCTCCACACTCTGACATTGTGCCACTCTGTGGCCTCACGATGCTGCTGTTGCCACCTCAACACTGTCATTGTGCCACTCTGTGGCCTTGTGATGCTGCTTCCACCTTCAGACTCTGTCATTGGGCCACTCTATTGTCTCTTCATTCTGTTCACACCGTCACCACTTCATGTCTGGGCCACTATTTTGCCTTTCGGCCTGGCTAACATTATCATTTATTTGACCCTTATTCTGATCTGTCAGAAGGAAGGAAAAATTTGACGCACAACGGATCCTGTCTATGTAACAGCTGTAAGGCCTACATGACAACATCCCTATTTTGTATCAGAATTGGCTTATTGATTTGGTAGCCAAAAGCAGGAGTGGGTACAAAACACAGAAGACATGCAAATATTCCATTCACATGTCATCTCTGTTTTTGATCCAATCCTGTTTTATTTTGGCTTTAGCAATACTGATTAATGGATTACTGACCAAATGCTGACCGAGTGAAGGCGGATGCTTCGTTTTTTGGGGTTTATTGTTCTGATGGATCAGAGGAAGGGCAAAATAATCAGTGAAGTCAACACAAAATTACTGCTGACACCCACTCCACTCTGTCGGGTGGGCGATCTCTACTTGTATATAAATAGAACGGGTTCTGTAGACATCTATGTGTAATCAGCTGATGACTATGTAAAAGGAGTGCTCTTCTTCTTGATGCTAACATTGACCTGTAAGGTTGAGTTTACACTTAAGTTATTTGGTCACTTTTGGCCCCGTCACTGCCCAAAGAAGTGAAGTGTGCAGTGATTCTAAGAGCGAGGCCTGTCATCTACATGTCATACTGACTCACATTATTGTTTCACTACCACAGCAGACTCCCTATGCGTGTTACTGAAAGGCACAGTGTTTTACACCACTATAAAGGCTCTCTGCAGCCAGGAAATAACCGTTTTTTAACGCAATTCGCCTTGAATAAATTCAGATCAAACCAAATTTTTTAGGAAAATTCGGCGAGCCAGCCAAATTGAATTTTTGAGAAATTCACTCATCTCTAAATGTAACCATGATATTTTACCTCCGGCCAGGCATATGCAGGAGGTGAAAGGAAAAGTGTTTAACACAATATTTCACACACATAAGCAAAACCGGTGGTTAAGTCACATCTGGTCATATAAGAGACCCATAAACAGAAATGCTTTGGCAGTTGCAGGGAACTGAAGTACTTATTTTAGCTGGGAAAATCTCCCTTGGGAATTATATTTTCCCCACTTCATAATATATTCTTCTATAGTAAAATTGGTGCAGATGACAAAAGATTACCAGCTGCTTGGGGGCGAGAATTGTATGAGCAGAACTAGGATGATCTAATTATGTGTTAAAAATTCAGAATCTTAGCAAAACAATGAGATTGAAGCTACATGTTGATGGATGTCATTTGTGTTTCATAGTAGAAGACTGACTTTGTTATGATGATAGAGAATAGAACATTTCAACTATTTTATTTGAAAATTAAAAAGGTTTCTGTAACTACAATTATTATATCAATATTTATAATGCACAAATTTTTGGATTACATTTTTGTTTTGATATGGTATGAAGTTGACAGGACTAGTCTACAGAAAAGCTTCCTTCCTGACTGTGGTGAAACCAACCTCGCCACTGGGTTTTGGAGAGGACTGGCTGCTGGCCTCTTGCCCCTGGATTATGGGCCATATACTAACTTTTAAACCCCTGAACCTATTCAAGTGAATTTTGGATAGGTTTGTCCCCAAGTTATACTGTTTAAATTGATGTTAGTTATATGTATGGCCAATGTAAACTCACAAAGTTGTAACAATTTATAATAAGTGTAACTTGTCAGCTTGGGAGGAAATGCTGGGTGTGTTTCTATTGTGCCATTGTCCCATTGTGTGTTTAAATGGTGATGTCTGTTCTGTTGTCCTCACATGTGTATTGGCGATCTCCCTTTGTCCTGAGAGATAATTGGATTGCTCCTCAGGTTGTCTCCGGGACAGAGAGGAGGAGACCATGATGCATTGTGGGGATATGTTGTCCTATGTCACAGTCTTCATTCTGGTCCTCTGGGGGTGTGAACGATTGGTTGCTGTAGTTACATTGTATGTGTTGTAAATTACTGATTGGTTGTATTTCAAACCCCTGTGGGCAGTACTATGTTTGTGGTTTATGAATAAAAGAGGCTGTACGTGAAGTACAGTACGACCACTGCTTGACCCTCAACACGGAGCCTTGTCTCGTTATTGGGGGGATTCGCTGTATGCTGTTAGAGGCTGATTGCCAGGAGTGTAAGCTGATTCCTGTTCGTCTGCTAGCAGCTATTCGTGAGGTTCCAGTTTGGAGTGCTACTTTGTATCCAGTTCGGGAGTTTGGTGTATCCTGCAGTAGCTGTGCCTGTCTCTCAGAAAGGGGCTTATTGCCTAAACGGATTTTAACCCCTTGTCTGCTGAAACGGTCCGTTACACTGACAATTAGTTGAATTTTTTTTTTAATAAAACAAGCAAAACATAATTTTCCTATTTATAGGCACCAAAGAACACACTTATGGCTTAGTCTAGATTCTTCCTAGAGAGATACATTAAAAACTTGCATCCTGTGAGTGGTACACAAACTTGTTACTGCACAAATACAATTCCTCTAATGAAGTCCCTTCCAGCACTGTCCATTTCAGACAATGGCAACTAAAGCATAAAAACAAAGTACACAAGTATGTTAGAGAGCAGAAACGTCATACTTGTGTACTTCTTCCCAAACTCTCCTCATTCTCCAGGGTTGCCAAATTACAATCTCAAGCTGTCAGTATTGATCCAGCTCAAACAGACACCATATTAAATATTTCGGATTTTATTACAAAAAAAACAAAACAATAAAGGGCCATAAAACTTTCAACACATTTCAGGGCATCCTCTTTCATCAAAAATAATCACACTATTTCACAAAGCTCCATTTATACTGCTTTTCCATGTCTCTCCTCCCCTACATCCCTTTTTTGTAGAATTGGAACAAACATATCAGATTAAACTTACAATATAACATATTCACCAATTAAAACCAACCATTTCCTATAAGGCCTCTTGCACACGAACGTGTGCGCCCCGTTGCCATATTGCAGACAGCATTTGCGGATCCGCAATACACGGGTGCCGTTTCGTAGGCTTTCTGCATCACGGATGAGGACCCATTCACTTCAATGGGTCCGCAAATCCAGAGATGCAGAATGTTGCGGGACAGAAGCACGGAACGGAACCCTACGGAAGCACTACAGAGTGCTTCCATGGGGTTTCGTCCCGTACTTCTGTTTCGCAAAAAGATAGAACGTGCATTTTGCGGGCCGCAGCACAACCACGGGGCGCACACGTGCGTGTGCAGGAGGCTTAAATTTGTAGATTTTTCTCTTAGCATCAATATAAACATCCTTTCTAAACTTATAGTTAACTCTATTCCTGATTTAGTAACAAGCCGCTTATCTGAATGTATAGACCAGCTAATGCAGAGATTTGTAACATCTCTACCAGCATGTCTACATGATTTTGGACATTGTTGACCTTATTGAAGGAAAATAAATGGCAAAAGAAAATGTTTTGGGTTACATTAGATGTAGCAGCCCTCTACTCAAATATTTTCCAGGATCAAGGACTGAGAGTAGTATAGTGAATTTTTCTAACAGGACATTTAATGCCATAAACACAACACCAATGTTTACTGGACGGTTTTCAGTTCATTTTCAGAGCATAATTATTTTGCCTTAAGCTGATTTTTCAGCACAGGGGGACAGCTTTGCATGCAAAATGTTCACAGGTTTTTGCGAACTTTTACACAATAATAGCATTTTTAAAACAAAAAAAAGATGTTTTAGTGTCTACATAGTCTAAGAGCCATAGCGGTTTTTTATTTTTGACCGATTGTTTTACGTAAGATCTAATTTTTTACAGGATGAGGTAACAGTTTGATTGGTACTATTTTGGGGGGTGTACGCCTTTTTGATTGCTTGGTGTTGCACTTTTTGCAATGTTAGGTGACAAAAAATAACTTTTTTGGCATTGGTTTTATTTTATTTTATTTTTAAGGTGTTCACCTAAGGGGTTAGACTATGTGATATTTTTATAGAGCTGGTTGTTACGGACACAGCAATACCTAATATGTCAACTTTTTTATTTTTATTTTGCAATAATAGCATTTTTGAAACAAAAAAAAAAGATGTTTTAATGTCTCCATATTAGAGCTATATTTTTATTTTTTTATTTTTTGGCAATTGGCTTATATAGGGGCTCATTTTTTGTGGAATGAGGTGATGGTTTGGGGGTGAATACGCCTTTTTGATCGCTTGGTGTTGCACTTATTGTGATGTAAGGTGACTAAAATGGCTTTTTTGACACAGTTTATACTTTATTTTTACGGTGTTCATTGGACGGGGTGGATCATGTAATATATTAATAGAGCCGGTCATTATGGACATGGCGATACCTATTATGTGTGTTTTTTCCTTTTGTTCTATTCTTTATTATAAAATGAGGGGAAAGGGGTGTTTTTTCTTTTTTTACTTGAAACTTTATTGTTTTTTTTATCAAAAACTTTTTTTTACTTTTTTTAAAAACTTTATTTCTGTCTTACTCTGGGACTTCAACTTTTGGGGATCTGATCCCCCTACAATGCATTACAGCCTGCGGCTGGATCCCCTCGGCCTCTGTAGAAGTCAGGTCCGGATGCCTTGCAAGGCATTGGGCAGCTTCTGCAAGGCATTGGGCTGCCTTCTCACCCATCGGGTCCCCGCCACAGCAGTTGCGGGACCCGATGGGCTCCCTCATCCACCGCAAATACTTTCTATGCTGCGGTCAGAGCTGACCAAGGCATAGAAGGGGTTAATCCGCTGGCATCAGCTTTTACAGTGATTCGAGCGGATAAGCAGGGGCCCAGCTATCAGGGACTGCCGGGCTTCTCTGGTGCCCGCCCGATCATCATGACGCAATAGTACATAAAAATGCGGCAAGTCACTTACATCATGTGTCAGGAAGGGGTTAAAGATTCCAAAGTTTTTGATATTCTATTTGTACAAATCACTGAAAATTGTGTTTGCCATTTTACATACCACAGAACAGTAGTGAGCAGACCAAGGAAGATGTAGATGGGGGATTACATGACCCCTATGGGGCCTTTGGTGGACTCACCAATAATGCTTTGCAGTCAGCCTCATTCAATCAGACATGATGACCTAGACATGTCATAGGCACTATGATCCCAAGCAAGGAAATTATGTTATTCTGAGCTTGAATACCGACGAGGCAGGACATATTTACCACACTTAAAACAAAGACATTTATCTTTAGACACTCGACCAAAACTGTGAGTTCAGGGTCTTATAGGGGCCAACTGCGCATTTCTTTTTTTTTTTTAAATAATAAATAAATAAAACTTTAGTTATAAAAATTCAATTTGGCACAGACTAGTGTACCATCAGAAACATTGATCCAATGTCAAAGCTATTGTTTATTATAGATGACATTGTCCATTTAACCATATCTTTCTACAAATTTTTTTTTTTAAATCTTTACAAAAAACTCTATTTAACATAGTAACATTGTTTATAAGGCTGAAAAAATATATCGGTCCATCCAATTCGGCCTGTTATCCTGCAGGTTGATCCAGACGAAGGGGGGAAAAAAAAGGAGGTAGAAGACAATTTTCCCCACTTTAGGTGAAAAGAAATTCCTTCCCGACTCCAATCAGGCAATAAGAATAACTCCCTGGATCAACGACCCCTCTCTAGTAGCTATAGCCTGTAATATTATTACACTCTAGAAATACATCCAGGCCCCTCTCGAACTCTTTTAGTGAATTCACCATCACCACCTCCTCAGGCAGAGAGTTCCATAGTCTCACTGCTCTTACCGTAAAGAATCCTCTTCTATGTTTGTGTACAAACCTTCTTTTCTCCAGACGCAGAGGATGTCCCCTCGTCACAGTCACAGTCCTGCGGATAAATAGATGATGGGAGAGATCTCTGTACTGACCCCTGATATATTTATGCATAGTAATTAGATCTCCCCTCAGTCGTCTTTTTTCTAAAGTGAATAACCCTAATTTTGATAATATTTCAGGGCACTGTAGTTGCCCCATTCCAGTTATTATTTTAGTTGCCCTCCTCTGAACCCTCTACAGCTCTGCTATGTCTGCCTTGTTCACAGGAGCCCAGAACTGTACACAGTACTCCATGTGTGGTCTGACTAATGATTTGTAGAGTGGTAGCACTATGTTCTCATCACGGGCATCTATGCCCCTTTTGATGCAACCCATTATCTTATTGGCCTTGGCAGCAGCTGCCTGACACTGGTATCTGCAGCTTAGTTTTCTGTTCGCTAAAATTCCTAAGTCCTTTTCCATGTCAGTGTTACCCAGTGTTTTACCATTTAGTGTGTACTGTTGACTTGCATTATTCCATCCCATGTGCATAACCTTACATTAAACCTCAACTGCCACTTCTCTGCCTAAGCCTCCAATCTATCCATTTCCCTCTGCAGCAGTACACTGTCCTCTTCCATGTTCATTTCTTAACACAGTTTAGTGTCATCTGCAAAAACTGATATTTCACTGTGCAAGCCTTCTACGAGATTATTAATAAATATATTGAAGAGAATAGGGCCCAATACTGACCCCTGAGGTACTCCACTAGTGATAGTGACCCAATCTGAGTGTTTACCATTAATGACCATTACTGAGCCAGTTACTTACCCACATACAGACATTTTCCCCCAGTCAAAGTATTCTCATTTTATATACTAACATTTTATGTGGTACAGTGTCAAATGCTATGGAGAAGTCCAGCTATACGACATCCATTGATTCGCACAGACTAGTATACCATCTGACAAATGTTCCTGTTTCAAAGTCACCATGCATTGTAGTGAACTCTATCTAGATATCTTCAGTGAATTGTCAAAGATGGAATTCAGCACTGCAGGTGATGTCGTCGCAACAATGTCGTCACACTGAAGAAGACAAAATTGTTCTCTACAAGTTTTGAAAATATTACATTTATAAAAATGGCTAAGAACAATGAATAGATAACTATTGCTGATGGTGGATATCACCGGCCCATGGATGCATTTGCTGCTGTCTGCCTGTTCATCATGTTTTTTACTGTACTGCTGCTGTAGCTACTACTACAGTACCTCTACTGTCACTATATCTACACCCAGTCAAACAAGTCCCATCCATCAGGTTCCATACTGTACTGCTGCTGCCATGGCTACTACAGTCTCTACTACCATGGCTACTACAGTCTCTACTACCATTGCACAGCTACACATGTCCTGTCTTGTTTGTCAAGTTCCATACTGTGCTGTCCCCACAGCTACTACTCACTGCAACTACCCTTACACAGCTGTACATGTCCTGCCTTATCCTCAGAATCCATACAGTACTGCTGCTGCTCCCAAAAAAGGAATAATAATTTAGAGAACTTGTTCAGAACAATACTATATTTTTTTCAGTACTGCTGTGTGTGTACAGACACCGATAGCCATCTGTCCTCATAATTTTTGGAACATTTTTCTTTGACAATATTAATGTCTTTGTATTAACAAGTTTGAAAATCGTTGGACAGACTACTAGGACACCCCAGAGGGCCATAAGGAACTTTTCAGGCCAAACTAAACACTTTTGAATCAGGTCAAACTTATCTGTACCCAAATTGAATATGACAAACTATTTGTTAGAATCAGATCAGAAGCAAATTTCAAGAGATTCACTGATTTCTTGTTTTAGTCAGAAATGTTGCACCTCCTGGGTCAATTTTTTTGAGTTTCTTATCTACTCTGTTCAAAGTATTCTTTAAATGGGTATCTACTTCTTTTCAAATCATGTCCACATTTTCATAATATGACAATGTGACTTCCTTGATATTACTGCTTGGCATTTATCCACTGTAAGCGTAGGTTGCCTATTCTTTACACTGTTGTGTCCTAGAGGCTTTGTACTATGTATATTTAAAATCACAGAATGCATTTTACAAGTACAGTACTAAAGCTGTTACTACTCTCACATATTATTTTTTATTTAAGTATTCCCGGAAACATACCAATAATACCACTTGAACTTTTCCACATTTCCACATTTCCACATTATACCCACACACTTAAATGTATTTTATTGAGATTTTATTTGATAGACCAACACAAAGTAGCACGTATGTGTGAAGTGGATCAGTGTGACAGATTGACTTAAGAAGTCACCTATCTAATAGAGTCCAACAGTGTGTAATTTATTCTCATTATAACTACAGCTGTTCTGTGAAGGCCTCGGAGGTTTGTTAGTAAACATTAGTGATCAAACAGCCTCATGAAAACTAAGGAACACACCAGACAGGTCAGGGATAAAGTTGTGCAGAAGTGAAAAGCAGGTTTAGGTTATAAAAAAAATACCCCAAGCTCTGAACATCTGACGGAGCACTGTTCAATCCATCATCCAAAAAAAAAAGTAATATGGCACAACTGCAAACATACCAAGACATGGCCATCCACCTAAACTGACAACCCAGGCAAGGAGAGCATTAAATAGAGAAGCAGCCAAAAGTTCCATGGTCACTATTAGTGTTAAGTGAATCGAAGCTGACAAAGTGGAATTCATTCCGAATTTCAGAATTTTTTTTTAATTTATCATGAATTTGAATAAACTGGCGACTCTTGGTAACAAATCAGATTTTTTTTTTCCTAAAATGGTTGCTGCACATGTTACAAACTGAAAGTAAGAGGCCAGAGAATGAGGGATCACTCATAATGCCGTGCAGCCAGCCAGTTAGCAGATAGCCAACCCCTGTGATATCACACCTTGCTCGGTCTCCACCATTTTCCAGTAAACTGAGCATAGGGACAGATACTGTATTACAAGTGCTATGGAAAGTGATTAGGAAAGACTTTATTTGAAAAAAATATTAAATTTCAACAGTTCAGGGACAGCACTGAGATAGTGTAGGGATATAATAGGGAGAATTTATCCACACTATAGTGAGAATGCGGGGAACAATAGAACAGTGTAAAGCTTGGCTAATAGAGCAACCACTCTATTACACCTTGCTACACTAATTGGGATGAAGAAGTGTTCTAATACTACTGATTTTAGGTTGTTCACATTCTTTTATAAATAAGTAATTAAGTTAATCCTTGATTCTGTAATTGGGGTAAAATAGCATCTGATACTATTGATTTTGGGGAGTTTACAATGTTATTTTACATAAGTAATTCCATTAAGCCTTGATTCTGCAATTGGGGTCAAATTGCGGCCTGATACTATTGATTTTGGGGTGTTCACGTTCTTTTATACATAAGTAATTGTTGATTAATCCTTGATTCTGGGGTGCAATTGTGGACTGGTACTACTGATTTTGGGATGTTCACTTTCTTTTATACATAAGTAAATCCATTCATACTTGATTCTGTAAATCACTCTGATACTACTGATTTTGGGGTGAACAAGTTCTGTAGCAATCTATGTGGAATCAGTAGACAGTGTAAAAGGAGTGTGCTCTTTCACTTTCACTTCAGTTTTTTGGTCAGTTTTGGCCCTGTAACTGACCAAATAAGTGAAGTGCGAACTGATTCTAAGAGTGACACCTGTCACACTGTTTCACTACCACAGCAGACTAGCTATGCATGTTTCTGCAATGCACAGTGATGTACACTGACATACAAGCTCCCTACAGCCAGGAAATCATAAATTAATTTGGATTGAAACAATTTTTTTTTGAAAATTCGGCAAAGCATCCAAATACAATTTTTGAAAACTTTGCTCATCTTTAGTCACTATGGAGGAGCTGCAGAGAAATCCATAGCTCAGGTAGGAGAAGCTGTCCACGGGATAAACTATTAGTCGTGTACTCCCCAAATCTGGCCTTTATGGAAGAGTGGCAAGAAAAAAAGCCATTTTAGAAAGCAAGCCATAAGAAGTCCATTTTGCAGTTTTGCCACACGCCATGTAGGGGACATAGCAAACATGTGGAAGAAAGTGCTCTGGTCCAATAATACCAAAGTTGAACTTTTTGACCTAAATGCAAAACGCTTTGTGTGACAGAAAACTAACACTGCACATCGCCCTGAACACACCATCCCCAGAGTGAAACATGGTGATGACAGCATCATGCTGTGTAGATGCTTTTCTTCAGCAGGGATAGAGAAGCTGGTCAGAGTTGATGGGCAATTCTGGAGGAAAACCTGTTAGAAGCTGCAAAAGACTTGAGACTAGGGTGGAGGTTTACCTTTCAGCTGGACAATGACCCTAACCAGAGATACAATGGAATAGTTTAGATCAAAGCATATAAATGTGTTAAAATGGCCCAGTCAAAGTCCAGACCTAAATCCGGTTGACAATCTGTGTCACAACTTGAAAATTGCTGTTCTGGTGGGGACAGAAGCAATAATGCTGTTACAGCTGAGCTTTCAAAAAGTGAAGTAACTTAACTTTTCATTTTTTACACCCCTCATGCTTCTACTAAAAAAAACTTCTTTTAACCCCTTAACAACCAACCAAGTCTGTAACAACATCTTAATGTTCTTAAAGCAGGCTCCCACTCTACAGCTGGTGTTAGAGGAAGCTCTAATCATGGTTGTTAACCTTTTCTTGATCCATGAATGTGGAGTAAAAAAAAGGCACCCCCCCCCCCCCCCCCCCACACACACATACACACACACTGTCATGTCACCAGACATTCAATTGGAGACTGCTGGAGCTACCTTTGCATGTCGCCAGGGCTGTTTGCAGATGACTCGTCCAGTCTGTGTTCAGTAATCCTGCTGTTAGGGCATACTAATGTTGCCCTAACACCAGCCTGTGTCATAGAGACATAGAATATAATGTATTACCATACTAGATTATGCTGATACATTATAAGCTTAAAATTAAGTTGGAAATGGGAAATTCCATAATGGGGCTGCTTAATGATCAGTCCTGGAAAGGACTTAATCACAAGACTGTATTATTTATTGCGTGGAGTTTTAACATCCTCTAATAGAGATGAGCGAATCGAAGCTGAGTAAGTGAAATTTGATTCGAATTTCAGGAAAACTTTGATTTGCAATGAATGTGAATTTCCTCGTGCTTCGTGGTAACGAATCGCAATTTTTCCTAAAATGGCGGCTACATGTGTGATGACATGGGGCAAGGAACTGTGGGAAGGCTGGATGACCCATAATGCCATGCATGCAGCCAATCAGCAGCCAGCCCTGTAATATCACAGCCCTATAAATATGGCGGCCATCTTAGATTCAGACATTTTCCAGCATTCTGAGTGCAGGGACAGACGTGAGAAGGCGCTAGGGACAGCAATCAGAAAAACAACATTGTGGAAAAAAAACAAAAAAAAAAAAAAAAGATTTATAAGTGGAGGGAAAGGATAGGGAGGAATCATTTCATAGCATCTTAGTGCAGGGAGAGACGTCAAAAGGCGCTAGGGACAGTTCTAGAAAAGTGATTTACAAGTGCAGGGAAAGATTATTTGAGTATCCAAATAGCCATTATACAGCTGTGTCATTTTATCAAGTGCTATATTGAAAAGACTTTAGTGGCCTATTTTAGTACAAAAAGAAAAATATATATGCACTTCACTGTTGCTGTTATTTGTGGTGAATGCGTTTAGTGGCCTATTTCAGTACAAAAGAAAAATATATAAGCACTTCACTGTTGCTGTTATTTGTGGTCAAAACGTTTAGTGGCCTATTTCAGTACAAAAATATAAATATATTCTCAGTTCACTTCTGCAGTTATATATGTTGAAATTGTTTAGTGGCCTATTTCAGTACAAAAAGAAAAATATATCTGCATGTTAAGACCTACAGTGGTTATGGTACTGCAGCCTTCTACTGTATTCCTTTCCCAATAGCTGAGCATATGTGATTATAGCTACCATAGGAAATAGGGGGATAGGGTCGATGAATGCAGCTTCCAAGATGATTCTCCCCAGCAAATGGAATATTCCCCAACCATGAGCCTAGACTTCATGAAGAGTGTAACAGGAATACTTTTTATTGATAACACACTGGCTTTTATGAGAAATCCTCCTGCAAGAGGATCTCCCACAGTAAACAAAGGACAATAACCAATTAACATACAGAGTTACAGTAACACCCGCCCTCTCTCTGCCTGGGAGCTATTGAGATAAGTTAAAGGGAGTCTGTCACCCCCCTAAAGTCATATTTTTTTTTGGGCTCCTTAAAATCCATATGCTGCAATTTATCAATTGTTTCTTCAAAAAATGGACTTTTATAATATGTAATTTACCTCTCTACCAGCAAGTAGGGCGGTACGGCGAAGGTGCGAGATTTAAAACGCAGACATGCCCAGCCAGAGGATGAGCGTGTTCGCTGGTCCTGTCAATCAACATGAGGAGGGGGCGTCATTATGAAAGGAGAATGCGGCTGCTACCAGCAAGTAGCCGCCCTACTTGCTGGTAGAGAGGTAATTTACATATTATAAAAGTCCATTTTTTGAAGAAACTACTAAACGAAAATGAGTAAGAGCCCAATATATTGATAAATCGAAGCATAAGGATTTTAAGGAGCCAAAAAATATATATATAACTTTAGGGGGTGACAGAAGCCCTTTAAGGGATAAACCAATTATCTTCAGGCAGAAAGCACACAATTCTCCCAAATGTTGGAACACCCTTTTCCCCACAAGGTATCCCCACAATTTACATATCCCCTGATAGCCCTGATCTGGGGGACCAACATATCCAAATTTCACCCAGATCGCTTCAGGGGTTCTTAAAAAACATGGAAGTCACAAGTTACCGACCACACACGAGGCTCCTGCCCAAAACAGTTCCATGAATTTCGCGTGTGCAGTCGATCAATTCACAAAAAGGTAAAAACCAAATAAAGTCAATTTTCTTCACAACGCATTTCACAGTTTCAGTTATTTGTGGTGAAAGCGTTTAGTGGCTATAATGACCGACATCATGCACAGGGAGGATAAAAGGGAAAGCCCTGCCCAAGGGAGAGGGAAAGGTGGTGACCCCTAACTCACCTTGCGGCTGGCACCTGACTGCCCTGACGTCCCTAGACGGGTTCCTCACCCGTGCGGCGATCACGTGCCTAAACCCTGGCTTTCCCAAAAATGAGCCCTAGATAGTGAACGGGCCGGTGGGATC
Source organism: Bufo bufo (assembly GCF_905171765.1). Lineage (NCBI taxonomy): Eukaryota > Metazoa > Chordata > Amphibia > Anura > Bufonidae > Bufo > Bufo bufo. The sequence goes on from NC_053392.1 coordinate 186,960,416, forward strand.
GCTAGTCCGCACCACTATCACTAAGAGGGAAACACCAGGGAGAGGACAGACAAAACAGACAAACACATACACCTAGGTGGGCGATCACAATAGACCACAAAGGTCCAACAGGGATCCGGAGGGTAGCGTTCTGGACCAACTACCAGAGAACGCAGCAACACAGCTCCAGAAGGTCAGAATAGATGTCCAGGCAGGAAGTTCTATCTCTGGCAACCAGAGAAGTGTGAGAGAGGAATATAAGGAGGTTTGGGAGTGCTGGACAAGGAACAGCTGAGGAGAAGGAGCTACGGATCCCTGAGGGAGCCAAAAGGGTTTTCAAAGCAAACCCAGAAAGCTACCATAAGGAAAACAGCCCTATCTTAAATAGAGCGTGCAGCCAACCGCTGCGACTTCCTGACCCCGGGTATAACGGAGTCAGGCGTGGTTCTCGATACCCTCGTGACAGTACCCCCCTCTCTACGAGGGGCCTCCGGACACTCAGGACCAGGTCTCTCAGGATGAGAGGCATGAAAAACCCGTACTAGCCTGTCGGCGTTTACCTCAGACGCAGGAACCCACATTCTTTCCTCGGGACCGTAACCTCTCCAATGCACCAGATATTGAAGAGAGCGGCGGACCCGACGAGAATTAACAATTTTGGATATCTGAAATTCTAGATTACCATCCACGACAACAGGAGGGGGTGGCAGCGGTGACGGTTCTAGAGGTGGAACATATTTTTTGAGTAACGACTTATGAAAAACATTATGAATTTTAAAAGTCTGAGGTAACTCCAGGCGAAAAGCCACGGGGTTGATGATGGCTACAATTTTGTAAGGGCCAATAAACCTAGGACCCAGTTTCCAAGAGGGAACCTTCAATTTAATATTCCTAGTAGACAACCACACATAGTCATTCACTCCTAGGTCCGGACCTGGCGACCGTCTCTTATCAGCCATGCATTTGTATTTACCTCGCATATTTTTCAAGTTAGCTTGCACCTTCTGCCATACCGATGAAAGAGATGACGAAAACCGTTCCTCTTCGGGAACCCCAGAAGACCCCCCTCTTTGAAAGTACAGAATTGGGGATGAAAACCATATGCACCAAGAAATGGTGACTTGCCAGTGGATTCCTGACGACGATTATTTATGGCAAACTCAGCTAACGGTATATATGATGACCACAACTCTTGGTTCTCAGACACAAAACATCTTAGATATGTCTCAAGGTTTTGGTTGGTACGCTCAGTCTGTCCATTCGACTGAGGATGGAAAGCTGAGGAAAAGGACAAGTGTACCCCCAAACGGGAACAAAAAGCTTTCCAAAATTTAGAAATAAACTGGGTACCCCGATCCGAAACAACATCAGAGGGGACCCCGTGAAGCTTCACTATTTCACTGACGAATACCCGAGCAAGAGTCTTAGCATTAGGTAGTGCGGGTAACGCAATGAAGTGTACCATTTTGCTAAACCTGTCCACTACTACCAAAATAACTGTTTTACCCGCAGACAAAGGTAAGTCAGTGATAAAATCCATTGACAGATGTGTCCACGGTCTATTGGGAATGACGAGTGGTAATAGAGACCCTGCAGGATGTGTATGTGAAACTTTTGCGCGCGCACAGGTAGAACAAGAAGACACAAAATCCAATACATCCTGACGCAACCTTGGCCACCAAAAATGACGAGACAATAGCTCCAAGGTTGCTTTACTACCCGGGTGCCCAGCAAGTGCCGAACTATGATGTTCCTTTAATAATTCGAAACGTAGGTTCAACGGTACAAACAATTTCTCTGAGGGACAAGAGACCGGGGCGTCCCCCTGGGCCTCGAACACCTTCCCCTCCAAAACAGAGTGTACCGCAGAAACAACCACTCCTCTTTGAAGAATGGGCACCGGATCACTCACATTACCCCCTCCAGGGAAACAACGAGATAGTGCATCAGCCTTGGTGTTCTTTGCCCCAGGACGATAGGTAATCACAAAGTTAAACCTGGTAAAAAATAGCGACCACCTAGCCTGTCTCGGGGTGAGACGCTTAGCTGATTCGAGGTACAGAAGATTTTTGTGGTCCGTAATCACAGTGACGGGGTGGACTGCCCCCTCTAAGAAGTGACGCCACTCCTCAAACGCAAGTTTAATAGCTAATAGTTCCCTATTGCCAATATCGTAGTTCTTTTCTGCTGCAGATAGTTCTTTTAGAAAAGAAAGCACAAGGACGCCATTTGCCAGGAGACGGACCCTGAGACAGCACCGCCCCCACTCCCACCTCTGACGCATCGACTTCAACAATAAAAGGCTGAGAGACATCAGGTTGGACTAGTACAGGTGCTGAGGTAAACCTCTCTTTTAGAGAGGGAAAAGCAACTTTAGCGGCGTCAGACCATTTAGAAAAATCAGTCCCCTTCCTAGTCATGTCAGTAAGCGGTTTTACAATAAGTGAATAATTTTTAATGAATTTCCTATAAAAATTTGCGAAGCCCAAGAACCGTTGTAGTGCTTTGAGGTTCTCAGGAAGATCCCAATCTAAAATTGCCTGGACCTTCCTAGGATCCATACGGAAACCTGAAGCAGATAAAAAATAACCTAGGAATTGTATCTCCTGAACGGCGAAGACACACTTTTCAATTTTAGCATATAATTAATTTGTCCGTAGGACCTGCAGTACTTATCTGACATGCACCTCATGTGTTTTCAGATCAGACGAATAAATTAAAATATCATCTAGGTATATTACCACAAACCTGCCGATTAGATGACTAAAAATGTCATTAACGAACTGTTGAAAGACGGCAGGAGCATTGGTCAGACCGAAAGGCATAACTAGATTTTCATAATGCCCCTCAGGGGTGTTAAACGCTGTCTTCCACTCATCCCCCTCCTTAATACGAATCAGATTGTAGGCCCCCCTAAGATCAAGTTTGGAGAACCACCTAGCACCCGCAATCTGGTTAAACAGGTCAGGAATGAGAGGAAGAGGGTATGGGTCTCGGATGGTTATCCGATTTAATTCGCGAAAATCTAGGCAAGGACGTAGGCCCCCATCTTTCTTTTTAACGAAGAAAAACCCTGCAGCCACGGGTAAAGAAGAGGGTCTGATGTGTCCCTTAGCCAAGCTCTCGCAGATATAATCTTTCATGGCTTGTCTCTCTGGACCTGAAAGATTATATAACCTGGTCTTGGGTAATTTTGCGCCGGGAATAAGGTTAACCGGGCAATCATAAGGACGATGAGGTGGTAACTTCTGACAACCCTTTTCAGAAAAAACATCCTCAAAATCCGAAATAAATGTAGGTATGGTAGTTATGGAGGCGACTAAGCAATTGCTATTTAAGCAATTTTCTCTGCACTGCTCACTCCACTCCAATATCTCCGTGACCTGCCAATCCACTACTGGATTGTGTGCTACCAACCAGGGAAGACTCAGCACTACCGGAGTGGGAAGCCCCTCCAGAACATAACCTGAAAGCATCTCGTTATGGTGGTCCCCTACCCGAAGGTGTAAATTATGAACAATGTGGGTGAGGTTTCTCTGAGACAGGGGAGCAGAATCAATAGCGAATATGGGAATGGGTCTCTGTAACGTACAGAGAGACAAACCCATAGTGCGGGCAAAATGGGCATCTATCAAATTTACCCCTGCTCCACTGTCTAGAAAGAAAGAAATAGTCTCCGTCTTATCACCAAAAATAATAACCGCTGGCAACACAAATTGCGATGTACGTATGGAGGAAACGTATACCCCCCGGCTGACATCCTCCACACAGCCTGGGGTTAGTAGTTTTTCCGACGGTCTTTTGTTTCTGAGGAAAGAAGGACAGACATTAATGAAATGACCCCTCTCCCCACAAAAAAAAACAAACCCCACGCCTACGGCGAGCCTCAGGAGGACGGACCTGACGAGTAGTTCCTCCTAGCTGCATAGGCTCGTCTAAGTCCGTACAGACTAACTGCTGCTTTGGAGGGGTTACCAATTGCTCCGGTTTTTTCAACCTGTCCCTAAGGCGTCTCTCTATACAGATAGAAAGGGACATAACCTCATCAAGGGAAAAGGGGGTCTCATATAATGCAAGCGCATCCTTAACCCTTTCGGATAACCCAGAGCAGAACTGACTCCTGAGAGCCGGGTCGTTCCATTGGGTATCCGTAGCCCACCTACAGAATTCAGAGCAATACTCCTCTACCGGCCGCTCTCCTTGAAGGAGTCTCCGTAATCTTGATTCAGCCAGTGCGACTCGGTCAGGGTCGTCATATATGAGACCCAAGGCCCCGAAAAACTCATCCACTGACCGGAGAGCCTGGGAATCAGTAGGTAAAGAGAACGCCCAGGACTGCTGGTCCACCTGCAGCAGGGAAATAACAACCCCCACCCGCTGATCTTCATTACCAGAGGAGTAAGGGCGCAGTTTAAAATATAACTTACAGGCCTCACGGAATGTCAAAAACTTGTCCCTTCCCCCAGAAAATCTGTCAGGGAGAGGGACCTTGGGTTCCGCAACAACCTGGTTACCAGTAGCAACCGCTGGGCTTGCGGTTAGTTGTAATCGCTGCTGTTGCTGGAGGACCGACGCCTTCAATCCTGCCACCTCAAAAGACAGGCCATGAAGTTGTTTGGACAGAGCAGCAATTTGATCCATACTGGATTCTAAGTAGGTAAAAATTATTATTATATTTTTTTTTTACCTACACAAAATAAGGGCCAGAGATAATGTAATGACCGACGTCACGCACAGGGAGGATAAAAGGGAAAGCCCTGCCCAAGGGAGAGGGAAAGGTGGTGACCCCTAACTCACCTTGCGGCTGGCACCTGACTGCCCTGACGTCCCTAGACGGGTTCCTCACCCGTGCGGCGATCACGTGCCTAAACCCTGGCTTTCCCTAAAATGAGCCCTAGATAGTGAACGGGCCGGTGGGATCGCTAGTCCGCACCACTATTACTAAGAGGGAAACACCAGGGAGAGGACAGACAAAACAGACAAACACATACACCTAGGTGGGCGATCACAATAGACCACAAAGGTCCAACAGGGATCCGGAGGGTAGCGTTCTGGACCAACTACCAGAGAACGCAGCAACACAGCTCCAGAAGGTCAGAATAGATGTCCAGGCAGGAAGTTCTATCTCTGGCAACCAGAGAAGTGTGAGAGAGGAATATAAGGAGGTTTGGGAGTGCTGGACAAGGAACAGCTGAGGAGAAGGAGCTACGGATCCCTGAGTGAGCCAAAAGGGTTTGCAAAGCAAACCCAGAAAGCTACCATAAGGAAAACAGCCCTATCTTAAATAGAGCGTGCAGCCAACCGCTGCGACTTCCTGACCCCGGGTATAACGGAGTCAGGCGTGGTTCTCGATACCCTCGTGACAGTGGCCTATTTCAGTACAGAAATAAAAATATATACGCATTACACTGGTGCATTTATTTCTGGCAAAAGCGTTTAGTGGCCTAGTTCAGTACAAAAAGAAAAATATATGCGCATTTCACTGTTGCAGTTATTTGTGGTAAAAGCGTTTAGTTGCCTATTTCAGTACAGAAAGAAAAATATATACACATTTCACTGGTGAATTTATTTTCTGGCAAAAGCGTTTAGTGGCCTATTTCAGTAGAAAAATAAAAATGTATACGCACTTCACTGTTGCAGTTATTTGTGGCAAAATTGTTTAATGGCCTATTTCAGTACAAATATAAAAATATATTCTCAGTTTACTTCTGCAGTTATATGTGTTGAAAACGTTTAGTGGCCTATTTCACTACAGAAAGAAAAATATATACGCACTTTACTGTTGCAGTTATTTGTGGCGAAAGCATTTAGTGGCCTATTTCAGTACATAAAGAAAAATATATACGCACTTTACTGTTGCTGGTTTTTGTGGTGAATGCGTTTAGTGGCCTATTTCAGGACAAAAAGAAAATTATATACGCACTTCGCTGTTGCAGTTATTTGAGAGAAAGCGTTTAGTGGCCTATTTCAGTACAAAAAGAAAAATATATACACTGCTGCTGTCTCCACCTCCAGACTCTGTCATTGTGCCACTTGGTGGCCTTCTCCTGATGCTACTGCTGCCGCCACCTCCAGACTCTGTCAATGTGCCACTCTGTGGTATCCTCCTGATGCTACTGCTGTCGCCACCTCCCGACTCTGTCATTGTGCCACTCGGTGGCCTTCTCCAGATGCTGCTGAAGCCGCCACTTTCAGACTCTGTCATTGTGTCACTCGATGGCCTCCTCATAATGGTTCCACCTCCAGACTGTGTCATTGTGCCACTCGGTGGCCTCCTCATACTGCTGCCAACTCCAGACTCTGTCATTATGCAACTCTGTCATTGTACCACTTTGTAGCCGTCTTCTGATGCTGCTGCTGTTGCTGCCAACTCCAGACTCTGTCATTGTGCCACTCGGTGGCCTCCTCATACTGCTGCCAACTCCAGACTGTCATTGAGCCACTCGGTGGCCTTCTCCTGATGCTAACAACTCCAGACTCTGTCATGTGCCACTCGGTGGCCTTCTCCTGATGCTGCTGCTGCCGCCACCACCAGACTCTGTCATTGTGCCACTTGGTGGCCTTCTCCTCATGCTGCCAACTCCAGACTCTGTCATTGTGCCACTCGGTGGCCTTCTCCTGATGCTGCCAGCTCCAGACTCTGTCATTTTGCCACTCGGTGGCCTTCTCCTGATGCTGTTTCTGCTGCTGCTGCCAACTCCAGACTCTGTCATTGTGCCACTTGGTGGCCTCCTCATACTGCTGCCAACTCCAGACTCTGTCATTGTTCCACTCGGTGGCCTCCTCATACTGCTGCCAACTCCAGACTCTGTCATTGTGCCACTCGGTGGCCTTCTCCTGATGCTGCCAGCTCCAGACTCTGTCATTTTGCCACTCGGTGGCCTTCTCCTGATGCTGTTTCTGCTGCTGCTGCCAACTCCAGACTCTGTCATTGTGCCACTTGGTGGCCTCCTCATACTGCTGCCAACTCCAGACTCTGTCATTGTTCCACTCGGTGGCCTCCTCATACTGCTGCCAACTCCAGACTCTGTCATTGTGCCACTCGGTGGACTCCTCATACTGTTGCCACCTGCAGACTCTGTCATTGTGCTACTCTGTGGCCTCCTCATACTGCTTTCACCTACAGAGCCTGTCATTGGGCCATTCTGTGGTCTTCTCATGCTGCTTCCACCTCACCACTATGTCATAGGTCCACTCTGTGGACTTCTCATGCTGTTACCACCCTCCCCACTTCATGACTGGGCCACTATTTTGGCTTTCGGCCTGGCTGACATTATCATTTATTTGACCTTATTTCTGAACTGTCAGAAGGAAGAAAAAATGAGACGCACAACAGATCCTGTCTGTGTAGCAGCTGTAAGGCCTGTATGGTCCCATCATAATTGGCTTATGATTTGGTAGCCAAAAGCAGGAGGGGGTACAAAACACAGAAGACATGCAAATATTCCATTCATGTGTCATCTCTATTTTAGATCCAATTTTGTTTGGCATTAGCAATTCTGATGGATTTTTTAGCAAATGCTGACTAAGTGAAGGCGTATGCTCCACAGACAGGATCTGTTTTTTGTGGGTTGTTGTTCTGACAGATCAGAGGAAGGGCAAATTAATCAGTGATGTCAACACAAACTTACTGCTGACACCCTCCCCACTTTGTCAGGGGGGCTCTACTTGTATAAGCGTTTAATAGAACAGATTCTGTTGACATCTATGTGGAAACAGCTGACAACGGTGTAAAAGGAGTGCGTTTCTTCTTGGCACTAACATCGACCTGTAAGGCTGAGTTCATACTTGAGTTATTTGGTCAGTTTTGGCCCCGTGACTGCCCAAATTAGTGAAGTGTGTAGAGTTAAGCGGACACCTGGATGTTCGGGTTCAATGGGTTCGGCCGAACTTCACAAAAAAGTTTGCCTTCAGGACCCGAACTTGACCCGAGTTTGACCCCGAACCAGAACCCCATTGAAGTCAATGGGGATCCGAACTTTTGAGCACTAAAATGGCTGTAAAAATTTAATGAAAAGGGCTAGAGGGCTTCAAGTGGCAGCAAAATGTGGTTAAAGGGAACTGCAGTAGTTTCCTAATGGACTTTTTCGTCGTTTAGCCGCATTTAGCCACCTTGAGAAATCGATGTTTTATTCAGCCGTTGCCCCCTGCTTCAAGTCAGGTTTGAAGTCAAGGGGGCAGCGGCCTAGGTGTCTCCAATGCTGCTCTCCCCACCTCCCGCCGCCTTTATTGACAAGCCGGATCTCAGTGCCGGGACCGCGCTCCCAGCCCGCATGCGCAGTAAAGGGCTGCTGTAGCGCGATCCCGGCTCCGGCTCGTACACTCAGCCGGCTTCAGTTTCGCTACTGCGCATGCGCCCGCCAGCCTTACATACTAGCGCAGTTACAGAAGATGCCGGACGCATGCGCAGTAGTGAAACTGAAGCCGTCTGAGTGTACGAGCCGGAGCCGGGATCGCGCTACAGAAGCCCTTTACTGCGCATGCGGGCTGGGAGCGCGGTCCCGGCACTGAGATCCGGCTTGTCAATAAAGGCGGCGGGAGGCGGGGAGAGCAGCATTGGAGACGCCTAGGCCGCTGCCCCCTTGACTTCAAACCTGACTTGAAGCAGGGGGCAGCGGCTGAATAAAACATCATTTTCTCAAGGAGGCTAGATGCGGCTAAACGATAAAAAAGTGCATTAGGAAACTACTATGCAGCACTATAAGGTACTATTAACAGCTTAGTAAGCGTTTTTTTTGGTGACAGGTTCCCTTTAAGAGCATGGCAAGTGCCCTACAAACACATGTGGATAGGGAAATCACTTAAAATAACATAAAATACGTAAAAATAATAATCTTGATCTTGGAGGACGAGGTTCATATAGAGTAGGAGGTTGAGGAGGCGGTGGATGTGGCTGTGTAGGTGGAAGCGGCGGTGGAGGATGAGGAGGTAGCCTACACTGCTTTTTTTTTGTTTTTTGTTTAAATTAGGGTACACCCCAAAACATTGGGAAATATAACCTGAGATAACCCCCTCCAGCCGTGCTAAACAAACGTTCGGACAATACACTGGCTGCAGGGGAGGCCAGCACCTCCAAGGCGTAAAAGGGCAAGCTCAGGCCATATGCCCAAATTGGAGACCCAGAAGTTGAAGGGGGCAGACCCATCAGTCAGTACGTGTAGGCATGTGCACACATAGTGCCCTACCATGTCTCACATCCCTGTTATGTCCACAATCCAATTGGATATCTGCTCTATCAACTTTCTATGTTCTTTTCTGCGCCTACAATGTTGATCAAGGTTAGCGGCGAATCAGGGTTCCATGCCGGAGAGGGAGCATAAGAAAGAGATTCCACATCCAAGGGAGGTCAATGGCTTCAATGTGATCGAGCGGAAATGTGGGACAAGATGTTAAAGTTGAAGCATTGAATGAAAGGAGGGGGCGCGTGTTAATTAAAGATGAATTAAAAAAATTTAATTCCTTGTCACCTATGCAGAGCAGGGGTTTTTCATTGCCAAAAATGGGTTAATGTCACCCACCAACGGAACAGACGAATTTTTAAAATTTTGGTCCCTGTCAACTATGCAGAGCAGGGGTTTATTCACGTAAAAACTGTGTTCATGTCACCCACCAATTGAACAGACGATTTTACAAATAATAAGTCCCTGTCACCTATGCAGAGCAGGGGTTTGTATACGGCAAATTTGGTAAAATGTCACCTGACAATGTAACTGACCATTTTTTTGAAATTTATGTCCCTGTCACCTATGCAGAGCAGGGGTTCATTCACGGCAAAAATGGTAAAATGTCACCCAAGAATGTAACAGATGCTTTTGCACCTTGCTCCCTCTTTTGCTGTGCTGGAGCCTCTGTGTGACCACCGCCTTTTCCTCTAAACTAGACAGGTCACTCGCATGACCTTGATTCCATGTGGGGTCTAGTATCTCATCATCTTCCACATCATCTTCCACCCACTCTTGACCCCTGCCCTCCTTGTCTGTCTGCATACTTCAGAAAGCCGCAGCAGTTGGCACCTGTGTTTTGTCATCATCAGAGACGTGCTGCGGTGGTCTTCCAATGTCCTCATCCTAAAACATAAGTGGTTGGGCATCAGTGCACTCAATCTCTTCGACTTCTGGTGCAGGGCTATGTGGATGGTCCACGGAAACCCTGCCAGCAGAGTCATCAGAAAGCATAAGAGACTGCTACATGACTTGGGGCTCAGACTGCTTGCCTGATTTGCAAGGGGATGAGTTGAAAGACAGATGGCCATGGGCTGTAGGTGCCAACTCTGATCTTTCAGCAGGGGACTGGGTGGGAGACAATGCGAAGGAACTGTAGGCACTGTCATCCCCCCAATCAATTATAGTCTGTACTTGTTCTGGCCTCACCTGAGTCATACTGTCCTAAATGCAGTGTAGGCCGCAAATTTACTTTCTTGCGCAAAAGATGAGCATTTGTCACCCAACAATGTAACAGACGAATTAGTGAAATGTATTTCCTTGTCCACTAGTTATAGCAGGGGTATATCACAGCCAAAAATTTGTGAATTTCAGCCAAAAATGTAACAGACAAATTAGTGAGATTTGTTTACCTGTCTACTAGGTAGAGCAGGTTTATATCACAGCCAAAAATTGGTGAATTTAACCCAAAAATGTAACAGACAAATTCGTGAAATTTGTTTACCTGTCTACTAGGTAGAGCAGGGTATATCACAGCCAAAAATTTGTGAATTTCAACCGAAAATGTAACATGCAAATTAGTGAAATGTTTTTACCTGTCTACTAGGTAGAGCAAGGGTATATGACAGCCAAAAATTGTTGAATTTCACCCGAAAATGTAACAGACAAATTAGTGAAATTTGTTTACCTGTCTACTAGGTAGAGCAGGGGTATATCACACCCAAAAATGTGAAAATTTCACCCGAAAATGTAACAGACAAATTATTGAAATGACATAAAATAAAATAAAATACGTACAAATTTAAAAAATATAATCTTAATGTATGAGGTGGAGGTCCATATGGAGTAGGAGGTTGGGGAGGCAGTGGACGTAGCGGTGTAGGTGGAAGCGGCGGTGGAGGAGGAAGAGGTAGCCAACGTTGTTTTTTGATTTTAAATAAAAAATTTTTTTATTAGGGTACACCCCAAAAGAGTGGGAAATATCAAAAATACAACAATGAGCAATTGCGCTGTAGTATAACAATGGCTGGGTAAGGCCGGTATACATGTCTATTCTGCACAAGGTACAGAAAGTCCTGTGGAATCCATGCCTGGTTCATTTTAATGAACGTGAGCTTGTCCACATTGGCTGTGGACAGGCGGCTGCGCTTGTCTGTGATAACGCCCCCTGCCATGCTAAACACAAGTTTAGACAATACACTGGCTGCAAGGCGTAAAGGGCAAGCTCAGGCCATGCGTCCAATTTTGAGACCCAGAAGTTGAAGGGGGCAGACCCGTCATTCAGTACGTGTAGGCAAGTGCACACATACTGCTCCACCATGTTGCTGAAATGCTGCCTCCTGCTAAGACGTTCCATATCAGCTGGTGGTGCTGGCTGTTGTGGCGTGCTGACAAAGCTTTTCCACATTTCAGCCATGCTAACCCTGCCTTCTGAGGTGCTGGTGGTGCCCCAGCTGCGTTGGCGACCTCTTCCTCCTCCTCTGCCTTTGCCTTGTGCTTCCACTGAGCCCCCGCTGTCAGGTGGGAATGCCACCAGCAGCGCGTCTACCAGCTTGCACTTGTACTTGCGCATTTTACGATCATGCTCCAGTGACGGAATTAAGGACACTACGTTGTCCTTGTAATGGGGATCCAGCAGCGTGGCCACCCAGTAATCAGCACAAGTTAGAATGTGGGCAACTCGGTGGTCATTGCAGAGACACTGCAACATGTAATCGCTCATGTGTGCCAGGCTGCCCAGAGGCAACGAAAAGCTGTCTTCTGTGGTAGGTGTATCGTCTGTGTCCTCTGTATCCCCCCAGCCACGCACCAGTGATGGCCATGAGCTGGTTTGGGTGCCACCCTGATGTGAACACAGTTCCTCCTCCTCCATCTCCTCCTCCTCATCCTCCACTTCGTCATCCTCCAGAACTGTGCCCTGGCTGGACAATTGTGTACCTGGCGTTTGTGGGTGCAGGAACCCACCCTCGGAGCCACTTGTGAATGACTGGCCTGAAACCCTATGAAATGATCCCTCTTCCTCCTCCTCCTCCTGTGTCACATCTTCTTCCATCATCGCCAGAATTTTTTTTTCAAGGAGGCATAGAAGTGGGACAGTAACGCTGAGAACGGCGTAATCGGCACTGGCCATGTTGGTGGAGTACTTGAAACAGCGCAACAAGGAACATAGGTTTCGCATGGAGGCCCAGTCATTGGTGGTGAAGTGGTGCTGTTATGCAGAGCGACTCACCCGTGCGTGCTGCAGATTAATCTCCACTATCGCCTGCTGATGCTCGCACAGTCTGGCCAGCATGTGCAAGGTGGAGTTCCACCTTGTGGGCACGTAGCATATGAGGCGGTGAGCGGGAAGGCCGAAGTTACGCTGCAGCGCTGACTGCTGAGAACCAACCGCAATCAGGAGTAGAGAACATCCCCCCTTACCCCTTTCTTAGAACCCCCACTCACAAGGAAATGAACACAGACTACTGAATGTTGGGTGGTTATCGGCCACAGCTTTATTTACTTTTCTCCATAAAAACGAGCCTTGAACTGCTCAAACCATTACCATCCGGAGCGGTATGCCAGTTGCTGGACTCCCAGCGGGCAAGTCCGCCATTTCTCCTATATTCCATTGTGTCATTTATTTTCATACCACAACGGAGGAGCATGCTCCACACCGTCCTGTAGACTGGAGAGAAAGATGTCCTGGCCAATATCGGATAAAGTGACACTGTCAGGGCGCATTAAAGCCCTGTTGTCTCCTTCTAATTGTCGGTGACGCACCACTATACCTGACCTAGACCTGACAAAACGTGATATTCGGGCGTTAACCGTCCTACATTTCTCCATGGCATTGGAATCCCTAGCTCCCTGCCAGACAATACGGGGGACAATCTCTGACCAAACCAGGACCATTTCGGGAAAAAATGAAGCGAAGCGCACCATGTCAGCCCGCATCAGCGTCATGAGCTCTTCTAGCCTCAAGGTGCATAGGTCGTTCCCCCCAGCATGAATAACCAGAATTACTGGGCCGGATGAAGGCTTGCTTATCTCTACCACCTCGGGAAGGACCTGGGGCCACCGGAGACCACGGATCCCCCGACAGAATACTTCCATAGCCCGAAAACCCAACGAACGACCTCCCGGTCTGCAGTCTGCTCTTTGGGCGGTCCAGAATACGTATGAATGACCAAGAATCCAGACTGACAGACGAAGGCTTATGGGAACAAACAATAGACATACAAATATCAACTGTTATGAGGCAAGGTAAATAAATTTATATTATATATTTTTTTTTAGTCTAGATGAATATAAGAAGCAAAGCATGATGAAAGCCATCTGCCAATGCGCATGACCTCGTTCTCGGGAAGGCCGGCCCTAGCAGCTTCTGTAGTAGCGCCAATTCGAAAAGAATGTGTCCAGAATGAACTGAGGTTGTAGTTACGGTGGCTCAAAGATCTTTTAAAAAGGGAAGTGAACTGAAAATTGGTAAGGGGGACAAATCCTGGTGGACAACGAAGTTACAACCAGGAGGTCGTAACTAATTGTATTTCGTGACCAAACATATGGGGCAAGCCGGGCCTGGAACCTGATGAAGGGGGATCCATGAACATCTGCCAAACACGTCCGTTTTAGAATTGCTTATACGGACCCGTACCGATCCATTGCCCAGAACTACATCACTATGGAGAAGACCCCCCGGCTTAAGGCGGGAAGGGGGAAACAATTCGCCAATTCTGAGGGCACCAAAAAAGGAAAGGCTGAAGCTAGTTGCTAACAGGGCAGCCTCAAAGGAGGAAATTCAAACTTCTGGGCACGCAGAAATTAACTCGCAAAGCAAATGATAAGATATCGGGCGGCGTCATTCTGTTCTAACTGATTCCTTGTGCCAGCCCCTTAGGGCTTGCGTAATCAAGAAGGCTTTTGTGACATCGAGTCAACCCATCATACGAAGTGGAACGCCACTCCAGATAGCCTGTGCTGGGCCATAGTGGCAGGTAAAGTGCTGGAGCGCAAATGCAGTAAGAATTCCAATTCCACTGTAACTTTCAATCGGATATCATCCCTGCTCAGATCAAGGCCCCCTCCTATGGAAATAAATTCATCCCACACCTTACCGAGAGCTCTCCAGGTCGCCGAAGTTACAGAGGATGAAATTAATGACATCAGCTATTGTCCACCAGTTGCCAGAGGTGCTGTGGACATGTCTCGCCAACTGGGCTCGCCTCTGGCAAGAGGGATCTGAATTCCTGCAAACGAAACCGAGAAAGAGCATCAGCAGTAAGGTTAGAGGTGGCGGGAACATGGCGTGCTCTGAAGTATATGTTGCAAACAACGTAACACCAAATGGCACAGGAGGCCAAGAACCAGCAAGGAAGAGGAAGATAAACTGTTAATACAATGAATCACACTCAAATTATCCATCCAAAAACAAACATGTTGGTTAGACAACCTAGAGCTCCATAATTCCACTGCAACAATAATTGGAAAGAGTTCCAATAGTGTCAGGTTTTTACAAATCTCCGAGGACCACCTTTCCGGCCAGGGTGAAGCACACCAATCACAGCCGAGAATAGCGCCAAAACCATAGGAACCTGCGGAATCCGTGAACAATGAAAGCTCCGAATTGGTGCATTCGCCTGACTGGAAACACATGTGTCCGTTGTAGGTGGAGAGGAAAGCCTGCCAAACTTGTAAATCGGATTTTAAGGAGCTAGTAATGTGAATATGGTGTCAGGGAGAAGTAACCCTGCGGGTTGAAAGGGAAAGGCGCCGGGAAAAAACCCTGCCCATGGGCATTACCCTGCACGCAAAAACTAACAATCCAAGGAGCGACTGGACCTGAAGGAGGGTAGCCTTATGGATTGCTAAAAAACCTTGGACTAGCTGAAGTAATCTATCAAGTTTGTCCACCGGTATGCGGAAAACCATGGCAACAGAGTCTATCTCAATGCCTAAAAACGACCATCTTGTTTAGAGCTATGGGAACCCCAAAACGCTGCATTAAATATAAAAAGGTATCCAATAAAAACTGACAACCCCCCCCTCTCCTGGGGAAATGAACTAAAAATCGTCCAAATAGTGGAGGATTGAACAGGAACCGGTCTCATATCATACCACCCATTCGAGGAAAGATCTAAACATCTCGAAGTAGTGGGACGACATTGAGCAACCCATGGGAAGGCAAGTGTCGTAGTATAACCGGCCATCTACACAGCACCCCAGAAGATGGTAGCAATCCGGGTGAACCGGAAGAAGGCGGAAAGCGGATTCAATATCCGATTTTGCCAGGAGGGCACCGGGGCCCGCCTCCCTGACCAAGGCAACATAGGAGACCGAGGAGTCTTCCGGGAGGATGGCATCATTAACCAAATTACCTTGTGGGTGGGAAAGATGATGTATGAAGCGGAATTTTCCTGGTTCCTTTTTAGGAACTACACCTAGAGGGGAAATTCGTAGGTTGTGGAATTGTGGGGAGACAAAGGGGCCTTCCATCCTACCCATAGCTACTTCTCTAAACACCTTCTCCCGTAGCACCTCTGGGTGATCTCTTGCCGACTTGAGGTTATTTGAAAAAATTGGGATCCTGCTAAGTATAAAAGGGATGAAAAACCCGAACGTGAATCCAAAACGCAACTGTGGGGCAGCAGACTTATTGGGGTACAGGTCTAGCCAAGGAGCCATCTTTGCTACAGTCACTGGCGTCCTTAGGGTCACTGTGAGAGATTTTAGGGAGCTTGTTAAGGGGGCGGGAACATCGTGCAGCCGTGTGTGGACCTTCACAAGTGGAACACTCATGCATATACCTGCAGAGCCCGGTGAATTTACAGTGTCCCTCGTTAAACAACAAACATGCCCCCGGGTGCAGCACGGCCACTGATCCCTGGGAGGGCAAGACTCCGGAGCCAGTGGCCGCACTGGGAAAGGGGTCCTGTTGTGAGACCATCAGATGGAGCCAAACGTCGGTGGCCTTCACCCCCAACCGATTTCCGGTTGGAGAGACAGACGACGATTAAATTCCTCGTCATATCTCCACAAAGCGGAACCACCATGGGCCTTATAGGCACTGTAAACAGTATCCTGATGCACAAAAAGCTCCGAACAGCGTTCAGGATGACCCTGGTCACTAATACATCCCAACACCGAAAAGGCTTGTAGCCAATTATTCATTGTCTTAGCGACTCGGGGGCATCGCTCGAAGGGTTTATCCACCGGGCGGCGCTCCCTGTCTACCGTATGCTGATCAACTGTAATTAAAGACCAGATATCAACATACTGGTTATTACATATCTTCTCTTTCATCTCATCATCCACATGGGCCCCCAACGGGCTAACACCACAAAAGATTGAGTCCTTGTGAATGCTTGCTTGAACTGGAGGTGTTTTTTTAGACTGAGGAGTAGGGGGAGGGTGAGACGGAGAAGGCTGCAGTTTATCAAGATTGGCTCTAAGGGCCCCCACCACCTCCAAACCCGCGGTACCCGCCCCCCAAGCCTCTGTATACTGAAACTCACCGGAAGATGACGGCAATGGATGGTCCAGAGGGGTGGGCGCTGCCGGCGCAGCTGGAACCGCATCTTGACGAATTGGTAGAGGAACCAGGCTAGCAGCCCTGGAAGGTTGATTAGGCTCCCGCCTCTTGCGTCTGGAATGTGAACCTGGACCAGACTACACGGATGCGCCCGTCGAAATATCCGAGGACGACGGTGAGCGCCATTGTGAGGATCTGGAGCGCCGACTTCTCCTGGACACCCTAGAGCGGCGACGGGACTGGAGCCTGTGATAATAGCGATGACCTCTCCTTCTGGATCCCCCAGAAGAGGACGAAACAGAGCGACGACGTCGCCTGTGTGACGGGGGAATCTTGGGGGGTAACTGTACAGTGGCAGTACAGGGGGCCTGAACTGGATGTTCCAAAACATCCTTATAAACTTCCTGAGGGCAGGATTCAGCTATAGAGGGAGCAGGCATGTGATCATGAGCTAAATCGCCACTGGGGGTTAATTCAGGCTGCGGGGGAGCCAGGGATCTCTTTGGAGCTGGCTTTGGTGTGCTCGGCCCCTTGCTGCATTAAGCAGTAGCAGGCGTACTGTCTAGAGGACGGCCGCTCTGCTTTTGCACCCTGCTCCCTCTTCTGCTGTGCTGGTGGCTCTGTGCGACCACCGCCTCTTCCTCCAAACTACACAGGTCACTCGCATGACCTTGATTCCTTGTGGGGTCTAGGACCTCATCGTCCTCCACATCATCTTCCACCCAGTCTTCACCCCTGCTCTCCTTGTCGGTCTGCACACTTTTGAAAGCCCCAGCAGTTGGCACCTGTGTTTCGTCATCATCCGAGACGTGCTGTGGTGGTCCTCCCATGTATTCATCTTCAAACATAAGTGGTTGGTCATCGGTGGGGCAGGGCTATGTGGATGGCCCTGGGAAACCCTGCTAGCAGAGTCATCAAAAAGCAGAAGAGACTGCTGCATGACTTGGAGCTCAGACTGCTTGGCTGATTTGCAAGGGGGTGAAGTGAAAGACTGATAGACATCGGCTGCAGGTGCTAACTCTGATCTTTCAGCAGTAGACTGGGTGGGAGACAATGTGAAGGAACTGGAGGCACTGTCAGCAACCCAATCTACAATCGCCTGTACTTGTTCTGGCTTTACCATTCGTAGAGCCGCATTAGGCCTGACCAAATAACGCTGAAGGTTCTGTCGCCTACTCGCACTTGAGGAAGGGGTTTCACTTGTGCATGTAGCTGGCACAGATCGACCACGTCCTCTCACTGCAACAGGAGCTCCACGAGCAGCACCACGACCTGGGCCACGTCCCTTATTTGACGCTCCCCTCATTCTCCCTAAATTTAGGATCTTAACCAAAATGGGTGTTTTTTTAATAACAGAATATTACAGCAGTATCTAACGCGTGTATTTCACACTGACAGATGCATCAAAGGCCGCAAATTTAGTATTTGGCCCAAAATATTGTGTTTTTTTAAATAGCAGAATATAACAGCAGCAACTAACGTGTGTATTTCACACTGACAGATGCAGCAAAGGCTGCAAATTAATTTTTTTGCCCAAAAAGGGTGTTTTTTAAAACTCAGAAAATTATTGTAGTATTTCAAGCTTATATTTTTACACTGACAAATTCTGAAAAGGCCCAGATGTAGGGTATTGCCAAAAATAGGTGCTTTTTTAAACCCAGAAAATTATTGCAGTATTTCAAGCTTATTTTTCACACTTACAAATGCAGAAAAGTCCCCAGATGTAGGGTATTGCCAAAAATGGTTGCTTTTTTAAACCCAGAAAATTATTGCAGTATTTCAAGCTTGTATTTAACAATGACAGATGCAGCAAAGGCCGCAAATTTAGTATTTTGCCCAAAATGGGTGTTTTTTTAAATAACAGAATATAACAGTAGTATCTAACGCTTGTATTTCACACTGACAGATGCAGTAAAGGCTGAAAATTTTGTATTTTGCCCAAAAAGGGTGTTTTTTAAAACCCAGAAAATTATTGAGGTATTTCAAGCTTATATTTCACACTGACAAATGCAGCATAGGCTCTAGATATAGGGTATTGCCAAAAATGTGTGCTTTATTAAACCGAGAAAATTATTGCAGTATTTCAAGATTGTATTTAACAATGACCGATGCAGCAAATGCCGTAAATTTTGTATTTTGCCCAAAATGGGTATTTTTTTATAGTAGTATGTAACAGCAGTATCTAACGCGTGTATTTCACACTAACAGATGCAGCAATGGCCGTAAATTTAGTAATTTGCCTAAAAAGGGTGTTTTTTGAAACCCAGAAAATTATTGCAGTATTTCAAGCTTTTATTTCACACTGACAAATGCAGCATAGGCCCTAGATGTAGGGTATTGCCAAAAATGGGTGCTTTTTTAAACCCGGAAAACTATTGCAATATTTCAAGCTTGTATTTAACAATGACAGATGCAGCAAACGCCGCAAATTTTGTATTTTGCCCAATAAGGGTGTTTTTTAAAACCCAGAAAATTATTGCAGTATTTCAAGCTTATATTTCACACTGACAAATGCAGCATAGGCCCCAGATGTAGGGTATTGGCAAAAATGGGTGCTTTTTTAAACCCAGAAAATTATTGCAGTATTTCAAGCTTTTATTTTACACTAACAAATGCAGCATAGGCCCCAGATGTAGGGTATTGCCAAAAATGGGTGCTTTTTTAAACCCAGAAAATTATTGTACTATTTTAAGATTGCGTTTCACACTGACAAATGCTGCAAAGGCCACAGATGTAGGGTCTTTAGAAAAATTGGTGATTTTTTTTAAACCCAGAATATAATAGCAGTATTTCAAGCTTGTATTTGACAAATGCACATATTCTGTGCTGGTGAACTGAACTTGCATAAAATGGCCGCCACCGCCCACCTAACAAACAGATGGATAAAAGTTATTTTTCTGTGTCACTGGGCTCAGGGCAGGGTAAAAAGATTGTGCACTGCACCCACAAAACAAAATCTAGGTAGATAGCTGAGTTAACAAGCACTTCAGATTAAAGATTCTTTCCTATTCTCTCCCTCACAGCAGCAGCATCCTATCCCTACACTAATCAGATCAGAGTGATGTGCTGCGCTACGTGACTCCAGCTTATATAGAGGCTGGGTCACATGCTTCACTGGCCAATCACAGCTATGCCATTAGTAGGCATGGCTGTGATGGCTTCTAAGGGCACACAAGTTAAATGCTTGTTGATTGGCTACTCTGCAGCCTTTCAAAAAGCGCCATTAACTCGCCGAACACTGAACCCAAACCCGAACTTTTACTGAAAAGTTCAGGTTCGGGTCCGTGGTCCAAAAATCCTAAAGTTCGCTACAAACCCGAACTTTCGCTACAAACCCTAGAAGTGTGCATAGATTCTAAAAGTGACGCCTGTCATCTGCATGTCATACGGACTCACAGTATTATTTCACTACCAAAGCAGACTCCCTATGCGTGTTACTTCAAGGCACAGTGTTCTAGACCACTATAAAGGCTCTCTGCAGCCAGGAAATAGCCTTTTTTTTACATAATTTGCCGTGAATATATTCGGATCAAACCAAATTTTTCCCAAACAATTCGGCAAACCGGCGAATCGAATTTTAGAAAAATTTGCTCATCTCTAACACATTAGGCATCCAAGTCACTGTAATAATCTGAAGAACTAATTTATCTCATTATTTAGCATGAAACACAAACAGCATAAAAATTAACATATAACAATGCAAAAAGCAGTTTTTAATATTTATAGAGCAAAAAAAAAGATGAATTTTATCTGCAATAACAATGAGAAACATAATAATAAACTTTTTTCCAAATAAAACAAAGCCTCAAACAAAACATTTAAAAAGCTATAGCTGCTATGTCTTTACAGGACTGGCCACTGGCACAGTAGCTTACCTCATAGAATAAGAGTTGTGATGTGGCAGGAGCTTTCCTGACTGAAACCCATTTATAGCAACTCATAGCTGATTAAAACTACCACTATGATGAAACACTTTTGTGACATCATAGTAATATATGTAGCTTGCCTGGTGTAATCATCTACAAGACTGCAAGAACAGTATATGACTTTCTTGATTTCCAACCTTTTAACAAACTTAGGTTCGGTTCCAAGGTACCACTTGGAACCGAAACCGAGTTCGGTAAAAGGTTTTTAGGCCGCGGTCGTGTGCATTCGGCCTAATAACTTCAGCTCATAGGAGCCAATAAATTCTAACACCGTATGGAGCGCTCCATGTTTTATCCGAAGTCAATTCGCTCATCCCTAGATACAGCCAAAGAAATTTCCCTTCCTTACATACTGTCATGTTATTACCATAATTTACAATTAAAGGTAATTTGGACTGCACCTGCAGAGGGGCAAATAAATCAGGTTATGAGTAGCACAATATCTGTAGAAATTGTTCATTCTTGAATCAATGAAAACCAATTATTGATAGAATTACAAATCACTTTCTGCCAACCATTAGCTATTTGTGAGTTAAGGGAGCCTAATGATTTAAATTTGCATTTAGAATGAAAGGAAGATAATTAAAATTCAGAGTATGCTATGATTTGCTTTCATGGCATGTAGGTGCTGTTGAAAACTTGTTAAAATGATTCATGCCGTCATAGATATTTTCTGCTTTATACTGAAATACAGGCACACTAATGCTGAACAATGCAAATTTAGAAATATCAAAAATTCCATAATTATTCCCAGTTATTACAATAATGACAAATACATTATAAAGGAAGTATGTAAAACATATCTGGGCCTTTAAAGAAATCTGGTTATTTTTTACAGTTTTCCTGTAAGTAGGACCAGTTGGTTCTTTCGTTTAATGCAAGGAGTATTGTTACTGCTGTGTTTCCTATGAGAGATTTTATTAGGTGGGAATGGGTGAGTGTAGTTATGCATTGGGCGGAGTTAGAGGAGTGTCTTAGTGTAAAAACATTTGTCACGGCGTGCTGTGCCCCCTCTTTGAGTGGCACATGGGGTGGCTAAATCTGAATCCTTGCCCCGGTTGCAGAAAAGCCTAACTACACCTCTGACAAAAAGGCTATGGGCTCATGCACACGAAAGTGGTTTGGTTCCGCATCCGAGCCGCATTTTTTGCACCTCGAATGCGGGCCCATTCTCTTCAATGGGGCCGCAAAAGATGCGGACATCACTCCGTATGCTGTCCAAATACATTGCTCCGTTCTGTGGGGCCACAAAAAAAAATATAGAACATGTCATATTCTTGTCCGTTTTGCAGACAAAAAAAGCAGAATGCACACGGGCGGCATCTGTGTTTTGCGGATCTACAATTTACGGACCGCAAAACACGGCACATTCATGTGCAAGAGACCTAAAGGGGATGTGTTAATGATTACATTCAATATGGAGGCCACCACAGATGCACTTAGTCATAGTTAATGGAAAAGTCACACTGGCATAGCAGCATTCTTTAAACTGATGATCTATATACAAACTAATACCTCATGTAATATACAATCAGAGGTTCTTAGCAGATACATTTTTGATCAAAAATGATCTGGGTCTACAAAATCAGCAAATACAACAAAATTCGTACCAAGTAGATTTTGTTGTGTAAATGCTGTTGGTTTGCAGCAGCAGAATTCTATAACATAAATTGACATGCTATGAATGAGAATTGTGAAAACCTCATGCACTTTGTTGATACTGTACATGTTTTTTTTATTTTTATAAAATGTTATGATATTCATGACTTTGTGCAGTGCTACAAAATTTATTTTAACTACAGTATAAAGTCAAAGCAGTCCACAGGAGTATGCTAAGTTGCATTCAACTTAATTGGGCAGATTTACTAAATCTCTAGATGGCGTAAACTTAGATCGGCTGTCTGGACCTGCCCCAGATTCATCACAGGGCTAAGGCTGGATGAGGATAAATGTGCTGGAAGGATAGACAATTTTTTTGTAGCAACTGTATATAGCAACTATTGGTCGGCTTAGTTTAACAAATAATTTTACTTTTAATAGGTCAACTTTGGCACAAATAAAAACATAATCCTTTATTTCAACTGAAAACATTATGTACACGGTAGTTAATGGCCTATATATTTCAGAATCCAACGTGTAGGCCATTCATTAAGATTTATGGGTGACAATTATTAAGAAGAGTGTTTTACATGCCAGTCTTAAGTCCCTCTGTGCTGCTGGAGGATGCACCAAAGTTATGCATAGTCCTCTACATATGTTTGGTGCTTCCTCCAACAGGCCATGCCACAAACTAAAATCTATACCAGCTCCATTGCTGGAGTAGAATCAAGCCATTTTCCATAACAAAAACTGCAGTGGAAAATTATGAATGCAACAGGTCTGCAGGCCCTCCGGCTTTCCTGACTATGCCACACCCTCTTTTCTTGCCAGTTCAGAAAAGTGGCCTGAGCGGGGAAAAGTTGCAGATTTTGCCGCAAAATGGCCTGTGACAAAATCTTCAAGTTAATAAATGACCCTCCATGTTTTTTGATTGTGAGTGCCAAGGTTTCCATATAGAAAGTTGTATGTGCAAGAGCATTGCTTGAAAGAATATTGAGTGAGCAGGAGTTGGTGAGTTGTACCATTTCATTTATTTATTTTTTCTAGTTTCCATAGACAAAATTTTATGCCATAATTTTGGGGCTAATTGATGTATGTTAGCTCATGCCCCTTTTCCATGAAGCTACACTCCTTTCTGGTAAGCCACTCCTCCTTGTCAAGCTAGGTGCAGATGTTGTGGCAAAATAGTGGTGACAATTTTCAATTTTATTTCAAATTGTGCCAAATTTTGGGCAGTATACAACAGTGTCTAGGTGTTTTTACATTAGTAAATGTTAGCCAATGAACTTGCTACAAAATGTCTGGGGACACTTTCACACAGTCAGTATTGGATCAGTATTTTTGTAACAGTGTTTGTAATCCAAATTTTTACTGCATATTTTGGTCCCTTTTTTAAATAAAATTGTAGCTTGCTTTAGGTGTTGTGTTTCTTCAAGTGCACTCCTATAGACTCCTCTATGGGGAAAAAACCATTAGAAAAAAATGTAAAAAGCTAGATAAATGCTTTATGACCAAGAAACTCCCTTCATAAGGCCGAATGCACACGGCCGCGTTCCGCAGCCGAGAGCGGTCCGTGGCATGCTGGGCTGGATTCCTGTTCAGAGCAGGAGCACACGGCGTCATTGGTTGCTATGAAGCCATGCGCTTCATGCCGCCGCTGCACTACAGTAATACACTCGTATGATCTATACGAGTGTATTACTGTACAGCAGCGGCGGCATGAAGCGCACGGCATCATAGCAACCAATGACGCTGGCGCTCCTGCTCTGAACGGGAATCCAGCCCGTGTGCATTCGGCCTAAAACTGGAGAATTTCATGGCCAGTTGAAAACATAGTGTGACACCACCAGAAGACCTCATTCACAACTCAGTGTCTGTGATGACATTTGTAGTTTATCTGTGAAGATGTTGCTGAAGTATCTGTGCCTGTTCTGTGTGTCTGGTTTTTGCCCTCTTTGATAAAATTGTTTTGCAGGGCATCTCCTACCAATGGTCCATGAAAATTATGGACCAACCACAGATGACAGCCATCCATGGTTTTCATGGATCCATAGATTATAGTATAAGTGAGAGAACGGCAATCACAGACAAAATAGGACAAAATAGGGGATGCATGAGTGTTCCATGGAGATCATAGGCAGCACACATCCGTGATTCACTTATGGATGAAAGAAGCCTAAGACTAGATACACTCATAGGTTTTGGCCGCTTTCAGACGAGCATATTGAAATACGTCAGTATTCTGTCTCAGGATCCTGATGATATGCCATCAGTATTGTTATGAGGATTGCTTCAGGATTTCATCAGGATTTACATGCGTATTTTTTCCTTCCTTCATTATTTATGCACTGCACAGACTGTAATGTGCGTATTTGGAAACAAAATTCGGACATGCGGCGTATTTCAAATACTGACAGTAATTATGCGCCCATGTAAATAGCTCCATTCATTAACATTAGCAACGGATTCCGGAATATAAAATCCGGATTATATACGCTGCAAATGCACTCATTTGAAAGCAGCCTTTTAGAGGCATATTTCTGCACTTGCATTTTTGCAACTACCTATATCACCTCAAGATGTAAGCTGAAAGTCTATGGGACAGATGTAATGCAGGACACGTGCAGTTTTGTTACTGCCTTTTATTTCAACTTTTTATCTTTTTTTTGCATCTCTTTTTTTTTTTTTAAAGCACAGCGGGGCTAATTTACTACCGACTATGTACCAATATTTTTAGTGCAATTTGTGCCAAAAAACTGCTAACTGTTTTTGCACACTTTTCTAAGCTTTTTCTGCCTCGTCTGACAAGGAGGATGGCATTACTAGAAAGGGATGTGCTTTCGCTAGAAAGGGAAATTGACTACATGTGGCCCACATGCACCAAAAATGTGCCACATTTTGCGCCACTTTTGGAGTAAAACTACACCAACTTATATGTGGCATAAACTAGATAGTTTTTTGGTGCATGGACTAAATTCTAGCATAAATCTGGTGCAGGATTTATAACACTCCAAATTTGCAAAGGTCCATGCACCAGAATAGTAAATATGTCTAACATTTAGGGCTCATGCACACAAACGTATTTTATTTCCACTTCCGTTCCATTTTTTTTGCGGACCATATGCGGAACCATTCACTTCAATGGGGCTGTAGAAAATACGGAAGTTACTCCGTGTGCATTCTGTTTACGTTTGTCCTCATGGCCGTTCTGCAAAAAAGTAGTGCTTGTCCTATTATTGCCCACAAATCACGGTCCGAGGCCCCATTCAAGTCAATGGGTCCGCAAAAAAATACAGAACACACACGGAACACATCCGTATGTCATCCGTATTTTGCAGATCCATACTGTAGAAATGCTATGCCCAGCCCATATTGCTCATGTGTTGCTCATATTGACACCAGCTCTCATCCAGACTTGTCACCGCTTACATGAGGCGGGTGCCATTGCCCGCAGTATGTAAGGTATTATTATTAATATTTATTGTTAAATCTGTAGATATGAAAAGGGCTATGCATACATAATACAGACAATTGCAATAAGCATAAACAAGACGAGTTACCAACTGGTACAGAAGGAGGGAGTGCCCTGTTCGCTAGGGCTTACAATCTACAAGGTATTTAGGAAAGATAAAGTAGGTGAGGGTAAAGCTGGTCATGGAAACGTTGCATATCAGCCTATGTTGGGGGATGCCATTCTGCCGCTCAAGGAGGGTGTGTTTTGCGGTGTACGAGTGGCTGAAGTGCATGGAAAGTTTTAGGATGTCTTGCAGATGGGAGGAAGACTTCAGGAAACGTTTTACAACCAGATTGAACACATGTGCCATGTCGGACGCATGTCTCAGCCTTCCTTGACGCAGCACCGACATGTTCTTCCGGTTGTCGGTCAGCATGGTTCAGATTTTCAGTTATCGCGGAGAAAGCCAGGATTCGATTTCTTGATGCATCACACAGAGCAGTTCCTCCCCTGTGTGACTTTGTTCACCAAGGCAAAACAGGTGCAGAACAGTGTGACACCGCCGAGCCCTGCACATGTGGTTTGCTGGAGGGGCACTGTGACTTGTCCCTGCAGTAGAGGCTGAGGACATGGTGGAGGATGAGGAGGCAGAGGAGGACATTGTCGCAGGACAAACGGTGTGACAACGTGGTGGCGGAAGCGGCATGACCTGGCCAAGTTGCTGGTGTGGATGTGCAGGAACCATATTCAGCCAGTGGGCCGAAGAGGACACGTATTGTCCCTGACTGTAGTTATAACTCCACACGTCGGCGCTGCCATGCACTTTGGCAGACACCGACAGGCTCAAGGACTGGCCCACCTTCTGTTCTACATGTGTGTAGGGCTGGTACTGCCTTTTTCGCAAAGAAATGACGGCTTGGGACTCTCCACCTCTGCTCGGCACAAGCCATCAGTTCTCTGAAAGGTGCAGAGTCCACCACTTGGAAAGAGAGGGACTGAAGCAACAACAACTTGTACAAGAGCACATTCAGCTTCTGCGCCGTCGGATGCGTGCAAGCATACTGTTGTCTTTTGGTAATCACTTTGGTGATCGAATGGTGACGGAATTATTATTTGTAGTGACCGTAAAAGCACATTTTTTGTTCTGGGTTGAAAAACTATTCCCAAATTTGCCATTCTCAAAATAACTAGTTTCTGCTATATGAGGCCTACTTAAAATCTATCCCAAAAAGGATATCTTACATTGAAGGTGCTGATAGAGTCATTCAGAAAAACCTAAGACACACGCTACCGTGCAGATAGAAGTCTGATTCTGTGATTAAACCTATACCTGTCACACAGCGCAAAAAAAAACAGGCCTCACATTTCTATTCAACCAAATCTGTACTGTTTTAGCTGGTCAAGTTATTTGTAGTGACTGTAAAAGCACATTTTTTGTTCTGGGTTGAAAAACTATTCCCAAATTTGCCATTCTCAAAATAACTAGTTTCTGCTATATGAGGCCTACTTGAAATCTATCCCAAAAAGGATATCTTACATTGAAGGTGCTGATAGTGTCATTCAGAAAAACCTAAGACACACGCTACCGTGCAGATAGAAGTCTAATTCTGTGATTAAACCTATACCTGTCACACAGTGCAAAAAAAAAACAGGCCTCACATTTCTATTCAACCAAATCTGTACTGTTTTAGCTGGTCAAGTTATTTGTAGTGACCGTAAAAGCACATTTTATGTTCTGGGTTGAAAAACTATTCCCAAATTTGCCATTCTCAAAATAACTAGTTTCTGCTATATGAGGCCTACTTGAAATCTATCCCCAAAAGAATATCTTACATTGAAGGTGCTGATAGTGTCATTCAGAAAAACCTAAGACACACGCTACCATGCAGATAGAAGTCTGATTCTGTGATTAAACCTATACCTGTCACACAGCGCAAAAAAAAAACAGGCCTCACATTTCTATTCAACCAAATCTGTACTGTTTAGCTGGTCAAGTTATTTGTAGTGACCGTAAAAGCACACTTTTTGTTCTGGGTTGAAAAACTATTCCCAAATTTGCCATTCTCAAAATTGTGGTGAACGGGAACAATGAGGAAAACATCTAATAAGGGACGCGGACGTGGACATGGTCGTGGTGGTGTTAGTGGACCCTCTGGTGCTGGGAATGGACGTGGCCGTTCTGCCACAGCCACACGTCCTAGTGAACCAACTACCTCAGGTCCCAGTAGCCAGCAGAATTTACAGCAATATTTTGTGGGGCCCAATGCCGTTCTAAGGATGGTAAGGCCTGAGCAGGTACAGGCATTAGTCAATTGGGTGGCCGACAGTGCATCCAGCACGTTCACATTATCTCCCACCCAGTCTTCTGCAGAAAGCGCACAGATGGCGCATGAAAACCAAGCCCATCGGTCTGTCACATCACCCCCATGCATATCAGGGAAACTGTCTGAGGCTCAAGTTATGCAGCAGTCTCTTATGCTGTTTGAAGACTCTGCTGCCAGGGTTTCCCAAGGGCATCCACCTAGCCCTTCCCCAGGGGTGGAAGAGATAGAATGCACTAACGCACAACCACTTATTTTTCAAGATGATGAGGACATGGGAATACCACCTCAGCACGTCTCTGATGATGACGAAACACAGGTGCCAACTGCTGCGTCTTTCTGCAGTGTGCAGACTGAACAGGAGGTCAGGGATCAAGACTGGGTGGAAGACGATGCAGGGGACGATGAGGTCCTAGACTCCACATGGAATGAAGGTCGTGCCACTGACTTTCAGAGTTCGGAGGAAGAGGCAGTGGTGAGACCGAGCCAACAGTGTAGCAAAAGAGGGAGCAGTGGGCAAAATCAGAACACCCGCCACCAAGAGACTCCGTCTGCTACTGACCGCCGCCATCTGGGACCGAGCACCCCAAAGGCAGCTTCAAGGAGTTCCCTGGCATGGCACTTCTTCAAACAATGTGCTGACGACAAGACCCGAGTGGTTTGCACGCTGTGCCATCAGAGCCTGAACCGAGGCATTAACATTCTGAACCTTAGCACAACCTCCATGACCAGGCACCTGCATGCAAAGCATGAACTGCAGTGGAGTAAACACCTTAAAAATAAGGAAGTCACTCAGGCTCCCCCTGCTACCT
The DNA here is from genome assembly GCF_905171765.1 of Bufo bufo. Taxonomy (NCBI): domain Eukaryota; kingdom Metazoa; phylum Chordata; class Amphibia; order Anura; family Bufonidae; genus Bufo; species Bufo bufo. Next base: position 186,989,178 of record NC_053392.1, read on the forward strand.
CTTCTGCTGCTGCCGCCTCGGCCTCTTCTGCTGCTGCCGCCGCAGCCTCGGCCTCTTCCTCCGCCTCTGGAGGAACGTTGGCACCTGCCGCCCAGCAAACATGGGATGTACCACCAACACCACCACCTGCGTCACCAAGCATCTCAACCATGTCACACGGCAGCGTTCAGCTCTCCATCTCACAAACATTTGAGAGAAAGCGTAAATTCCCACCTAGCCACCCTCGATCCCTGGCCCTGAATGCCAGCATTTCTAAACTACTGGCCTATGAAATGCTGTCATTTATGCTGGTGGACACACACAGCTTCAAACAGCTCATGTCACTTGCTGTCCCACAGTATGTTGTTCTCAGCCGCCACTACTTCTCCAAGAGAGCCGTGCCTTCCCTGCACAAACAAGTGTCCGATAAAATCAAGTGTGCACTGCGCAACGCCATCTGTGGCAAGGTCCACCTAACCACAGATACGTGGACCAGTAAGCACGGCCAGGGACGCTATATCTCCCTAACTGCACACTGGGTAAATGTAGTGGCGGCTGGGCCCCAGGCGGAGAGCTGTTTGGCGCACGTCCTTCCGCCGCCAAGGATCGCAGGGCAACATTCTTTGCCTCCTGTCTCCTCCTCCTCCTACTCAGCTTCCTCCTCCTCTTCTTCCACCTGCTCATCCAGTCAGCCACACACCTTCACCACCAACTTCAGCACAGCCCGGGGTAAACGTCAGCAGGCCATTCTGAAACTCATATGTTTGGGGGACAGGCCCCACACCGCACAGGAGTTGTGGCGGGGTATAGAACAACAGACCGACGAGTGGTTGCTGCCGGTGAGCCTCAAGCACGGCCTGGTGGTGTGCGATAATGGGCGAAATCTCGTTGCAGCTCTGGGACTAGCTGGTTTGACGCACATCCCCTGCATGGCGCATGTGCTGAATTTGGTGGTGCAGAAGTTCATTCGCAACTACCCCGACATGTCAGAGCTGCTGCATAAAGTGCGGGCCGTCTGTTCGCGCTTCCGGCGTTCACACCCTGCCGCTGCTCGCCTGTCTGCGCTACAGCGTAACTTCGGCCTTCCCGCTCACCGCCTCATATGCGACGTACCCACCAGGTGGAACTCCACCTTGCATATGCTGGACAGACTGTGCGAGCAGCAGCAGGCCATAGTGGAGTTTCAGCTGCAGCACGCACGGGTCAGTCGCACTGCGGATCAGACACACTTCACCACCAATGACTGGGCCTCCATGCGAGACCTGTGTGCCCTGTTGCGTTGTTTCGAGTATTCCACCAACATGGCCAGTGGCGATGACGCCGTTATCAGCGTTACAATACCACTTCTATGTCTCCTTGAGAAAACACTTAGGGCGATGATGGAAGAGGAGGTGGCCCAGGAGGAAGAGGAGGAAGAGGGGTCATTTTTATCACTTTCAGGCCAGTCTCTTCGAAGTGACTCAGAGGGAGGTTTTTTGCAAAAGCAGAGGCCAGGTACAAATGTGGCTAGACAGGGCCCACTACTGGCCCACTACTGGAGGACGAGGATGACGAGGATGAACAGGAGGTGGAGGAGGATGAGGATGAAGCATGTTCACAGCAGGGTGGCACCCAAAGCAGCTTGGGCCCATCACTGGTGCGTGGCTGGGCCGAAACACAGGACGATGACGATACGCCTCCCACAGAGGACAGCTTGTCCTTACCTCTAGGCAGCCTGGCACACATGAGCGACTACATGTTGCCCACATTTTAACGTGTGAGGACTACTGGGTTGCCACCCTGCTGGATCCCCGGTACAAAGACAATGTGCCCACCTTACTTCCTAGACTGTAGCGTGATAGGAAGATGCGCGAGTACAAGCGCACGTTGGTAGACGCGCTACTGAGAGCATTCCCAAAAATAACAGCGGAACCAGTGGAAGCCCAAGGCGAAGGCAGAGGAGGAGCAAGAGGTCGCCAACGCAGCTGTGTCACGGCCAGCTCCTCTGAGGGCAGGGTTAGCATGGCAGTGATGTGGAAAAGTTTTGTCACCACGCCACAGCTAACTGCACCACCACCTGATACGGAACGTGTTAGCAGGAGGCAACATTTCACTAACATGGTGGAACAGTACCTGTGCACACCCCTCCACGTACTGACTGATGGTTCGGCCCCATTCAACTTCTGGGTCTCCAAATTGTCCATGTGGCCAGAGCTAGCCTTTTATGCCTTGGAGGTGCTGGCCTGCCCGGCGGCCAGCGTTTTGTCTGAACGTGTATTCAGCACGGCAGGGGGCATCATTACAGACAAACGCAGCCGCCTGTCTACAGCCAATGTGGACAAGCTGACGTTCATAAAAATGAACCAGGCATGGATCCCACAGGACCTGTCCATCCCTTGTGCAGATTAGATATTAACTACCTCCCCTTAACAATATATTATTCTACTCCAGGGCACTTCCTCATTCAATACTATTTTTAATTTCATTTTACCATTATATTGCGGGGCAACCCAAAGTTGAATGAACCTCTTCTCTGCCTGGGTGCCTGGGCCTAAATGTGTGACAGTGGCCTGTTCCAGTGGTGGGTGACGTGAAGCCTGATTCTCTGCTATGACATGAAGACTGATTCTGCGCTGACATAAGGCCAGATTCTCTGTTACGGGACCTCTCTCCTCTGCCTGGGTGCCTGGGCCTAAATGTGTGACAGTGGCCTGTTCCAGTGGTGGGTGACGTGAAGCCTGATTCTCTGCTATGACATGAAGACAGATTCTGTGCTGACATAAGGCCAGATTCTCTGTTAAGGGACCTCTCTCCTCTGTCTGGGTGCCGGGGCCTAAATATGTGACAGTGGCCTGTTCCAGTGGTGGGTGACGTGAAGCCTGATTCTCTGCTATGACATGAAGACAGATTCTGCGCTGACATAAGGCCAGATTCTCTGTTACGGGACCTCTCTCCTCTGCCTGGGTGCCTGGGCCTAAATGTGTGACAGTGGCCTGTTCCAGTGGTGGGTGACGTGAAGCCTGATTCTCTGCTATGACATGAAGACAGATACTGTGCTGACATAAGGCCAGATTCTCTGTTACGGGACCTCTCTCCTCTGTCTGGGTGCCGGGGCCTAAATATGTGACAGTGGCCTGTTCCAGTGGTGGGTGACGTGAAGCCTGATTCTCTGCTATGACATGAAGACTGATTCTGCGCTGACATAAGGCCAGATTCTCTGTTACGGGACCTCTCTCCTCTGCCTGGGTGCCTGGGCCTAAATATGTGACAGTGGCCTGTTCCAGTGGTGGGTGACGTGAAGCCTGATTCTCTGCTATGACATGAAGACTGATTCTGCGCTGACATAAGGCCAGATTCTCTGTTACGGGACCTCTCTCCTCTGCCTGGGTGCCTGGGCCTAAATATGTGACAGTGGCCTGTTCCAGTTGTGGGTGACGTGAAGCCTGATTCTCTGCTATGACATGAAGACAGATTCTGCGCTGACATAAGGCCAGATTCTCTGTTACGGGACCTCTCTCCTCTGCCTGGGTGCCTGGGCCTAAATATGTGACAGTGGCCTGTTCCAGTGGTGGGTGACGTGAAGCCTGATTCTCTGCTATGACATGAAGACTGATTCTGCTCTGACATAAGGCCCGATTCTCTGTTACGGGACCTCTCTCCTCTGCCTGGGTGCCTGGGCCTAAATATGTGACAGTGGCCTGTTCCAGTGGTGGGTGACGTGAAGCCTGATTCTCTGCTATGACATGAAGACTGATTCTGCGCTGACATAAGGCCAGATTCTCTGTTACGGGACCTCACTCCTCTGCCTGGGTGCCTGGGCCTAAATGTGTGACAGTGGCCTGTTCCAGTGGTGGGTGACGTGAAGCCTGATTCTCTGCTATGACATGAAGACAGATTCTGTGCTGACATAAGGCCAGATTCTCTGTTACGGGACCTCTCTCCTCTGCCT